>NC_143194.1:15600000-15927000 GCF_051530095.1 Phoenix dactylifera | reverse complement strand
TGTAATTGTTGATGATTTTTCACGTTTTACATGGGTTTCATTCTTGCACATAAAGATGAGTCCTTTCCCGCTTTTATTAAGTTTCATAATAGAGTTTCGAATGAACTCAATCTTAAACTAAAAGCAATTAGGAGTGATCATGGTACCGAGTTTGAAAATCAGTATTTTGAAAAATTCTGTGAAGAAAATGGTATCAATCACAACTTCTCGGCACCTAGGACACCTCAACAAAACGGGGTGGTAGAAAGGAAGAATCGCACACTAGCAGATATGGCTCGTACCATGTTGTGCGAATCGGATCTACCAAAGTATTTTTAGGCTGAAGCAATAAATACCTCATGTTATATTTTAAATCGTGCTTTAGTTAGATCCATCTTAAAGAAAACACCGTATGAATTGATGAAAGGTAAGAAACCAAATATAAGTTATTTTCATGTTTTCGGTTGTCGATGCTTTATTTTGAACAATGGAAAGGACAATCTCAGTAAATTTAGTGCTAAATCAGATGAGGGGATCTTCTTAGGTTATTCCTCATCTAGTAAAGCATACAGGGTCTTCAACAAGAGAACTCTCGTTGTTGAAGAATCCATTCATGTTGTTTTTGATGAAACTAATGGAGATTCTTCTAGAAAAGAAGAAGATGGTGATGCAGGTATACTTGAAGACGGGATCAAGGAATTCTCCATACAAGACAAACAACATGAGGATGAGATCAAAGAGGATACAAATCAGCAAGATGAAGAAGATCAACCTCCATCAAGAAATCAAGATCTTCCTAAAGAATGGAGGTATGCACATGGTCATCCAAAGGATCTAATCCTCGGTGATCCTTCACAAGGTATAAGAACTAGATCCTCTTTAAGAAACACTAGTAATTATCTTGCTTTCGTTTTACAAATAGAGCCTAAATCACTAGAAGAAGCTGAAAAAGATGATAATTGGATGAATGCTATGCAAGAGGAATTAAACCAATTTGAAAGAAATGAAGTTTGGACTCTAATGAAAAGACCCCCTAATGTTTCAATTATAGGCACCAAGTGGGTGTATAGAAATAAACTAGATGAAGATGGAATAGTAATAAGAAACAAAGCTAGGTTAGTGGCCAAAGGATATAATCAGGAGGAAGGAATAGATTTTGATGAAACTTTTGCTCCTGTTGCTAGGTTAGAGGCTATTAGACTGCTTTTAGCATATGCATGCTTCATGGATTTTAAACTCTATCAAATGGATGTAAAAAGTGCATTCTTAAATGGCTATATAATGGAGGAAGCTTATGTAGGACAACCTCCAGGTTTCGAAAATCACTTACATCCAGATTCTGTGTATAAATTGCATAAAGCATTGTATGGACTTAAGCAAGCTCCTAGGGCATGGTATGAAAGATTAAGTAATTTCCTAATTGAGAACAAATTTAAGAGAGGAAATGTAGACAAAACCCTCTTTATTAAAAGAAAAGGAAATGACTTATTGCTTGTACAAATTTATGTGGATGATATAATTTTTGGTGCTACTAATGATAGTCTCTGTCAAGAGTTTGCCAAGCTTATGCAGGGAGAATTTGAAATGAGCATGATGGGTGAGCTCAACTTCTTCCTTGGGCTACAAATAAAACAATCAGAGGAAGGCATCTTCATCAGTCAGTCCAAATACATCAAGAAAATGCTGGAAAAATTCAAGATGAAGGATGCAAAGGAAATCAGCACACCCATGGGCTCAAGTTGCAAGCTTGACAAAGATGAAAAAGGTAAAAGTATAGACTGCAAATTGTACAGAGGTATGATAGGCTCTCTACTTTACCTTACTGCTAGTAGACCAGATATATTATTCAGTGTTTGTATGTGTGCTAGATACCAAGCATGTCCTAAGGAATCACACTTGCAAGCTGTTAAAAGAATTTTTAGATATCTAGTAGGGACATCCAATGTAGGCTTATGGTACTCTAAACAATCTGATATAAACTTAATTGCATATTCCGATGCTGATTTTGCCGGGTGCAAACTCGACAGAAAAAGCACAAGTGGCACATGTCAATTCTTGGGTGCCAACTTGGTTTCTTGGTTTAGCAAGAAACAAAATTCAGTTGCCTTGTCCACAGCTGAAGCTGAGTACATTGCAGCCGGAAGCTGTTGTGCCCAAGTTCTTTGGATTAAGCAACAACTTGAAGACTTCGGTATTAAAATGGACAATATACCAATTAAGTGTGATAATACAAGTGCAATCAACTTAACAAAAAATCCTGTCCAACACTCTAAGTCAAAGCATATAGAGATTAGGCATCATTTTATTAGGGATCATGTGCTGAAAAATGATGTGGTGATTGAATATGTATGTACTGAAAATCAATTAGCTGATATCTTTACAAAGCCCCTTTGTAAAGATAGATTCAATTTCTTAAGGAATGCTTTGAGCTTGTATGATCCTAGCAAATGAATTGAACTTGTATTGCATTGCTTTGCTACTCGAACTAGTAATCCACCTCAAGGCAAACATAAGTGAAAACATAAATTCATCTAAGCTAAATGACGAACTGCTTGACTTTCCGGAGGATGGTTACCCTCCCTTGGACTCTTCATAGAGATATTTTCAGAGCCTATATCATGGGTATTCGAAATTTGGTCAAACATTCCTCATTTCAACATTAATAAGTTAAAAATCATTATCAAATCATTATAAGATGTAATATTAAGGGGGAGGATCACAAACAAATTCACTCTATGTTTATCAAAAGAAATCATGATTGATCAGGGTGATTAAACAAAAATTTTGGAAATGCAGTCTGAAATTTTTTTTTGTGCCGGAGACGTCTCTGGCAAGTTGCCGAGACGTCCCCCCAGGGGGAGACGTCTCGCCTTAGTCGCCGAGACGTCTCGGGGACCGAATGAGGACTTTTTAAATAGGTCGAAATCGCTCGAGCCGACTCGAGCTTTCTCCCTCATTTCCGACCAAAACGGAAAGCCCTAGCCTCCATTTGCTCTCAACCTCAAAACCTAGCTTCCATTTGCCCTAAATCGCAATCCCTAGCATCCATGGCACCAAAGAAAGCTAGGACAACCCGTGGGAGGCGACCTAGAGTAGCGGGCGACGGTGAGGAACGGCGGGAAGAACCCTCCGCGCCTTCTCCTCCGGTTGCTCCGCCAACCACAACGATTTCCTGTGCAAATCGCACAGTCACAACCGGTAGGTACATAGATTTTGCATTTTTAGATCATGAGGGGTTCTCTATTGGAGAGAGACTCCGAGCCCAAGGGTGGGAGCATCTTTGCACCCTCAATACCTCGACCTACCCCGGCCTTGTTAGAGAAATGTTTAGTGATATGGCTTTAGGGGACTTAGGGTTCACCGCACATGTCCGAGGGACATTAGTAGAAATTAATGAGGACATCTTATCCACTGTTTTGCAAATCCCTAGGGACGGCGAGGCTCCAACCTCACATCCCCAAAGGGAAATAGCTCTAAACTTAATTTTAGGAAGAGAGGACTGCGGCCCTCTTGATGTTGTCAACTCCCAGGACCTAAATGCAGAGATGAGACTTCTTTTAAGCATTGTCAACCGGGTCCTATTTCCTAAAACCGGTCGCTTCGATTTTGTTTCGGAGCGAGATTTAGTTATAATGCACCATATCCTACTAGGGATCCCTCTAAACCTCCCTAGACTCATGCTAAACTACATTGCCCTATGTCATAGGTACTCTAGGTTTAGTATACCCTATGGCATGATCTTTACCTTAGTGTTTAAACACTTCAAAGTTTCCATTCCATCAAATGAACCTGCAAAGGCCTTGAGAAACACCGACTACTATAATGAGGGCACAATGAGAAGAATGGAGTTTCAAAAGGTAGATGGGTCGTGGGTCAAGGTTCCAAAAAGAAAAGTACAAACCATAGAGCCTGAAATCCCACATCATGAGTCTGACCATCACTCTCCTCCACCTAGCCACATGGACATCCCTGATATTCCATCCAGCTCAGCTGGACCTTCCACATCCATGCCACCACCTCCTCCAGTCAGTGGGCCCTCCTTCCTATCAGAGGATCAGATGCGCACCTTAGCATCTGCCATTTGCCAGCAGATGAGGGAGGAGATGAGATCCATGATCTCCACAGAGCTGGCCCCCATCAGAGCTTCACATGAAGGGCTTCTACAAGAGATGAAGGATATTAGAAGTCAAATTGAAGCTACAACACAAGAAATAATTGGTGTGGGTGCCACCCAAACCATCAGATCATTAGAGCTCAAGGACAGCTTGAAGAGCATTTCCAAAAGTCTTCAAGAGCTAACAAAGCCAGATGGCAATGTGAGCACCTTAGTTGCCCAACTCAGAGGAAGAATTGAAATGGCAACTATAGAGTTTGAGGCACTTGTGGCAGGATTCCACAAGTCACAGGGAGATCACTTCAAGACCCTCATGGATTCCATCAATGCATTCATAGATGCAGCTTGTAAGGCTTATGCACAAAGTACAACTAGTAAGCCCCATGAGCAACGTCGCCGATGATGGATATCTTGTAGGATCTTCTTTTTGTAAATCCTAGGCTATTTTGAAACACTTTTGTATTAGAAATCAATACTTGTAATGATTTCTTCTCTTTGACTATGTACTGACTTCAAAGGTTCACAATGATACATGAATACAATCTCTTTTGAAAAATATGTGTACATTGTCAATTTTGTGGATGTATTTCTGTGAATATGAATGTGCCTCTTGATATGTCATAAGAATCTCAAAACATACATTAAGTATTTAAATTTGGCACAACTTATCAAAGCATATGAAACAGGGGGAGCACAACCTGAATATCAAAGGGGGAGTAAAATGAATGAATTCTACTATGAATTGAGTTTTAAGCACCTAAGGATAATTTGTCCCCTTCATTGTTGATGACAAAAAGGGGGAGTAGAATATTGAATATGGATATTGAAAGGGGGAGTAGAATTTTGAATATGGATATTGAAAGGGGGAATAGAATTTTGAATATGACTATTGAATATGAAATGCAAAATTTAAAATTCATACTTATTGGCTTTAAGATAATTGCTAAATTTTGCTCTCAATTATATTTAGCATCAATATTTCATTTTAACTTGATTCAATTTAAGTTGATATGCTAAATTTACTTAAGAGCTATTAAGATCAATCTTATGCATAAGGAAAGAACTGAAAATTGAATATTCTGAATTAATGCACATTGTAAAACTGAGCAAATACTGTGTGTATGTTAATTTTCAAATTTTGCATATACTCAGTGTTTTGTCATCATCAAAAAGGGGGAGATTGTTGACCCCCTAATGGATTTTGTTGAATGCAAAACACTAGAGTAAAATTCCATTATATCTTATCTATTTAATTGAGGAATTCATGTGTTTTATTAAGAATATTGCTAAGAAATGTCTAGGCAAGTTCCCATAATTTTTATGAATTTATTGAAGATTATTTTGAGCTAAAGAAAAAGTTCAGGGATAGCCGAGACGTCTCCTGATAGTTTCAGAGACGTCTCTGGCACAAACAGGAAAAACTAGCACAAGCCGAGGCGTCCCCGGCACCTGCCGAGTCGTCTCCGCGTTAGCGGAGTCGACTCTCTCAGTAGCGGAGTCGACTCTCTCAGTGGCGGCAGAAAGGCGTTTTTCAAGGGATATGCGCGAGACGTCCCCGCTGTACGCGGAGTCGTCCCCGCAAGTAAAAAGGTGACTTCCCGAGTCGTCCCCAAGATGGCGGAGACGGCTCTCTCAGGGTTTTCCAGAGAATGATTTTTTCGGTGATAAGGAAGCGGAGTCGACCCTGAGAAAGCGGAGTCGTCCCCACGCATAAAGTGCAGACAAGCGGAGACGTCCCCTGAAAGAGCGGAGTCGACTCTCTCAGAAAATTCCAGAGGACATGATTTTCGGAGATAAAGAAGCGGAGTCGTCCCCAAAGCAGCGGAGTCGTCCCCACTCAAAAAGCGCTAACACGCCGAGACGTCCCCGTAAAGTGCCGAGTCGACCCCAGATAAAGTAAAAAGTAAAATCCTGTAGGCGAGACGTCTCTCGTTGTAGCGGAGACGTCCCCGGAGCGCCTGGGACGCGACTGACAGCTTTTCAGGTTTGGTTTTGAATTTCAAATCCTTCTCTTTTTGTTTCTAACGGCTATATTTGCTTTTTGGGCTATAAAAGGGACCTCTCAAGTGGTTCTCAACAACTCTTCACCAACCAAAAAGCAAGATCATTCAAGAGAGAAGTTAGAAAGGAAAGCTCAAGGGAGTGAGTGCATTCAAGAAAGGAAATCAAGTGCTTTTAAGTTTCCCAAGCGATTTCAAGCTCAACCACTCTCGTGCGCTCGGGATTCAAAGCTCACACTCGATCCTACGCGCTCCACATCGGAAGAATCAACATCTCCCACGCTTCCAACGGCAAAAAGATTCTTCCGGGTTAAATTGTTCATAATTGATATATTTGCTTTTTAGAGCTTTTATTCTCTTTTGTAAACTCTTTGATTGTAGTGCTTGTTCAAGTCAAGGGACTTGGAACAAGGGAAAGGCGTCCCAAGCCTAAGAGAAATTGGGGTTTTAGGGTTTGTTGTGAGCCCGGTGTAAAACAACGAGTTGGATAGTGAACTCGCAAAACTACCGTACTGTAATCTTGGATTATAGTGGAAATTCCCAAAGGCGCTTTGGGGAGTGGATGTAGGAGCGGTGAAGGCTCCGAACCACTATAAAACCGTGTGTTTGTGGTTGTCTCTTCTTATCCCTTTATCTTTGCTTTAGTTCATATATTTGTGTGTTTTACTTTTAAATTAGCCAAAAAGTTTTAAAACACCCAATTCACCCCCCTCTTGGGTGACCATCTCTGGGCAACAGGAGGAATGTATCATGTTAAAGAAGAAAATGATGTAAATTTAAAGATTACTAATCTAACTAGGAAGGTTGAAGCCAATGAATTAAGCAGAGCCAATACAAGAAAGACACCTACTATAGATGAAAGTATATGTGAAATCTGTGAGAGTAATGCACACTTAACCAAGGATTGTCCTACAATCTCCGCCTTCCAAGAAGTGTTGCATGATCAAGCGAATTTCACAAATGCTTATAAGAGACCATTTCCTGAAACATATAATCCTAACTGGCGAAACCATCCTAACTTTAGTTGGAGACATGGACCCACTGCCAATGAATCTCAAGGGAATTCCATACCCTATGTGCCACCCCATAAGAGATCTCTTGAGGATACTTTGCAGGCATTCATGCAAGGGCAGACCCAGATAAATCAGAATACCATGCAGTCACTTCAAGAACTTAAAAATTCTGTAGGTAGAATTGAGGCTCAACTCAATGTTAGGGAAAAAGGGACATTTCCAGCCCAACCTCAATCTAACCCAAAGGGTCAACATGAAGTCCATGAAGCAAGTTCATCCCAACCTAAATTTGAACAAGTTAAGTCTGTTACGACCCTCCGTAGCGGAAAAATAATTAACAAAGAAATTCCAACGAAGGATGACAGACCTAAAAAATCCATTGAGAAAAGGGATGAAAATAATACTGAACAAGATGATCCAATACCTCATCATAAGATAGTTGCTCCATTTCCTCAGCGCTTGCTTGCAGCTAAAAAAGGAGTACCTGATCAAGAAATTTTGGATATCTTTAAACAAGTAAAGATTAACATTCCTCTATTAGATGCCATTAAGCAGATTCCATCTTATGCAAAATTTTTAAAAGATCTTTGTACCATAAAGCGAAAGCTTTACGTACAAAAGAAAGCTTTTCTAACTGAACAGGTGAGTGCTATTCTCAAACACAACACCCCACCTAAATATAAAGATCCTGGTTGTCCTACCATATCTTGTATCATAGGAAACTTCAGGATACAACGAGCCCTTCTGGATTTAGGTGCTAGTGTTAACTTACTGCCCTATTCAGTTTATGAACAATTAGGACTTGGTGAACTAAAACCCACCAAGGTTACTCTCCAACTTGCTGATCGATCTATAAAGATACCAAGAGGAGTAGTCGAGGATGTACTTGTCCAAATTGATAAATTTTATTTTCCAGTCGACTTCATAGTATTTGTTGCCCAGAGATGGTCACCCAAGAGGGGGGTGAATTGGGTGTTTTAAAAACTTTTGACTAATTAAAAATAAAACACACAAATATATGAGCTAAATAAGGAATAAAACTATGAAGACAAGCAATCGCAAACACAAGCCTTTATAGTGGTTCGGAGCCTCCACTGCTCCTACATCCACTCCCCAAATCACCGTTGGGAATTTCCACTATAATCCACGATTACAGTACGGTAGTTTTGCGAGTTCACTACCCAACTCGTTGTTTTACACCGGGCTCACAACAAACCCTAAAACCCCCAATTTCACTTAGGCTTGGGACGCCTTTCCCTTGTTCCAAGTCCCTTGACTGGAACAAGCACCACAATGGAAGAGTTTACAAAAGAAAAAACAAGCTCTAAGAAGCAAATATGACAATTATGAATAATAGAACCCGGAAGAATTCTTTTGCCGTTGGAAGCGTGAGAAATGTTGATTCTTCCAATGTGGACCGCATAGGGTTGAGTGTGAGCTTTGAATCCCGAGCGCACGAGAGTGGTTGAGCTTGAATTCACTTGGGAAGCTTGAAAACACTTGATTTCTTCACTTGAATGCACTCACTCCCTTGAACTTTTCTTTCTTACTTCTCTCTTGAATGATCTAGCTTTGGGTTGGTAAAGAGTTGTTGAGAAGCACTTAAGAGGTCCCTTTTATAGCCCAAAAAGCAAATATAGCCGTTAGAGACAAAGTAAAAAGGATTTGAAATTCAAACCAAACCTGAAAAGCTGTCAGTCGCGTCCCAGGCGCTCCGGGGACGTCTCCGCTTCAACGAGAGACGTCTCGGCTACAAGATTTTACTTTTTACGTTGTCTGGGGTCGACTCGGCACTTTAAGGGGACGTCTCGGCTTGTTTGCACTTTTTGAATGGGGACGACTCCGCTGCTTTGGGGACGACTCCGCTTCTTTATCTCCGAAAAACATGTCCTCTGGAATTTCCTGAGAGAGTCGACTCCGCTCCTTCAGGGGACGTCTCGGCTTGTTTGCACTTTATGAATGGGGACGACTCCGCTGCTTTGGGGACGACTCCGCTTCTTTATCTCCGAAAAACATGTCCTCTGGAATTTCCTGAGAGAGTCGACTCCGCTCCTTCAGGGGACGTCTCGGCTTGTTTGCACTTTATGCATGGGGACGACTCCGCTGTCTCAGGGTCGACTCCGCTTCCCTATCACCGAAAAAACCATTCTCTGGAAAACCCTGAGAGAGCCGTCTCCGCTATCTTGGGGACGACTCGGGAAGTCTCCTTTCTACTTGCGGGGACGACTCCGCGTACAGTGGGGACGTCTCGCGCATATCTCTTGAAAATTGCCTTTCTGCCGCCACTGAGAGAGTCGACTCCGCTACTGAGAGAGTCGACTCCGCTAACGCGGGGACGACTCAGCAGGTGCCGGGGACGTCTCCAGACGTGCCAGTTCTTCCTGTTTGTGCCAGAGACGTCTCTGAGACTATCAGGAGACGTCTCGGCTGTCCCTGAACTTTTTCTTTCATCTCAAAAAATTCTTCAATAAATTCATAAAAATTATGGAAACTTTCCTAGACATTTCTTAACAATATTCTTAATAAAACACATGAATTTCTCAATTAAATTGTTAAGATAAATGGAATTATACTCTAGTGTTTTGTATTCATCAAAATCCATTAGGGGGTCAACAATCTCCCCCTTTTTGATGATGACAAAACACTGAGTATATGCAAAATTCGAAATTTAAACATATACACAGTATTTGATCAGATGTACAAGTATAATGTTTTGATTAGAGCTAGATACAGTGTGCATAATTCAAAATAGTCAATTTTCAGTTCTATCCCTATGCATAAGATTGATCTTAATAGCTCTTAGGCAATTTTAGCATATCTACTGAATTTGAATCAAGTTAAAATTTAAATTAATGAAATATTGATGCTAAAGACAATTGAAGGCTAAGTTCTTTTTGACTCCCCCTTTCTTTTCCAGAAGGGTAATTATCTTAAAGCCAATATTCTTTAATTTTATCTTTTCATTTTGTTGATTCTAATTGAAATTTCAAGTATGAGTTTAAATTTTGCATTTTGCATTCCATATTGGTTCTACTCCCCCTTTTTGACAAAACTTGGAGTAAATGCAACACATAAAGCATTATGAGCATATACTCAGATATTTCTCCCCCTTTTTGACAACATCAAAAAGATAGTGAAACATTAAGCACAAAGATAAGAATGCTCAAGGCAATAATGTTAGAAAAAGATAAATGAGCATAGATCAGAGCCATTTCGGATAATTTCAGAGCAAATTATGATGAGAGCACATCTAATGTGATTCCAAGGATAGTTTTCAACTCAAGTGTAGATGGAATCTTTCTTAAGTTAATTCAAGAAGTACCACAAATGATATTCAAGGAAAGCACGAATGGAAATCTAACCTCTCTTCAATAATAAGTATGAAAGCTTGTTCATTTAAGATCTTTTGCCCAATATATTAAGTATTTTATCAACATGAGAGCAATTTAATTAATTTTTAGAGTATAAGATCAAAACTTATATACTTGAAAAACATATCATCATGTTGGATCATTAATTCTTAATGACTTTAAAGTTCTTTTATGCATAAGATATATTATCCAATTAACAAGCCTCAAGGTGTATCATAAAGATTTTCAGATTTAAATTTCAGATGATACATATTGGAGAGTATTAGGATCACTTTTCATTTAGTATTCTTTCTCTCTCCTTTAGTTATGGATTTATGCGATTAAGTTCCATAAGATCTCTCCTTCTGAGATTTTCTTTCTCCCCCTCAATTGATCATTCCATTTAAGAGTTTAGAATTTGAAGATAATGTTCAATAAAATTGTCAATCTCAAAACAAATATATTTTCTATAAGTTTCAGCTTATTTTCATAAGACTCAATGTTTGAGATAAGACAACCTTTATAGAACTCATCTCAAGGTATAAACTTATTATATAATTAAAGCAAGTCTTGCAATATAAGGAGGTTCATCAAAATCAATCCATAAAAATCAAGGTATGAGATACTGAATATCTAAAGCTCCCCCTCAAAAGATGCATTCTTCTTTAATCATTTTTTTATTGTTGAATTTCAGATTTTAGTGATAAACGTGAATAAAACTGAAATTCTATGATATCGAGAATGTAGAGTAATCTAGTGTTATTCAAAATTTTGTAGCAATTACTCTTTCTAATCCTTCAAGAACAAGTTATGCTTTCTCTTAATCTTAGAGAAAATGTATAGAAATATTAATCAGAAAATGATTCATTTGAAGCTCAGTTTCTTTCAAAAGCATTTACATTTTCTTTCTTTTAGAATCATTTGAGTGAGCTGAAATATTTCTAGCTTTAAGATCATTCACTCTATATATATTCTGATGGAAGTCTTTAAGAGTGTAGGAGAGAAAAACATATAGATGATCATTGAGGTTTATATATTTATAGAACTCAAATTCTTAATCATAGTTTTTCAGCAATGTATACATGAAGCACAATAAATCTTTTAATATCAAAATAAAATCATATATTTAGAAATTTTTTGTTTGTAATCAAGATCATCGAAAGACACATCATTTGGACCAATATTAGTACACTTTAAAGATAAGAAATGATATGTTTCAGATGCGTATCGGGGCAAACAATCAAGGCATCAGAATTTCTTTATTTTTCTTAAACTGTAGTTTTTATCTAGAAATCATATTGAGTTTAAGCTTTTATACAAAATCAGATTCTGAATTTCATAAAGATTTTCAATAGAGGCTTTCAAAATCATAATTTGAGATATGTATCTTCCACATTGTAGCTCATCTTAAATCATTACTATTGAAAACACATATTTCAAACATATAAGAGCATATTCAGAATATTTGTATTTATGTTGAGTTTTGGTATGAATTAGAACATTATATACCAAGGTTAGGTAAGTTGAAAGATAAAACAAAATCAATTCATTTTGCCTAATTAGAGATATACTTCTCTTCTCCTTTTTACAAATTTATTCAACTTTCAGATTTCAAAGATGATTGTGAACGACAAATTTAAAATTTCTTTTCAATAATACCATAAAATAACTTCATATAGTATTTCAAACATTCAATCAAATTATCCAAGCATGGAGCATTACAAAATATTGAGAATCCATAATTCAGAACATCATGCCACATGCAAAATATATCATGTGTTAAGTCATGCATTAAAATATTAAGAAAAGCATGTCAAGGATCAGAATCAATTCTTTTCAAATAAACTCCCCCTATTTAAATATAATTTTACACTGATTTCATCCTTAAAATGTGTTTTTAAGTGATTAAAAATTTGACTTGATTCTTCTTATATACTTTCATTTACTTTGTCTTTCATTTTTACTTTCTTATGCTCTATACTCTATTTGCTCCCTATCCGGTGGAGTTGGAAGGGGCACGAGGTACTACCACTAGCCTCCCTCTTGTGCCGTCCCTAATATACCCTACACCGAATAGTTGGGTCAAATAGTGCCGGGTACTACCACTAGCCTCCCCATTGGCACCATCCCTATGATGAGCAATATAGAAAGGTTAAAATATTTACTTCAAATTCTCTCTATTTAAGTGTAATTCATTATGGATTTTATCCTTCCAAAAGAATACTCACACAAGTCTCACAAATGTGCCGAATATATTATGCTTGTTTTGTTTTTCCTTAAGATTGGAGTATTTGCCTTTACTTAGATTTTACTTCTCTTGAATAATGTCCAATTTCTTTTCTTTATCTCTCTCTCTTTTTGTTATTCTCAAGTAATTTACATGAAAGAGCAGAATAAAGAAATAATCTTATGTATCATATAGATGTATATCATGCAAACAACATTTTCATTATGCTCAAGGATTCATAGCTTCTCACAAGTTATTTTAAATCAAAATTTTAAGCATAAACTTGTGTAATTCATGGTTATGATATAGGCAAAGATATATTTTAGTTTGGGCAAACCATGAACCAATTTCTAAAAACATAAGTCAATCAATACATATATAGACATGATATCAAGAAATTAATAATTAAAGACTTTAATCATGCCATAGTAAGATTTAAGTTAATGACTTTGCTCAGCTAATTTATGAGAGAGGTATCTAAAATTAGCGAATCATTCTGCATTCTTCAAGTCAAATACCTACTAGATTTCTTATGTATAAACTTTTGGCTGAAGAAAGTCCTCTCTCTTGTTTGCATGCGAATGTTTGTCGTATCTTACATGGAGATATCCTTCAAGTTGAAATCTCTCATTTTCTTGCTCAAGGATCCTGCATTATTAGCAAAATTCTTTTCTTTCTAGAAGGAAAGTCATTAGTTTCTTCAAGATACAAAACATTCTTCCAACATATTTTTAACTAGATGACTCAATAGTTGAATATTGACAATAGTTGAATATTGAGTCACTTTACTCAAGAGATTGCCTAAATATAAGCAAGCACATATCACTTGAACTAAAGAGATAGTTTCATTAACCAAGATGGTTCAAGGACAAGCATGTGAGGCAATAGGAAGATTTATCAAGGTCAAATCAATTTCTTATTTTCAAAAATAATTTAGTTTAGATTTTATTTGCTTAAAATAATTATCACTAAGACACGCTAGCTAAGTTTTAATCAACTTATCTTAAACAGTTGTTTCTATCAAAATTCAGATTATGATTTATTTGTTATCAATAAATTATGATTCATTAGAGTTAGATTGAGATCTTGCACATAATGAGCATACAATCTGGTCTACTAGCTGTATGATAAAATAAGTATTCTATCATGCTTCAATACAGCTTTTTAAAAATAATAGATCTACCTTGCTCATCCTTCTCTAATTCTACAAGATGAGGTCATAGAATACCTTCTTCATGCCAATCTTCTATAAGAGTTTTCTTGTGGACTAACTTTGGTCAATGAAGATCCTATTTCTTGTTTCTCTTAATTTGGAGTTTGAGAGAAGATGTTAATTCATTCATCATACATTTTTCAACCTCACCTTGCATGAGCTTAGTAAAATCTTCATATAAATCCTCGTTTGTAGAGCCAAAAAGTGATATCATCAATGTATACTTTGAGCAAATAAGATATCACAAATTCTTCTTTTTGATACATAGATTTATCACTATTACTTTCTATCAAAAAGTTACTCAAGCTTTTATGTCATGTATATTGGTGCATGTTCCAAATCATATATTGCTTTATCATATTTGTAATGAGTGTTTTCAAATATGGTGGTTATTTAACATATATCTTCTTTAATAAAATAAGCACCTAGGAGTGCATTCTACACATTCATTTGATAGAATATAAAGCTCATAAAGCAAGCAAATGATAATGGTGATCTTTACTTCTAATCATGCCAGAATTTCATCAAGATCTATTTCATCTTTTCTTAATTTAGTCTTTTAGTAATCATCAATTTTACTTCATTGAGTGTATTTCTGAAAAACTCAATTTGGTTCTAATTATTAACAAGTTTTCAGATTGTTATATGTAAAAGATTAACCATATACATATATAATTTAATTTTAGTATCTTGATAATAAATCATTAGTCTCATAAAGAATAAAATGAGTTCATATTTCTACAACTAGAGTCTTTTCATGAATGTTCTATATGCATTGCTTGATGAATGATATCCAACGATAGAAATATCTTTATCAGATTTGGCATTATTTTCAAGAAACCATATCAAGCATAACATGTACTACGGAAAAATATGAAAGATATGCAACAGATCATTTTCTATTTTTCAGAAAATCAAATGGAGTTTTCATCAAAAATAGATCTAATAGAAACCATATATATGACAAGCAATGATGATAGCTTTTTTTTTAAAAAAAAAAATCATTTAAGTAGATGACGATCATACATCATTGCCTTTTTCATTTCTTCAAGGATTCTATTAATCCTATTTTACTTATGGTGTTCTTGGTGCAGAAACAATTGTATTCAATATTATTTTCTGTGCACAACTTAATAAAAAATTGGTTTTCAAGACTATGCCATGATACTTCTTTTACTTTCATAGTTTGCAAACCTTTTTCATTTGATCCCTTTCACAAGATTTAGCAAATGCAGAAAATACTTTAATTTTACTTGCCAAGAACAAATCCAATGTAAGCTTGTGAAAACTTAGTGATGGAAACAACATCTTTAGATTTAAAAATATGTTCTATTATTGTAATTTTTTTTAATCTCCTTTTTTCTCTTCTACTATTTTTTTTTATTATTATTTTTCTTTTGGTCTTATTTGATCAGGAATCGAAGAGGAGATCTGGGCTATCAAAAAGGAATGCTTTAGAGGTTTGCTTAAAAAAAAATTTAAATTGCTGGAGAAATTCCCTTTGGTAACCTCTAAACCTTTCTTATTTAAATTAATTATTAGCTTGGAATTTTGTGGTGATTGTTTGATTTTAATTTCAGCAAAAGTGTGCATGCATGCTTGATACACATACACAAATTAATCCGCACATAGTAAGGGCAATCACCCCAACAAGATAAGAGCCGGATTTCATCACCGGACTCTTGCCCAACTTAGGTGAACTCAATCTCACATAGTGTCACTTTAATTAAAATCAATTAGACATTGGCTCCTAGGGACATTCGAGCTCAATAGGACGAAGATCACCGAAAGTTGCACCAATTTCGCTCTATGGCTTAGTTGATGTCTAGGCAAGCTTTGTCCCTATAAGGGAGACAGTTCATCTGTTCGAGGCAAGTGGATTTTAAGTGGGACCTTTGCGAACGCATCGTGACCCCTCCACTTACCTGGGAGCTTACCTGGTCAACTCGGTTCATTAGACCGGATTGGAGGCTTAGGTGCCCTCTTCAAACCAGTTAGGAGCTGTCTAGTGATTTTAGGACAAAGACTAGGATTGATATGCTTTTCTCTTTTATTGCATGTTTGATTGATCGAGGACTAGTGTATGCAAGGTAGTCGTTCTAGAGTACTTGACCTATTACCTTTTGACCCTGAAATAGAACGAACCCTTAGGAACATTCGAGCTAAGATCAAAACATTAGGATCATCCCCACCTCTTAAGATGGCTGAAGAACAACCCAAACTCCTGAGGGAGTACTTTACTCCCACCATTTACACTTTCCCATCTTGCATTCGATTACCTGAAGTAGCAGCTGTACAATATGAAATAAAATCTAGTGTGATCCAAATGCTCCCATCTTTTTTTGGGCTCACCAATGAAGACCCATATAAACACCTAGATGAATTCCTTGAGATTTGCACCACTGTCAAGATTCAGAACTTTACTGATGATGCTCTAAAACTTAGATTATTCCCCTTCTCCCTTAATGATAGAGCCAAACAATGGCTGAATTCTTTAGAAGCCAACTCGATTCGTTCTTGGGATCAAATGCAACAAGAATTCCTAAAAAAATACTTTCCCATAGGAAGAACGAACCAGTTTAGACGTGCCATTACAAGCTTCTCCCAAACTGAGGGAGAAGAATTTCATGAAACTTAGGAGAGATTTCGGGACCTAATCCGTAAATGCCCTCATCATCAAATACCTAAGTGGCAGCTAGTGCAATGTTTCTATGACGGATTGACTGAACGAAACCGTCAGATGATCGATGCTGCATGCGGGGGGACTTTCATGCTTCGAAGTGAGCATGAAGCATGGCAACTATTTGAAAATCTTAATGAAAACTCCCTCCACCATGCTTTATGTTCTCGTCAAGCACCCCCGAATTTTCAAAAAAAAGGGGCCATTTGTGAAATAAGTCATTCTATGGACCTGTCTAGCAAGGTAGATGCCTTGTCCCATAAGATTGACCAACTGATAATAGGAGGACATGTTGTTAGCTCTTCCCAAGCACAAGTGTGTGCTATCTGTTCTAGCCCATCGCATCCTATTCATGAGTGCCCCTCAGCACCCCAATTCCCCGAACTCGTGCAAGAACACATCAATGCTGCCCAAACACAGCCCAGACCGGGTAATGACCCATTTTCCAATACATATAACCCGGGTTGGCGGAATCATCCAAATTTTTTTTGGAGGCAGCAAGCTTCTAATACCTCCCAACCCTTCTTCCAAAATTTTCAAAACTCTCAGAATTTTCATCTCTACCGTCCCTCAACTCAATTTCAGCATCCTCCTCCTCCAACCCAAAGAAATACAGCCTTTGAGGAGAAGGTGTTGACTGCCCTTCAAGGTTTGGAGGCAAACACACAACTATTGCACTCTCACACGCAATCAATTGCTAAGCTAGAATTCCAAATGGGTCAACTAGCTAATGCATTAAACAAGCGAGAGGAAGGTAAGCTTCCAAGTCAACCAATGAGTAATCCTAGGGGACAATACGTGGCACAAGAAACTCGACTAAATCATGAGCAAGCCAATGCTTTGACTACCCTAAGGAGTGGACGTATAATAGATAATAAGGTTGGGGAGGGTAACAATAAGGAAGGTGAAGAAGAAGAGAAGAATGTATCACATGAAAACCCAAAACCTTCTTCAGCTAGTCCACCATCTGCCACAACCCACATTCCAAAGGCTCCATTCCCTGAAGCACTTAATGCACCCTCTCCCTTTGGCAAGAAGGGAACTTCATTAGAAGAGATGATGGAGGTCTTCAAACAAGTTAAAATCAACCTCCCACTCCTTGATGCCATCAAACAAGTTCCCTCCTATGCCAAATTTCTCAAAGACCTTTGCACCCAAAAGCGGAAATCTAGGACACATGTGCCTAAAAAGATCCTCCTAACTGAGCAGGTAAGTTCCATTCTCCAACACAACACCCCTCCAAAATTCAAAGACCCTGGTGCTCCTACTATTTCTTGTGTCATAGGAAATAACTCCATCGACCGAGCACCTTTAGATCTAGGGGCAAGTGTGAATCTTCTACCCTATTCAGTCTATGAAAAATTTGGGTTGGGTGAATTGAAACCTACCTCGATATAGGGCTGTCAACGGGCCGAGCTGCTCGGGCTCGGCTCGGTAAAAGCCCGGCTCGGGCTCGGCTCGTTAGTCAAACGAGCCCGAGCCCGAGCCCAAAATGAGGCCCGTTTAAATCCGAGCCTGAGCCCGAGCTCGAGCCCGAGCAGCTCACGAGCCCAAATGAGCCCAACCAATAACCCATTCCCTCTCTCCACCGACCACCTCCTCTCTCTTTTTTTTTTTTTTCCTCTCTCCACCGACCAAACGAGCCCGAGTTCTGGGTTTTTCCAAAATCTTCCCGGCTCCCCGCTCCCGCACCCGGTGTCAGTCCCTCCCCTGAGTCCCCTCTCGCCTTCCTCCTCCGCCGACCACCGCCGATGGCCGATGCCTCGCTGCCTCCTTCCGCCGCCTGGGAAAGAAGCACGCGACTCGCGAGGCGCCTCCCCCTCTTTCTTCTCCGTTTCTCCCCCTCCCTTTTCCTCTCTTTGCCGAATCAGGGAAGGAGAAGCCCTCCTCCACCGGCGAATCAGGGAAGGAGAAGCCGGCGGTGCAGGTGCTCGCGGCCGAAGCCGGCGGTGCAGGTGCTCGCGGCCGAAGCCGGCGGCCGCCGCACGCGATGAGGTGAGTCTATTCTCTCTTTTTTTTTCTTTTTTTTTTCCTTCTTTCTTCTCTTCTTCTTCTTCTTTTCTCTCTCCTTTGTTCTTCTCTCCGACGACGAACCGTCGGGACTCGGAACCGAGCTCGGCTGCTCGTTGTTCTCTCTGACGGGCGACGGAGATGGGGGCAGGGATGGGGATGGGGATGGGGATGGCCGGCTTCTGGGTTCTTCTCTCCGGCTTCTGGGTTCTTCTCTCCGAGCTCGGCTGCTCGTTGTTCCCTCCCCTGAGTCCCCTCTCGCGGCCTCGCCTTCCTCCTCCGCCGGCCGCCGGGGCAGGCTCGGGCTCGGGCAAACGAGCCTCACGAGCTCGAGCCCGAGCCGGGGCTGTGCTAGGCGAGCCCGAGCCCGAGCCCAGTACAGGGCTCGGTACCGAGCCCGAGCCCAAGCCCGAGCCTAGATTTTTATGGAACGAGCCGA
Source organism: Phoenix dactylifera (assembly GCF_051530095.1). Lineage (NCBI taxonomy): Eukaryota > Viridiplantae > Streptophyta > Magnoliopsida > Arecales > Arecaceae > Phoenix > Phoenix dactylifera. The sequence continues at coordinate 15,907,975 of NC_143194.1, read as the reverse complement.
GCCGAGCCTGCTGTGGCTCGGGCTCGGCTCGGCTCGTTGACAGCCCTACCTCGATATCTTTACAATTGGCTGATCGATCGGTGAAGATACCAAGGGGGATGATTGAAGATGTTCTTGTCAAGGTAGACAAATTCTATTTTCCAGTAAATTTTATCGTCCTTGACATGGAACATGTGCCCAACCTTAAAAAACAAATTCCTGTGATCCTTGGTCGTCCCTTTTTAGCAACAGTCAATGCATGTATCAACTGTAGAACTGGGGCAATGGATATATCATTTGGGAACATGAAAATTAAGTTGAATGTGTTTCATGCCGCTGACCAACATGTGAGGAAAGATGAGTGTTGCCTAATTGACGAAATGGATGATCTTGTAGAGGAAGCCCTTCCCTATATCTTAGCAGATGACCCCCTAGAGGCATGCTTGGCCCATTTTGACATTGACAACTTTGACATAGACAAGGCCATAGAAGAAGTCAACATCTTACTCGACAATCAATCTCCCATGAGTTCCCTTCCTTGGAAGATCCGACCTGAACCTCTTCCCCCCATTGCTAGCGCACCACTTTGTCCTTCCATTGATTCTCCACCTAAACTTGAGTTGAAGCCACTTCCGACAACTCTTAAGTATGCTTTTCTAGGACCAGAAGATACTCTCCCTGTAATCATCGCGGCCAACTTATCTACGGAACAGGAAGTTAAACTTTTAAGGGTGCTAGAAGAGAATAAACATGCCATAGGATGGTCTGTAGCCGATTTGAAAGGGGTTGACCCCTCTGTTTGTATGCATCGAATTCATCTCGAAGATGATGCAAAGCCCACCCGAGAAATGCAAAGAAGACTCAATCCTAACATGAAGGAGGTAGTCAAGAAAGAAGTGGTGAAGTTATTAGATGCCGGAATCATTTATCCAATTTCTGATAGTAAGTGGGTGAGTCCGACACAAGTGGTACCCAAGAAATCAGGTATCACTGTGGTTGAAAATACGGAAGGAGAATTGATACAAACACGCACAACCACGGGTTGGCGCGTGTGCATTGACTACAGGAAACTTAATTCAATGACTAGGAAGGACCATTTTTCTCTACCTTTCATAGATCAAATTTTGGAACGGTTGGCTGGTCAAGGTTTCTACTGCTTCTTAGATGGTTATTCTGGATATAATCAAGTACCTGTTTACCCGGACGATCAAGAGAAAACCACTTTTACTTGCCCATTTGGAACATTTGCATATAGGAGGATGCCTTTTGGACTATGCAATGCACCCGCAACTTTTCAACGATGCATGATGGCCATTTTTTCAGATATGGTGGAAAACTTTCTAGAAGTGTTCATTGATGATTTCTCAGTTTTTGGCCTATCTTTTGACGATTGTCTGGACAATTTGACCTTAGTTTTGAAAAGATGTAAGGAGACCAACCTAGTATTAAGTTGGGAAAAGAGCCATTTCATGGTTCAAGAAGGCATAGTTTTAGGACACGTCGTGTCCAAGAGGGATATTGAAGTAAATAAAGCCAAAGTCGATCTTATTTCCAATCTCCCCCCACCCAAAACTGTGAAACAAATCCGATCATTCCTTGGCCATGCTGGTTTCTACCGTCGCTTCATTCAGGATTTCAGTAAGATTTCCAAACCCTTGTGCAATCTTCTGGCCAAGGACACTCCCTTTGTCTTTGATAAAGCATGCGAGGAGGCATTTGAAAATCTTCGCTCGAAATTGACCACTGCACCTATCATACAGCCCCCTAATTGGATCCTTCCATTTGAATTAATGTGTGACGCATCCGACTATGCAATTGGGGCAGTTTTAGGGCAACGGCTAGATAAAGTACCTCATGTCATCTACTACGCTAGTAAAGCACTCTCAGATGCACAATTGAACTACACCACCACTGAGAAAGAGTTACTAGCTGTAGTATTTGTGCTAGACAAGTTTCGATCTTACCTTTTAGGATCCAAGGTTACCGTATTCACTGATCATGCTGCCCTTCGACACCTTCTTGCAAAGAAGGACACCAAACCCCGTCTGATTCGATGGATTCTTTTACTACAAGAATTTGACCTAGAAATTTGTGACAAGAAAGGAACTGCAAATGTCGTAGCAGACCACTTATCTAGGATTCTTCTTGAACCCTCTAAGAATATCTCACCCTTACATGATGCTTTCCCAGATGAACAATTATTTGGGGTACAAGGAATGAAAACGCCATGGTTTGCAAACATAGTAAATTACCTTGCCATAGGACGAATTCCTGATGATTGGTCAACTCAAGACAAGAACCGATTCTTTTCACAAGTAAAGTTCTATTATTGGGATGATCCCGATCTATTCAAGTATTGTCTCGATCAAGTAATCCGTCGATGTGTCCCCGAATGCGAATTTCAAAGTATTCTTTAATTCTGCCATTCACAAGCTTGTGGGGGACATTTTGGGGGTAGAAAAACTGCAGCAAAAGTTTTACAGAGTGGATTTTATTGGCCCACTCTTTTCAAAGATGCCCATAACTTTTGCCAAACTTGTGAACGGTGCCAACGGATGGGTACCATCTCCCATAGAGATATGATGCCTCTCAATCCTATTTTAATTGTAGAAATCTTTGATGTATGGGGTATTGACTTTATGGGCCCTTTCCCGCCATCCTTTGGTTTCGAATATATTCTTGTAGGGGTTGATTATGTTTCAAAATGGGTAGAAGCTGTCGCCACTAAAACTAATAACCACAAGGTTGTGATTAAATTTTTACATGAAAACATCTTTTGTCGTTTTGGCACACCCCGAGCCATCATCAGTGATGGGGGGTCTCATTTTTGCAACCGGTCTTTCGAGGCTTTGGCTCGCAAATATAACATCACCCACAAAGTTGCTACCCCATACCATCCCCAAACAAGTGGACAAGTCGAGGTATCCAATAGGGAGTTAAAACACATCTTAGAAAAAATGGTACGTCCCGATAGGAAAGATTGGTCTCAAAGGATAAATGATGCACTCTGGGCCTATCGTACTGCCTACAAAACTCCTATTGGCATGTCTTCCTACCGATTAATTTTTGGAAAAGCTTGTCACTTACCGGTAGAACTTGAACATAGAGCTTTCTGGGCTATCAAAAAGTTTAACTTAGACATGGCAGCAGCTGGTCCTAACCGAAAACTCCAACTAAGTAAACTTGAAGAGTTGCGCAATGAGGCCTATGAAAATGCTAAAATTTATAAAGCGAGGACTAAGGCTTTTCATGATAAAAACATTAACCGTAAGTCCTTCGAACCTGGTCAAAAAGTTTGGCTATTCAATTCCAAGTTGCGACTCTTCCCGGGTAAACTTCGCTCTAGGTGGGATGGACCATTCGTAGTAAAAAATGTTTCTCCTTATGGTGCAGTAGAGATCCAACACCTCAATGGTGGACCTATTTTAAAAGTCAATGGCCAAAGGTTAAAACCTTATGTGGACTGTGTTACCGATGGGCAATTGATCGAATCCCTTAATTTGACGAACCCTGTTTATCAAAATAATTAAGGATGCACTATGTCTGGCTGAAGACAATAAACTTAGCACTTGTTGGGAGGCAACCCAATTCTCTTAAATTTCTTTAACATTGAGGACAATGTTAGGTTTAGGTTTGGGGGTATTTTTAAGTATTTTTTTTTATTTTTTGTTTTGTTTGCATCTCTTGCATTCGTTTTCACTTCATAATGTCAGGTTTATCAAAAGAAATAAAAAATATAAAAATATAAAAATATCTTTTAATAAAAAAATTGTGTTCGTTTTTACAATTAAAAAAAAATGTGTTCATTTTCATTTAGAAAATAATAATAAAAAAAATTTAAATAAAAAAAAGGTTTTTGTTTTTAAAAAACCTAATTTCTATACATTTGATGCGAGAATGATAAATACACAAGGTATATAAAATCTAAAAAGCCCAATGACTAGTCGGAAGTAATACAAATTTAAGTTCTTTTCATTAAGTCTCTCTTAGGAAGTTGTAAGCTAATTAATACTTCGAAATTTCACTACACACTGGCCGACACTTCTAAGATCTAGGCTCGACATTATGTTGATAGTATAGTAGCAACCTTGGATCCTGATAAATCATACTTATCTAATCCAAAAAAAAAAAAATATCATCAATAATAATGGATTTAGTCAGGAACATCGAAAAGGGCTACCTATTGTCAAAGGTCAAGTGGGCTTGTGATGAGAACTCCGAGCATAAGTCTATAGGGAAGTCTTGATGCCTGACACCTTATGCCAACTGGTGTAAGAGTTGTCGACTGATTGCTCGTTACACGGAGAAATCACCACAAGAGTAAAAGTACACAATTTATATGTCTTTATTATATATATATATAAAAAAAAAACTCTGTATTGACCCTGAAAAAGACAATAGTGTGAAAGCCGTCGTTGTAAAAAGTCGAGTAAACTGGAATATTACAGATAAAGCCCGTGAGGTACTAAAGTAAACATCTACAACTCTCGAAATCCTGCAGATAAGATGATTTTGAATCAGTGAGCGGGTTCTTTCGACCAATCCTTAGAAACTACTGGTATTAGCAATATTTTGGAGATCCAAATCCTTAGCTTGTGAACGGTCCAGATTTCACCAAGCACTCCAGTATAAATGAGTCTTACAACTCCCTAACGGAAGCTTAATGACTTTAACTTAGATTGCATACTAACCTAGAATTTGGGCTGACTTAGTAAATAAAACCGTGTGTGTTTTGAAACTCTTATCATTTATGTATCTTAAATTAGATTTTAACAATAATAATTAAAAAAAAGTTTTTGAAATTCTTAGCTAGTATGCATTTGGAATTTGATTTTCACTTCATAGATCAATCGATAAATAATAATAATAATAATAATAATAATAATAAAATAAAATAAAATAATCATAACAATAAATGATTTATTTTAATATTGAAGTTTGTGGGTATCATCACTGGAAACCCTCACGAGACAAAACTCGTCCACTAGGGACACCTAGGGGTTTAAAGCCTTATTGCATACGGTAAATGCAATCGTGATTCCTGCGAAAGTGAGTTAATTTCTTTTTTTTTGCTTGAGGACTAGCAAAATATAGGTTTGGGGGTGTGATAAGTGCTAAATAATGTATAAATTTATCTATTTTACATAGCACTTATTATTATTGTTATTCAAATATTTTAAATTTAAACATAAGAAAATGTGTTTCCCCTCTTCATTGCATTTTAATAAATTATTAGAGGTAATTCGAGTTTGATTTAATTATTGATTGAGCCTAATGTATGCAGGTCGACTCAAAACTCACCTGGACGAAGCCTAAACCCAATCCCATTATTTTCTTCTCTTCACACGTTCACCCATCAGAATTTCATTTTCCCCTCCCCACGTGTCCAAAGCTCCCAATCTTTTTTTCCCAACACATGGACATTTCCTTTGTTTCAGAATGGAGATCTTCTCAACGTCCATGATGAATCTCCCAACTCATCCCCAGCCATTCTGCTCCTATTCACGGAATCACCGCGCCCAGAAAGCCCTCCGCATCAGCTCGCGTCCCCGCCTCCTCACGGCTGCCTGTTTATAACCTCAAAACAGAGCCATCTTCCAATCCAACCCGATCTTCTTCCCCTAATTTCCTCCCGCGATGCAAGCTCCCCCCCCGCTTCCGCTTTCAACGAATTCCTCCCAGCCGATTGTAGGATCCATCCTCTCCGTGGATTGCATCCCAGCATCCTCACCTTCTCCTGATAGCTCCCAAGCTTATCATCTAAAATATCCTTCCATGAAGCTCCCAGCTCACATCTCGTTCATCTCCCAGCTCATCTCCAAGCATCCCGCAGCCAATCCCAACATCATCAGATTCCCCCTCGTCCCCTGTTACGCGTATCTCCTAGCATCCCATGATCTTCTCCCATGTCCGCAGATCAAGCTAACAGCCCTCATCCCGCTCGGATCACTCCACGGATTCCTCCGCATCCTCCCCTGCTTCAGCGGAATAGAGGACCAAATCTTCCCGTCGTAAGCGCTATCATCCACGGATTCAATTCTTCAACAGAGCCATCCAGCCATCCATGCTTCTCCACAGCTTGATGGATCGTTATCCCAGCCGTGGGCAACATTCCAGCATCCACATCATCCTCAACTGCCAGCCACATCGTCAACGCGATCAGCCCCAATCTTGATCCCGCAGTCAGCTCCATCGATCCAGTCGTGCATCCCGCCCCAACGATCACGCATGCGTTCTTCCTCCTCTCCACACGAAATCATGGATCCACTGTTCTTTGGTGGGGATCTATATAAGAAGGGAGGAGGATGCTCTGTGGAGGGGGGAGGCCACGGTTTGAAAAACAGAGGAGGAGCCTCTGTTCGGGAGAGAAAGAAATAAAAAAAGAGAGAAAGGAGGGGGGAAAGAGAATAGTTTTGATATTTTGGGAATAATGAGAGTTGATCAATTTCATTTGAAGATGGGAGGTCGTCCGGAAGCCATGCTCGGCTAAACGTCTAGTCTAGGGCTGGATGAAGCCCAAGCAATGTTACAGGGCATTGTAGTTCTTATTTTCTTTATTATTTTGGAGCTTGTTTAAATTCTTATTATCAATGAAAAATCCTTTTATGATGTTTAAACTTTGAGCATGCTATTTACTATTCGTGTTTGCTAAAGTAGTCTAAGATAATCCATGCCTAGGAAGATGAGGTGTGCTGCACCCTAGATTAGCATACTTAGGTAGACACTTCATGCTATACCGAAGATGGATTTTCCTAAAACTCTTTATGTTTTTATTTTAAAAGGCTTGTAGCCAATTTGCATGCCTCTCCAAAAGATAAAAATTAAGAACACAATCCCTAATACCATGCTACGCGGTGGATTCCAAACCCTAGATCCATCTACTTTGATAAATTTCAATTCGTACTCATAGATTAATTTAGTTAAATCAAGTTAGCAAATTCTTCTTCGTGATTTATTTTTAAAAGAAAAATAGCTTGTTCTTCAATCCCTGTGGACCGACACCCGTAATCACTATCCTACAGGATACGTGCTATTGCGTGGTTTATTTTTGAAATTGAAATAACCGATCATGCTCTAACTGGTAGTGTTGTTGTATGTATTGAGATAATCCTGACAGGTCACCATAGAAAAGATGATCATTTTGTGCATGCATCATGCCAAAAATTTTTAGAATTTATTGATGATTGATAGGTAGTAAGGTTCTACGTGGTGGCTGGTGGCCTTATGCCTACCCGCACCCTAGGACCGTCGCGGCGGCCCGCCGGAAGCGGGGCGGGGGTCGTGACAGATACCAACCATGGCACCCACTCTCACCTAGTTGGTGGTGTGCCCAGCCTCCAAAATCATTATGAACAACAACAACTAGCACAGAAAATGCCTCATCATCTCAAGGAGAAGAACACTAGGGGAGTTAGATATGACCTGGCGATGATTTTTTTTTCATCGCCAATAACACTTTAGCCAATGCTTGTGCCTAAACATATAAATTCTTGTATTACTTGGGCTTTTAGGTCGGGCATAGACTCGAAATTTTTTAGAAAATCAAGGCTCGATCCCGACCCAAAGCATAGTTTACTGACCCTAATTAGATTAGTTGGGCCAAAATTGGGCTAACTTGATTTATCCCAATTTGTTCCTAAGATCACTATTTACTTTCCTTTCCCTCCAGACCCTGATCTATCTTGATCCATTCAATCTCTATCAGGTCCTCCTAACCCTAGGAAGAGAGAAGATGATGCTATCATTAATGGAGTTAACTGTAGCATGGTGATTGTCATTGCCTCTACTCCTACATCGACATCGCCAAGGGCTTCTCCCGCAACGTCATTGTTGTCCACTACCTTGACTGCTGCAACTACATCCACCCCTTGTGCACCTAGGTTTGCACCAACCTTGAGTCGAAGGAACTCCTCGCCTTCTACCTTGGCCACCTCTAGCCCTCCACCTACATTATCTTCTTTGTCCAGCCGAGTTCGTCTAGACCCAGCCCCACTCCAAGATCCTCCACGTCAAGTTCCATGTCTATTGTGAGGCCCTCTATGGTGCCATCCTTGAGTAGTCTCATCTCATTGAGGTCACCGCCCATGACTAGCTCTGCCCCACCTGCTCCCAAGTCAGGCTAACCCAGACCAATGGCCCGCCACCATCTAGGTGGTTTTGATCAGATCGCATTCTCTCTTAGCAACCTGGGACCGGCAATGAGGTACTACGGTTGGTAGAGGGTGGAGAGGCAATGGAGGTGGAGAGAAGGGCAAACGAGAGTTTTCAATTAGGCACTTCAAGTCTTTGAATGATAGCTGAGAGATGTTAGACCAAGAGATCAAGAGAGAATTTGTCTATTCAATTAAATTTAGGAATTAGGAATTAGGCATTGACCAAGATCGAACCACAAAACATAAGATTAGGATTCCATTTTGATTCAACTTGGATTGAACCTAGCAGCCACAACCTGACTACTTCTCAAAATTGGGCCACTCATTGGGCTAGATACTAGGCTAGCTCCAAGCTTGACTTCGGGCTTAGCTCGAGAGCAGGCTTGGCCTCAGCCCTGCCCAAGCTAAGTATATACTTGAGCCTAGCCCAAAAAGTTGAAGGGCACCAAATTTAAGCCCAAAAAGTCGACCCCGTCCGATGGACCTTAGGTAAGTCCGAGCCTACTTCCAGCACTAGTGGGCACCCACTTGAGATGTGGGACTGCCTTAATGCAAGTAGGCAAGTAGGCAACAAGATACACGTGTGCTTTTATGTGTTGATATCTAAGTGGGCCAACATTTCAAGCCTAGTATAGCAAAGGCTCAAGAAAAAACAGACTTGCAATCTTGCTTCAGACTCCCATATTCTACTTTGCTTGGTTTAATCATGAGCTTTTATATCACAAGGACTATAATTAGAGATGGCAATTTCGACCTAACTCATTTATCTAAACGAAGCCACCTTATCTGACCCTTTAGCTTTCTGGATCATATAGAGTCACTCAATAACAACCCACCATCAAGAGGCAAATTGGTGTCAAGGCCCCCTTAACCCATGAATCATGGAAGGGTGGAACTACTTATATATTTTTGAATATATTATAAAAAGATATTTAAAAATATATTTAAAAATACATAAATTTATAAGCTATAGAATCACTGATCCCGTCTCTTAGAATTAAAAAAGATGAGTTATTGAATAAATGGTCAAAAAACTATGAAAAAGATAAACTATCTATTTAATATAAATCTAAAAACTGAATAGGCGTGGTCCTTAAATGATTGAACATAGACTTGGTTTGAGCTGAGCATTTCTAACTTGCTTGTAATTCAAGGTAGGCTTGAATTAGAACCTATGAGGTTATATGAACTCAACTTGACCCAAATTATTACAGGCCTGAACTTTAGTTAGCCTGCTAATTACGACCCCTAAGTAGGCATAGGTAACTAAAGCAACAAAAGAGCTGCATAACTTTAACAAAAGAAAAAAAGGAAAAGAAGAGCTATAAGACTGGCCCCATATTTTGGTGTATAGGAAGATGGCTTGGCATAAGTAGACTAAAATATAAAGAAATTGCTTTGAATTGTTGTTCCATTCCCTATTCTCAACTTTTTTCAACTATAAAAATGGCTAATCGGCCACAACCTCAATGATGCTACAATCAAAGAGCATAGTTCAAGAGGATGAAAAAGGGAGCATCTCAAACCAAGTTTGTGGAGAGAATCAAAGTTGTTGAACATAAAGGAGCAGCATAGTTTGAAGTTAAGAGAATGCCAATGTTGTTGAGGAATGGCACTTGTCAAAGAGATGGTCATGCAATTCTACTTGGTTGTTGCAAAGTACGAACATTCGGAGCAAGCCAGTTGTGCCTGTCTAAGTTATCGGTAGTTAGTAATCTTTTTTGGGTGGCTAGCGAAGCAAAAACTCGAATCATTGTTGGCAATGGCATTGACCATAGCTTTTCTGCCAAGTGAAAGGAAGTGCCTTATTCTAATTCCTCCAGCATCGGATGAGGGGTGCTTTGGATGTTATTTTTATGATAGGAGGATTAGACGGTGATAAGGGCAAGTCTCAAGCCATAGAGACCTAGAGTGTTGATGATCATACTGATGAACGTGTGGAGTCCAAAAATACACAATGAAGGTCCTCTTGTAGAATTATAGAGGGGCTGGTAAACCTTCTTTACCATAAGTGAGAAGACTAATTCAACTACATAATCCTAGTATTTGTGTTTTCTGTGAAGCTTGACTATTAGGTAGAAGTCTATCTCAAGCGACACCATTTGCCATCTAGTTGGTGCTTTCATATTATGGAGTCACAAGGACTTAAGGGGGGTATAAATGCTATTTGGAGTCAGGGCAATATGAAAATTAATGCTTTTAACACTTGTCTGCAACAAATTGTTGTTGTTACTAAACCAAGAAAACATCCATGTCATTGATGGTGGTTTATGCTGATCTGGAATATCAACAAAGTTGGATTCTTTGGGCAGAGGCACCTACTCTTTTTTCTTTTCTTGCGGTATATACTTAACCATTGACAATATATAATAGCTTTGCTATTAGGCGGACATTCATCATCGAGCAAACTAATTTTTTTCAAGTGTATTAGCCACGAACAAAATCAATATTATTTTTTTAATAACATTTTTATTAATGATTTAGTGAATTTTTTTATGGCTATCGGCTAATGCCTTTGTTTATAATTTGGTATTCCTCTTTCTTGCCTTATGTCGAGGATCCATGAATTTGGAGATATGATATCCATCCATGGGAAGGCTCTACCAAATCGATCTATTCAGTCATGAGGGAGATGGTTGATGTGCTATATGGGGATGATCGCCAAGTAGGCGATGCCTTCATGTTTTGGGTTTGTTTCTGATATCTCACTCCCCTTCTGCCGATTACATAATGGAAATATTGATAATTTGTTCTTTGACTCTACTTATTCTATGCACGTTTGGCAAATTATGCTTCAACGATGGAAATTTTGATGAAGCAGTGCAATTGGCTAAATGTGGTAATGCGAGATAAGGATATGTTCCTTGATCTTTTTGTTAATAGCAAATGGCAACATTCAAAAGCGCAGAATGAACTACTTTTAATTAACAGGAGAGAAGTCTTGGGAGAATTTGTCATGGAACAAGATGCATGGCTGATGCCTACAATACATAACACTCCAAATAAGAATAACCGTTCTAATTGGATGAAATTAAAACCTCCACCCTACAGATGGGTATAATCCAACGTTGATGGATCCTTCAATCAAGCATCCCCCATGGGCTGGTGCTGCTTCTGCACTTACAAGCTCTAATAGTTTAGTTTTGGCTGAAGGTACGTAGAAGTCCAAGATGAGGACCCAATGTTTGTAGTAAGAGAGACTCTGCAAATAGCTGCGGACCCACTGTTTGCAGAATTAACATGTCACAATGCTATTGCAAAATTCATAGCTTCGCGTGTTTCGTGCCAAAATAGTTTGCTACATGATTTTCCACATCAGCAAGTAATATTATAGGTAGAGGATTGGGTTGAATCTTTAGTATGAAAGAATGTTTGATTTTTTTCATATCAATTATTACATCGTGTGTAAATCTCAAAGCACTTCGAGTGCTTTTCTCTATCTGCACAAATTTTAAAGCGGCTGTTGCACAATCCAGTTGTTGTTGACATCCGAAAACAAGGCGAATCGTTAAAAGATACGATCCGAACCCCTAGTGGTACATCTGGGCCATCTCGTACCCGAAGTTCCGGCAATGCGGCATACGACCGCTGGACCCCAGCTGTCGCGAGGGACACGCGGGGGCTGCCAAGTAACGCTGCCCCTCCTTTTCCTTCCCAATTTCGAAGTTAGATTTCCAATTTACGATATATTGACATATAGCAGACACATTGCAGCACCATTAACCGTCTCATCGTCGACCAAAAGGCCAACGCCTATCCCATCACGCGGTCGTGTTCGATTCCGCGCCCAACGAGGAGTGAGCCCCTTGCCACCTGCCAAAAACAGCAATTAAAGAAGCCCCTCCGCTACCCTTGCAAAAGCACAACCCGGTCGCGTCCTCTCTGTTAGCTCCCAAGAAAGGAGGAACGTAGGCAGAAAGAAGCAAAGAGAGCCCAAGACAGACAGAAAGAGGAGAGTGAAAGAAGAGAGAGATGACGATGTTCTACGTTCTATACTACGGTCTGTTTCTGGTGTGCGCGGGGATCACCCTAGCGTATTTTGTGCGCCTTTGCACGGTGTCGTCCGAAGCGGCGGGGGAGGCTGAGGAGGAGAAGAGTAACGAAAGAGGGTTGACGGCGGAGGAGCTTGAGAAGTTGGAGGAAGGGAAGATGGCTGTGGGAGGCGGGGGAGAGTGCGCGGTGTGCCTGGAGGAGATGGCGGAAGGTTCGGCGGTGCGGGTGTTGCCGGGTTGCCGCCACGCCTTCCACCGCCACTGCGCCGACGCCTGGCTCCAACTCCACCCCGCCTGCCCCCTCTGTAGGGCCCGTCTCCTCCCTTCTCTCTCTCTCCCTCCCTCTCAACCCCAACCCCAACCGCAACCCCAATCTCCTCCATCTTGAGCCTGAGACTCTCTTCATCCCAGGCAGTAAATTAATTCTTTCTACATTCATACAGCTTCTATATATTAGTTGTAATGTAGAAGATTTTTTCTTCCTGTGTTACTTCGAAAACTAGTGCATAGGGTGTTTTCTAATGGAGTTCTTTTGAGATCCGGGTGCGATATACATATTTGTGCTCTGTCTCTTGATCATGCTTGTTCTCTCGTGTTAATGCCTGTTCTCTTGTGTCTTGGTTGATTTCTTTAAAGGGATTCTGAACCATATTCTGAATTGGAGGGTGAAGAAATCTCTGTTCGTGAGTTATTGTGTTTACTGCGGATTCGATTTCTGTAAAGCTTCAGAGTTTGGAAAGTACTTCATATATTGCGTATCATGGAAAAGGATGTTAAGCTAAAGTTATTGGTTTGAAGTGAGGATTTTAAGCCCAATCACTTTGGTTTTGAATTGGGCTGTTTGAGAAAATACATATCCACTTCGGTTACAGGGTTTAGCGTCAATTACATGGATTCTGGTTCTTGTGTTTTATTTAGTTCGTGTTATACAGCATTGGTTCCTGTGTTTGATTTAGTTGGTGGTATACAGCATTTAGATAGTTTTTATTCAGCTAAAAGGATTGAATTGTTTGTGGAAGGGTTGTGTTGCTGGTGGTCCAAACCGAGAACGATTGACACGACGGTGTGAACGGGGTTCCGCCTGAGTTGTCTTGGTTGGTGCTGGTTGCGCTCCACCTTCCGCCAAGGAACCTGCAAACAAGCCTTGCACCACCACCAGGGTGGTGATGGCCCTCCGACGGTCAAGTCAGAGGAGATTGGAGGAGGAGAGATGATAATCACAAGTGGGAGAGAGTGCTCTGGGAGGTATTGCTTACCCCCCCCCTTCTCCCCCCAGCCGCATATATGCCTGGCTGGGAGGTCTCTCAGGGGGGTTTGTCGTCGTGGGGCACGATAGAATGGCCACTGACATGGCCGTTACGGGGCGTCGTGGAGCAGCGCCGGGTACGGTCATGGCAGGGCGTAGTGGAGCTCCGCTTTGTACGGTCGATACAGGAGATCGTGGGCAGCATCGGGTACAGCCGTTGCAGGGAGTAGTGGAGCAGGAGGCCGCGGCGTGCCTCTGGAGAATAGCCTGTCGTTATCAAAAGATCTCCGATTCGGGGTCGGAATGCTGGATCATAGGGCAGCCGACCCGGGGTCGGGCTGCGGAGCCGAGGAGGTCCGACTCGGGGTCGGAGTGCTGGATCATAGGGCAGCCGACCCGGGGTCGGGCTGCGGAGCCGAGGAGGTCCGACTCGGGGTCGGAGTGCTGGATCATAGGGCAGCCGACCCGGGGTCGGGCTGCGGAGCCGAGGAGGTCCGACTCGGGGTCGGAGTGCTGGATCATAGGGCAGCTGTAGCTTTCCTGGATATGCGTGCCGATCACGTGGGGCATGGCGGCTCAATTCCCCCATAACAGTAGCCCCCCGCTTCCGAGCCTGGAACCAGAAGGGGAACAGGTGAAGGGAGTGATGTTTCGAGATTGCCGCCATCCTTCGGAGAGGCGCGCGCGCTTCAAGCTTCCCGCCTTCTTTATGGCGTATGGCGGTTGCTGCTGACCTGGCAACCTGAGGATTTCGGCGGACATCCTTCCTTAATGGTGTCGATTCGCCTTTGGGGTGCGAGCGACCCTTCGGCGGCCAGGCGTCTTCTGGCGTCATCGAGGTGTCACTTGCCCTTTCGCCTATTTAATCGGGGGCCCTCCCCCGTCCGTCTTCTTCTTTACGGACATTTTCGAGTTTCTCCTTTGCGCTACCGTTGTTGCCGCCGAAACGTTCGCTTGCTTTTCCTTTGACGCTCTCGGAGCCGTTCTTCCTCCTCTTCAAGTGAGTTTCCCACTCTTCTACTTTGAGCTCTTCATACTTTTTCTTTTTGTACTAGTGCACCCCAGTCGTTCCGGCCTTTCCGTCCTTCTTGACCCCGTCCTGACCGTAGATTGGCCATTAGGGATGGGCGAAGTGGGAGCAGATAGCATCAAATCAAAACTGGTCGCCGAGGACTTAGACGGATTTGTGGCTCGGTACCACCTTCCCGAGGCCTGCAATGTCACGCTCCCAGGGCCTGAGGAGAGGATGTCTCATCCTCCCCGAGGGAAGATCGCCATCAATGAGGGCATCCTCCAAGCCGGGTTCCGCTTTCCCCCTTCAGACCTAGTCTTACAGGTGCTCCGGGGTTTAGGAATGGCACCGACGCAACTGGTGCCGAACTCGTGGCGTGCTCTGACGGTCTTCCAGGTTCTCTGTCGCTTGCATGCGATTCCCGCCACCTTGAACGTTTTCTGGGAGCTCTACGGCCTGAGCGGCCACCCCCAGGACAAAGGGTGGTGGTGCTTCGCAGCGCGGCGAGGGTGCGGCCTTGTCAAGGAGGGTCCTACCTCCATTCACCACTGGAAGGAGCGCTTCTTTTTCGTTGATGCAGACCCCTCCTGGGAAATCAGGGCAATCTGGGGGACGCCGGTGAAGTCCCCAATTGGCCTGTCGAAGTTGTCGAGGGAGGAATCCGAGGGCGTCGCCGCCTTGAAGGGGTTGGTCGCCGAGGGCCAGCTTCCCCCGGTGGGCCGCCTCATTTCTGAGGATACCTTGGTGAACGTCGGTTTGAGCTCGGTCCCCACCGACCGTGAGTCCGCCATCGTTTCTTTAGCTCTTTTCTTCTCTTTCGTTCCTTTTTCCTTTCGGTTTCTCAGTCCCTGACCATCCCGTCCTTCTTGCAGAGGTCGACGACGTCATGCGGTCGGTGAAGTCGAAGGCCGTTGGTAGGGCGTCCCTGCTGGAAGCAGTCCGGAGGAGGAAACGAGCTCTTCCGAGCGGGGCCCCACCGGCGAAGAAGTCCCGTAAGGAGATACCTCCGATGCCGACCGACGAGTCCGGGCCCACCGGTCAGGGAGATGTCGTGGGCACCGACCGGCAGCTGACGCTGTACCAGCCCTCCGGTGGTAAGGTTGCCGCTACTCCGGAGGTGCCACCTGAGCCTGCTCAAGACGGACGGGTCGGACGTGATCGGTCCCCGACCCGGCCTTCGACTCGGTCGGCTCCTGATGACTCGAGGAGGGACGCGCCGAGGCCCCGGCCGAGCGGGACCCTATCAATTCCTGGGGCGACCCCCGCCCCGAGCGCGATCAGTCGGACTCTTCCCCAGGCGATGGATAAGGGTAAGGCTGCAGAACCACCATCCGGCTCCGGGGAGAAATCGGGGTCTGCCTTCACTACCGATGGCGCCCGAAATCTCATCGAAACAGTGTTGCTGGAGAAGGACCGTCGGCGGGTCCGGGAGTTGGATGTCTCTGACGTTGGGGCCGCCAGCTGCGTCTGTCTCATGTCGGTGAGTGTTCTTCTGGCCGTCTTTCACCATTTATTGGCTCTGTTGTTCTCCGCCTGACTCCCTTATCTTTCCTATTTCTTAGCTCGCCCAGTACATGATCCGTCTGGAGGAGTGCTACAAGGAACAGGCGGGGCTTTTGGCGAAGGCCGAGGACCGGCTGAAAGCAATGGAAGAGGGAGGCCGGGCTGCGGCAGGCAGGACGACCGGGGACCTCGAGGCGAGGCTCCGGGAGGCCGAAGAGCGGGCACTCGGCTTCGCCGCCCTGGAGGAGCAACTGTCAGAGGCTCGGGAGCAACTCAAAGCCGCCTCGGGCCTCGAAAGCAGGGTCAAGAAGGCGGAGGAACGGGCTGAAAAGCAGTCCCGGAAGATCGCGGACTATCGAGAGCGGTGGGAGAAGGCCCAGCGGTCTGCCGACAACGCCTGCGACCGAATCCGCTCTTTTGAAGCCAAACTAGGCGAACTGGAGTCGGCCCTGGAGAAGTCATGCACGGACGTCCAAGAGCTCCGTTCGCGCCTGAAGGAAGCCGAGGCCGCTCGGGTTGCTACCGAGGCGAAGCATAAAGAGGCTCAGGCTGATCTGCTGAGGGTCTCCTCTGAGGCCGAAGGCCGGATTGTGGCGAAGGTCTTGGAGGCCAAGGCTCAGATTATGGAGCGAGCTGAGGCGGAGCTGGCCGAGAAGAGGGCGGAAATCGGGCGTCAGGCGGTAGAGGCTTATCGCCAGTCCGCCGAGTTCGCCCATGATATGTCGGAGGCAGTGCGGACCTATCGCCAGTCTGACGAGTTTGTCCATGACGCGTCGGACGCGGGGGCCGAAGCCTTCACCTTGGGCTTCGAGGAGGGCCTGGCAAGGGTGTCGGCTAAGTATCCCGAAGTTGACCTGAGCGAGATCTCCCTCCTGGACTCCTCTCCGGCGCCATCGCCTGCTGGTTCTCCTGCTGCTTCCCTACCTCCCGCGGACGAGCCCGGCGTTCCCGACCCGGGAGTTCCTCCAAGCTGACCTCTTGTACCTTCCATTGTCTTTTTTATTTTTGTATGTCGGCGTTTTGCCCAATTGTATGGGCCTCGGCCCTGAAAATTAATGCACGTTGAATATTTCTTCATCTCGCCCTCGTCCTCTTTTTTTTTTTTTTTTTTTTTAGCTCTTGGTTGCTTCTTGCTGACTTTTGATTCCCGAAGTTCTTCCGGCGCTAGGCCAGGCATCCGAGGGTTAAACCTCAGGAAACTCTTCCGGCGTTAAGCCAGGCATCCGAGGGTTAGGCCTCAGGAAATTCTTCCGGCGCTAAGCCAGGCATCCGAGGGTTAGGCCTCAGGAAATTCTTCCGGCGCTAAGCCAGGCGTCCGAGGGTTAGGCCTCAGGAAATTCTTCCGGCGCTAAGCCAGGCATCCGAGGGTTAGGCCTCAGGAAATTCTTCCGGCGCTGAGCCAGGCATCCGAGGGTTAGGCCTCAGGAAACTCTTCCGGCGCTGAGCCAGGCATCCGAGGGTTAGGCCTCAGGAAACTCTTCCGGCGCTAAGCCAGGCATCCGAGGGTTAGGCCTCAGGAAACTCTTCCGGCGCTGAGCCAGGCATCCGAGGGTTAGGCCTCAGGAAACTCTTCCGGCGCTAAGCCAGGCATCCGAGGGTTAGGCCTCAGGAAACTCTTCCGGCGCTGAGCCAGGCATCCGAGGGTTAGGCCTCAGGAAACTCTTCCGGCGCTAAGCCAGGCATCCGAGGGTTAGGCCTCAGGAAACTCTTCCGGCGCTGAGCCAGGCATCCGAGGCTCGAGCCTCGGGAGATTCCACTCGTTGGTCGGCCTAGGCTGGCGCAAGCCGAGGCGACCGGTCGGGGCTTCCGGCTAGTCTGCTCCCGGGATGATCATCGGGTTAACCAGGCATCTGAGGGTCGTCAAGCCTCAGGGAAATTCCGCTCGTTGGTCGGCCAAGGCTGGCGCAAGCCGAGGCGACCGGTCGGGGCTTCCGGCTAGTCTGCTCCCGGGATGATCATCGGGTTAGCCAGGCATCTGAGGGTTGTCAAGCCTCAGGGAAATTCCGCTCGTTGGTCGGCCAAGGCTGGCGCAAGCCGAGGCGACCGGTCGGGGCTTCCGGCTAGTCTGCTCCCGGGATGATCATCGGGTTAGCCAGGCATCTGAGGGTTGTCAAGTCTCAGGGAAATTCCGCTCGTTGGTCGGCCAAGGCTGGCGCAAGCCGAGGCGACCGGTCGGGGCTTCCGGCTAGTCTGCTCCCGGGATGATCATCGGGTTAGCCAGGCATCCGAGGGCCGAGCCTCGGGAGATTCCACTCGTTGGTCGGCCTAGGCTGGCGCAAGCCGAGGCGACCGGTCGGGGCTTCCGGCTAGTCTGCTCCCGGAATGATCATCGGGTTAGCCAGGCATCTGAGGGTTGTCAAGCCTCAGGGAAATTCCACTCGTTGGTCGGCCTAGGCTGGCGCAAGCCGAGGCGACCGGTCGGGGCTTCCGGCTAGTCTGCTCCCGGGATGATCATCGGGTTAGCCAGGCATCCGAGGGCCGAGCCTCGGGAGATTCCACTCGTTGGTCGGCCTAGGCTGGCGCAAGCCGAGGCGACCGGTCGGGGCTTCCGGCTAGTCTGCTCCCGGGATGATCATCGGGTTAGCCAGGCATCCGAGGGCCGAGCCTCGGGAGATTCCACTCGTTGGTCGGCCTAGGCTGGCGCAAGCCGAGGCGACCGGTCGGGGCTTCCGGCTAGTCTGCTCCCGGGATGATCATCGGGTTAGCCAGGCATCTGAGGGTTGTCAAGCCTCAGGAAAATTCCGCTCGTTGGTCGGCCAAGGCTGGCGCAAGCCGAGGCGACCGGTCGGGGCTTCCGGCTAGTCTGCTCCCGGGATGATCATCGGGTTAGCCAGGCATCTGAGGGTTGTCAAGCCTCAGGGAAATTCCGCTCGTTGGTCGGCCAAGGCTGGCGCAAGCCGAGGCGACCGGTCGGGGCTTCCGGCTAGTCTGCTCCCGGGATGATCATCGGGTTAGCCAGGCATCTGAGGGTTGTCAAGCCTCAGGAAAATTCCGCTCGTTGGTCGGCCAAGGCTGGCGCAAGCCGAGGCGACCGGTCGGGGCTTCCGGCTAGTCTGCTCCCGGGATGATCATCGGGTTAGCCAGGCATCTGAGGGTTGTCAAGCCTCAGGGAAATTCCACTCGTTGGTCGGCCTAGGCTGGCGCAAGCCGAGGCGACCGGTCGGGGCTTCCGGCTAGTCTGCTCCCGGGATGATCATCGGGTTAGCCAGGCATCTGAGGGTTGTCAAGCCTCAGGGAAATTCCACTCGTTGGTCGGCCTAGGCTGGCGCAAGCCGAGGCGACCGGTCGGGGCTTCCGGCTAGTCTGCTCCCGGGATGATCATCGGGTTAGCCAGGCATCCGAGGGCCGAGCCTCAGGAGATTCCACTCGTTGGTCGGCCTAGGCTGGCGCAAGCCGAGGCGACCGGTCGGGGCTTCCGGCTAGTCTGCTCCCGGGATGATCATCGGGTTAGCCAGGCATCCGAGGGCCGAGCCTCGGGAGATTCCACTCGTTGGTCGGCCTAGGCTGGCGCAAGCCGAGGCGACCGGTCGGGGCTTCCGGCTAGTCTGCTCCCGGGATGATCATCGGGTTAGCCAGGCATCCGAGGGCCGAGCCTCGGGACATTCCACTCGTTGGTCGGCCACTTGTCGCTCGCCGCCCATCGGGGTTTCTCTGTGCCCAGCCGCGACCGTGTTTCTCCTCTCCTCCAGGCGTTGCCTGGGGGGAACACGAGAAGGGTATTAAACGCTAATTAATGCGTTACCTGGGAAATCGGATCGCCAGTTGCTGCTGGTGAGGAGTGTTAGTTGAGCGGCCGCGATACGCGGGTTCTTCGAGGAGGATGCGGCCTGGGCGCGAGCGGAGACACGTGGACCTAGGGGTATACGTCACCCGGATCGTCCTGCACAAAGAATGCGATTTAAGGAGAATGACGCTTAGGAAATCGCGGGGAGATACGCCTCGGGAGCCGGAACGGCTCCGGATTCAGTGCGCCTGCATTTATTGGAGCCACCCGTATCGGAACTACCAGGGGGCCGCAGCTTGGCTATAAATACAGGTGCAGGTACGATGGAATTTGCTAAGCCGGAGCTGCAGGTTGCCATGGATCGCGGACCTCCTCCTTGGCATATGACTGAGAGACTCCTGTCGAAGGAAAGGGGAGGCGCTCCCCTTACAACTTCAGCCAACTAGCCGTTTCATCTGGGATCAACAAGGAGGGTCTCCCCGGCGGAACTCCGCTCTAGGCGTTTCATCCGGGATCACATCTCCCCTCCTTGAAGTTCAGCCTCCCGGTTGAGCTCTGCGCCGGACGCTCAATCCGGGACCGCGCCTCCATATACTCTTCCCCCTCGAATCCCTTCTCTTTCCTACCACTGGGGAAGATGGGAATATCCTTTGGAGGCGGCGTTCCCCTGGGGGCAGCGGGAGCTTCTTCTGCGGCGGCTCCTCCTCTTTTTGGTGAGGTGCTGGATGGCGCCTCCGGTTAGAAGCACCCACTTCTGGTGGGACTGCAGCCGCCCTGGGTTGAGGGTTTGGGTCCCCACCTCTTCTTTACTTTCTTTACTCCCTAATTCCCCTCTGGAAATTCCTTGTAATCACACGAGCACGCCACTGTAACCAGAAATTATTGAAATGAAAAGTATTGCACCTTTTTAAATTGTCTTTCTGGCCTTGTTGTTCTACTGGTAATACATCCGCAGGTTAGCGGAATTCCAGCCCCTTGGAATTTCTCGGCCATCTAGGGCTTCCAACTGGTAGGAGCCAGGTCGGTTTACCCAACGAACTTTATACGGGCCTTCCCAATTTGGCGCTAGCTTCCCACCTTCCGTAGGTTGAGATGCCTTAGCTCGCCTCAGCACCAGATCTCCAATTCTGAAAAGCTTCGGTCGGACTTTGGAGTTGTAATACCGGGCCACCCTCTGCTGATACATTGCCATCCGTACCTGAGCCATTTCCCTTGCCTCTTCCAAGAGATCCAAGTTCCCTCGGAGTTGCTCTGAATTGGCCTCGGGTCGGTGCGCGGCCACCCGAGGCGAGGGGAGTCCGAGCTCCACGGGGGCAACGGCTTCCGTGCCATAGGTTAGGCTGAAAGGCGTCTCTCCAGTAGGAGTCCGTTGTGTGGTCCGATACGCCCAAAGGACATTCTCGAGTTCCTCGACCCAAGCTTGCCCCGTCCGGCCGATCCGCGCTTTGATACCTTGGAGGATTGTCCGATTTGTGACCTCGGCCTCGCCGTTGGTTTGGGGATGCGACACGGATGTGAACCGATGCTCGATCCCAAATTCCTCGCAGAAGTCCCGGAAGTGCTTGTTATCAAACTGTCGACCGTTATCCGAGATGAGGACCCGAGGTACTCCAAATCGGACAATGATGTTCTTCTTCACGAACTTCCGGACTTGTGCCTCCGTGATGGTGGCCAGTGGCTCTGCCTCCACCCACTTGGTGAAGTAGTCGATGGCGACAATCAAAAATTTCCGCTGGGCCGAAGCGACGGGGAATGGTCCGAGGATATCCATTCCCCATTGTGCGAAGGGCCAGGGCGCGGTGATTGGCGCCAAGGGGACAGAGGGGACTCTCTGGACGTTGGCGTGGCGCTGGCAGGCGTCGCATTTCCGCACGTGGTCCTTCGAGTCCTCCATCAAGGTCGGCCAATAGTAGCCTTGCCTCATGATCTTATGCGCCAAGGACCTAGCCCCCAAGTGCGATCCGCAGATGCCTTCGTGGACTTCGCCGAGGGCGTAGGCCGCTTCCGCGGGGCGGAGGCACCTTAAGAGGGGGGCGGTAAACGAGGTCCGATACAGCCTCCCTTCATAAAGTACGTAGTGGGCGGACTTCTTTACAAGCCGCCGGGCCTGATCTTCGTCTTCAGGGAGGATTCCTTCGGCGAGGTAGGCGACGAGCGGGTCCATCCAAGACGGCTCCGGATCAATTGCCATCACCGCTCCAGCCCCGTCAATGCTCGGGGCATCCAGGGTCTCCAGGTAGATTGCCCTCGACAAGTTGTGCGCGTCTGCGTCCACTAGGCGGGACAACCTGTCGGCCCTGGCATTTTCGCTCCTCGGGACCTGCTGAATGTCAACACTGCCGAGGTCGGGAATGAGTGTTTGCACCTTCCGGACGTAGCTCTGCATGGTCGGGCTCCGCGCCTCGAACTCCCCTCGAACCTGCCCGACCACCAGCTGGGAGTCGGTGAAGACTTTCAGACGCCGGATGCCGAGCTCCTTGGCGAGTTTGAGTCCCGCGACTAGGGCCTCGTACTCCGCCTCATTGTTGGTCACTGGAAATCCGAACCTCAAGGCATACTCGGCTATCACTCCATCGGGATTGGTGAGGACCAGCCCAGCCCCTCCACCTTCAGGGTTCGACGATCCGTCAATGTGGAGCGTCCAGATCGGGAGATCGAGGCTGGGTGTCTCCGGCGGCTTAGGTTCCGCCTCCTGCACAGTGCACTCAGCGAGAAAGTCCGCGAGTACCTGGGCCTTGATGGCTGGTCGGGGCTGGTAGCGGATGTCGAACTCACCAAGTTCTACTGCCCACTTCACCAGCCGTCCCGCATTCTCTGGATTGCTGAGAATCTGCCGCAGTGGTTGATCGGTCAAAAGAGTGACAGAATGAGCCTGGAAATAGGGGCGAAGCCTCCTGGTCGCAGTCAGCAGCGCGAAGGCGATCTTCTCAGCCTTCGTGTACCGCGTCTCGGCATCCCGGAGGACTCGGCTGATGTAGTATACAGGCTTCTGAAGTCTTGCCTCTTCCCGAACCAGTACTGCGCTGACTGCGGTTGGGGAGACCGCCAGGTAAAGGTAGAGCATCTCCCCTTCTTGCGGCTTGGACAGCAGGGGAGGAGACGCCATGTACTCCTTGAGCTGGTCGAACGCCGCATGGCATTCGGCCGTCCAGAGGAAGTCTTTTGGGCGCTTCAACACCTTGAAGAATGGTTGGCAGCGTTCGGCCGACTTTGCCACAAATCGTCCGAGCGCGGCGACCCTTCCAGCGAGCTCCTGAACCTCCTTCACTTTGGTCGGAGGGGACATATCTTGGATGGCTTTGATCTTATCCGGGTTGGCCTCGATCCCGCGCTGGTTGACAATGAAACCGAGGAACCTCCCGGCCGAAGCACCAAAAGCGCACTTCGCTGGGTTTAGCTTCATGCGAAACTTTCGCAAGGTGGTGAAAGTCTCCTCCAGATCTGCAATGTGCTGGTCTGCATGGCGGCTTTTTACCAGCATATCGTCCACGTACACCTCCATATTCCGGCCGATCTGCTCCTTGAAGATTTTATTGACGAGGCGCTGGTAAGTGGCGCCAGCGTTCTTCAGACCGAAGGGCATTACCTTGTAACAGTACAGCCCCCGG
This sequence comes from Phoenix dactylifera, assembly GCF_051530095.1. Taxonomy (NCBI): domain Eukaryota; kingdom Viridiplantae; phylum Streptophyta; class Magnoliopsida; order Arecales; family Arecaceae; genus Phoenix; species Phoenix dactylifera. Next base: position 15,884,758 of record NC_143194.1, on the reverse strand, counting down.
TCTGTTATGAAGGCAGTTTTCTCCTCGTCCTGTGGAGCCATCATTATTTGGTTGTAGCCGGAGAAGGCGTCCATAAAAGACAGTAGCTGATATCCGGAAGTCGCGTCGACCAGTTGGTCTATCCGTGGAAGCGGAAAGCTATCCTTGGGGCACGCCTTGTTCAGGTCGGTGTAGTCGACGCACATCCTCCACTTTCCGCTCGCCTTCCGGACAAGTACGACGTTTGCCAGCCACTCGGGGTAGCTCACCTCTCTTATGAAACCTGCCTCCAAGAGTTTGTCTACCTCCTGGTCGACCACCCTGATCCGATCCGGGGCACAGTGTCTCTTCTTTTGCTTTACCGGTCGGTGGGTCGGGTCGACGTTGAGGGCGTGAGAAATGACCTCCGGGTCGATCCCAGGTACATCGGCCGCCGACCAGGCAAACACATCTGCATTGGCTCGGAGGAATTCCACTAACCGGAGCCGAGCTTCCAAGTCGAGGTTGGCACCGACCCGGACCGTGCGGTCCGGGCGGCCTTCTTCGAGGGGAACTTCGATTACGCCCTCGGCCGGCTCCCCGTGCCGCAAGGCCACTTCGTTTCTGGCGTCAAGTGACTCGACGCTTAGGGCCTCCATGGGCTTCTTCCCTTTGAGAGTTGCTAGGAAACACTGCCGTGCGGTCGGCTGGTCACCTCGGACCTCTCCAATCCCGGCCGCTGTGGGGAACCGCATGAGCAAATGGTAGGTAGAAACCACCGCGCGAAGGGCGTTCAGTCCGGGCCGTCCGAGGATAGCGTTGTAGGCCGAGGGGACACGGACGACCAAGAACCCGAGCCGCACCGTGGCTTCTGCGGGTGCAATGCCCGCAGTCACAGGCAGCTCGATGACACCTTCGGCCGAGATAGCGTCTCCAGTGAATCCTATGAGGGGGGTGGATGTTTTGTGCAACAATTGTCGGGGAAAGCCCATCTTTTGGAAGGCCTCGTAATACAAAATATCAGCTGAGCTTCCACTATCCACAAGAACACGCCTTACATCATAGTCCGCCATAGTGAGAGAGATCACCATGGCGTCATCGTGGGGAGTCTGAACCCCCTTTACATCTTCATCACAAAAAGTGATTACATTTCCGACCCGCTGCCTCTTCGCGACGGCCACTCCTGATACTTCCGCCGAGCCCCCTGCGTTCCTCACGGGCCGAGAGCAGCCCCCAGTGATGGTGTGGATCACTCCCGCAACGGGTCGATTCTGCTCCCGAGGCTCCTGAGGGGCCGGGTCGGCTGGACGCGGGTCTGCGGAGGGACGTCGGTCGTTTACATATCGACCGAGACGTCCTCGGCGAATGAGAGCCTCGATCTCGTCCCGAAGCTGGAAGCAGTCTTCGGTATCGTGGCCGTGGTCTCGGTGGTATTCACAGTACGCCCGAGAAGGCTTCCTCCCAGGGATCTTCTTCATCTGCCTCGGGACCGGGAGGTCCTCCCGCCCCTTGACCTCCATGAGGATCTGGGCCCGGGGGGCCAGGAGTGGGGTGTACCGGTTGAAGCGTCGGTGCGGAGAACGAGGGCGTGTGGCGCCGTGGTTCCTTGCTGGTGACGGGCTTCTGCGCCGGCGTTGAGGCGTCGGGCTCCTCCTCTGGGGTGCCTCCTTTCGCCTTTTCTTCCCGGGCTTTAGAGGGGCTTCGGCGGCCTCCTTGTTCCGGTGGGAGGCTGCCTCCTCGGCGTCTGCATACTGGTTTGCCCGAGACAACAGCTCCGGGAAGCTCCGCGGCAGACGTTTGTCCAGGGAGAAGGTGAGTCTGCCCTTCCGGAAGCCTCGCTTCAGGGCTGAGAGAGCCACCTCCTGGCTCAAATTCCGGACCTCCAGTGTTGCCTTGTTGAAGCGGGTGAGATAATCCCGCAGGCTCTCTCCCTCGTTCTGCCGGACATCGAAGAGGGAGTCGGAGACCAGTCTTCGCCGGCTACTGACGGCGAAATGGCTGATGAAGAGACGGGTGAACTGGTGGAAGGACTGGATGGAATTAGCCTCCAGGCCGGCGAACCACGCCCTTGCCGGGCCGCGGAGGGTCGCCGGGAAGGCCTTGCAGAGGAGAGGATCCGATGCTCCATGGAGGAGCATAAGAGTCCTGAAACTCTCCACGTGGTCCCGTGGGTCCGCCGCCCCGTCGTAGGGTTCGATCGCCGGCATTTTGAACCCCGGCGGGTTTAGGGTTCGCAGGATCCTTGAGGCAAGCGCCGGCTGGGAGGAGATTTCCAAGTCGGCGAAGGGATCTTTGGAGTGGCCCTTCAGGACCTGGAGCTGTCTGTGGAGATCGTCCACCCGCCGGTCCAGGGAGCGCGACCGGTGGGTGGGAGACAAGGAGCGGCGCGAGGGGGACCGACTGGAGTGCGGGCCCCTCGAGGACTGGGGTGTCTGAGAACGCGCCCGGGTCCGCCTCTCGTACCCCGCGCAGCTCCGATGAGAAGGTCCTGGCAGAATGGACCGCACTCGAGAATCCTCCCCGCGCCGGCGCTCCTCTCCATGGGAGAGGAAGGAGCGCGGGTTGTGAGGAAGAGGCGAGTGCTCGGGGAGCAGCGGCTCCTGAGCCCGCTGCGGCACCCGAGAGATCACACCCTGCAGATTCTGCACTGCCTCCGCGAGGGTGCGAACCTGCTGGGCTAGCTGGTCGAACTGAGCAGGTTCGACCGTCTGAATGGGAGGAGAAGCGGTGGAATGCTGCTGAGAGTGTGTTGGGGACGCAGCAGCCTCCCGGCCAGAGGCGCGAGAGGCTCCGCGACCGGAAGCATTGGAAGCTCCGCGACCACCTCGCCGTGCCATTACGACCGTTCTGAGATTCGTCCCTTCCTCTAGCGCCAACTGTTGCTGGTGGTCCAAACCGAGAACGATTGACACGACGGTGTGAACGGGGTTCCGCCTGAGTTGTCTTGGTTGGTGCTGGTTGCGCTCCACTTTCCGCCAAGGAACCTGCAAACAAGCTTTGCACCACCACCAGGGTGGTGATGGCCCTCCGACGGTCAAGTCAGAGGAGATTGGAGGAGGAGAGATGATAATCACAAGTGGGAGAGAGTGCTCTGGGAGGTATTGCTTATCCCCCCCCTTCTCCCCCCAGCCGCATATATGCCTGGCTGGGAGGTCTCTCAGGGGGGTTTGTCGTCATGGGGCACGATAGAATGGCCACTGACATGGCCGTTACGGGGCGTCGTGGAGCAGCGCCGGGTACGGTCATGGCAGGGCGTAGTGGAGCTCCGCTTTGTACGGTCGATACAGGAGATCGTGGGCAGCATCGGGTACAGCCGTTGCAGGGAGTAGTGGAGCAGGAGGCCGCGGCGTGCCTCTGGAGAATAGCCTGTCGTTATCAAAAGATCTCCGATTCGGGGTCGGAATGCTGGATCATAGGGCAGCCGACCCGGGGTCGGGCTGCGGAGCCGAGGAGGTCCGACTCGGGGTCGGAGTGCTGGATCATAGGGCAGCCGACCCGGGGTCGGGCTGCGGAGCCGAGGAGGTCCGACTCGGGGTCGGAGTGCTGGATCATAGGGCAGCCGACCCGGGGTCGGGCTGCGGAGCCGAGGAGGTCCGACTCGGGGTCGGAGTGCTGGATCATAGGGCAGCTGTAGCTTTCCTGGATATGCGTGCCGATCACGTGGGGCATGGCGGCTCAATTCCCCCATAACAGGTTGTAACATTTCTTTCTATGGTGCCATGCCCTCAATCCCAAATCATATATTGAGGTCGCGGCAACTATCGTATCCTCGTAGAAAACTCTTTTTGTAATCATGCAACTATGCAAGCCATCTTACCATGATATCATAAAGCAACTTAGTAGAAAGAATTTATTTAACTAAAATCCAAAATTCAATAATTAATAAATCTATTTGATAAATAAAGTTCAAGAGTCTTGTAGCAATTAAACCTCAAGTAATAAACCTATGAAAAGATTATAATAATAATAATACTAAATTTAGGCTATGTCGATATTGTCAAATATAGCTTCCATAGTAGTACCCACATCCGCATCTTAGTATCTAAATCTAAAAAAAAAGAGATAATGAGCTCGACAACCTAATAAGCACTGAACACTTTAGTTAAATACATCAGGCAATAAAATAATAAGAATTTACTGAAAATAAGTATAAAGTACCTCAGTTCAAAATCAAATCCGGACATGCAGCATTGTTAAAACATTATGTATACTAATCTAATCTTTCTCAAAATTCAAATTTCATTCATAAATCTAAAATCTTTCAAATATCAAATTTATCTCATTAGCCATAAAATATAACCAAACTTACCCATGAATAGGCTATATAATAAACCTAGAAATAATTAAAGTGCCAACATATAACCCCTACTAGCAGGATCTCAATATGCCAACATATAATCCCTACTGGTAATATCTCAATATGCCAACATATAACATTCACTAGCAGGGTGCTAATGTATAACCTCCACCGGTGGGTATAGAAATACCGGTGCATAACCCACATTGACAAAGTATAGATGTACCAATATATATAGCCTTCACTGGTAGAGTATGATGTACCAGCACATAGCTCCCACTAGTAGGGTATCGATACCTTCACTGGCGAATTCATCTTGAATCAAAACTTTTTTTCCACAAAAGTAGTTTCGTGTTCCAATTCGAGAAATATATAAAATCATACATTATCGAAATCAAACGATCATAATTCATAATAAAATCAATACCTTTGATCATGCATCAAATAATATTCCATAATAAAATATATTCAATAAATAAATACTATGCTTCAAGTTCATAAATCATAAATAATACAACTCAAAAATCAATGATAATATTACATAATTTGCTAATAAATCTAGAAAAATGAAGCATTATTTACCTTACAAGTACTATCAGCCAATAATTCATCTAACTTTGACAATTTCTCTTAGAGCCTAATATTCAAAAATTATATTTATGTCAAAAATTTAGCCATAATTATTTTAAACATAAAAATCCTAAGTCCCAACATTCTTACGAGGTTGTCAAATGGGAGTGCTCGTCATCTTGGTCGATCCAATCAAAATAATCTTATCTAATCATGGTCTTACTAGGATAACAAAATCTAGCAATATTCGACAAGGGCCATGGTGGAGGCCGACTTGCTACCAGCGGCCATGGGTTAGGACCCCTTTATGGTGGGCAACTTATGCTATAGGAGGTTCCACTGGTGGGGCCCATAGGTCAAGAAGAGGAGAGAGAAAGAGAAAGAAAGAATCAAGTAGAAGGTGATTTTTTTCTTTTCTTTTTTTACTTTTTTTATTGAAAAAATAGGGGAAAGGCTAGATCTTCTCCTAGAAAAGAGAGAGGGAGGAAGAAGGTGACGGAAATCCATGATTGTCGTGGTCGATCTTAGTCGGAGATTCGGTGGAAATAGAGAGCCTGGCCGGCGACAACGACTGGCTGAAAAGTGCACGGAGAATAGCTAGAAAACAGGGCCAAATAGGGGACCCTTTTTGCTAAGTCAATTCTGACTTCCAACCCACTTGTTGGCTGTTGAGACTCTGGTGATGGCCATGGAACGACACAAGGGACTGGCCAAAGACCTTGTCGATGAAGACCAACAACATTGATTGTTGGAACATGTGAAAGAAGGTCAAATTTTAGATCTAAAAATAGGGATATCTTTCTTTGTCAATTGCGATGGATTTCTTGACCGGTGATGGAGCTTTGTATAAAAATAGAAAGAAAAAAGATCAAAGGACTTACCTAAGGCCCCGGCAAGCACTCAATTACAATCTCCAATGGGCACGGTGAGCCTAGGCTATCAAAAATTAAGAGAAGAAGAAGAAAGGAATTGACGGTGGTCTAGCGGTGGAGATTAGCGAAACACAATGGGCGGTGAGGTGAAGGGGGTTCTGGACACATTTATTTAGAGTGGTGAGGGCCCCAGAGTCCTCCCCGTCTTCAGATTTTGCTGAAGAAATTAGAAAAGAAAGCAACTCCCATCAAGAGTCCTCTTCACAGCACGTGCAGTGCGTGCATCATAGGCCCCTCCTCTAGCACGTGCAGCAAACATGTTGAAGAATTTTCTTTTTATGCTGTTATGGGGCCTTGTTGCATGTGCTGGAGAATTTTTATTTTATGCTGTTATGGGCTGATTCTTCTATCTGGGTTGCGTTTTTTTTTTTTGGTGCTGTAATGGGTTGATTCTTCTATCTAAGATGGTCAAGTGGACGAGGCCCAACACTTTATTGGCTCAAATGAGTTGGGTGTTGCATATAGTGTTGGAGCTAGATGCAGACACGTCATCTAAGAATTACTTAGATTCATACAATTGATGGGTTGGGGATTGTATTGTTGAATTGGCTGATCTGTAAAGCAGTTAAGGAAGCTATATATATATATATGATAACAAGTGGACTTAATTACTAAATTCATACTCGAGTTTGGCCTAAAACTCATTTGAGTCCCCAACATTTAAAAGTTGCAATATCACCCTAACATCATAAAAACGATTCAATTAATTAAGTGTGGAGTGATTGATTATAACCCTATTTGATTTTGATGAGCTCAAAGCATTTGAGTATATCTTATGTTATACTAATGAATTCAATCTAGTGATTCAATCAAATATTTGTAAATTTATGTTCAAGTGTCTGTAGCTTTGGTTCAATACACTTTGGATAAGTAAGGAATTCAATTTGAACCAAAGTTTGAATCTCGAGTCGACTCCGGAAGATTACGAGTCGACTCCAAGCGTATCAGAAGCTCTGGCACAAGCTCGAGTCGACTCCTGCACATTACGAGTCGACTCCGACTGAGAACAGACAGCCGGACAGAAAGATTCATCTCAGAACCTGTCAACGAGTCGACTCCGACTGAGAACAGACAGCCGGACAGAAAGATTCATCTCAGAACCTGTCAACGAGTCGACTCCTGAAGAATTCGAGTCGACTCCGATGCTTACCGAGTCGACTCCAGCATAGTACGAGTCGACTCCATGGAGTAACAGACAGAAAGACAGAGAAGCCATTTTGGACTCTGAGAGCCGAGTCGACTCCTGAAGAACTCGAGTCGACTCCGACGGTTGGCAGGTCGACTCCTAAGGAAGCAAGAGTCGACTTCCAGAGAAATGCAAGGCTAAAAGTCAGAGAGCCAACTTCGATGTCTGAGAGCCGAGTCGACTCCCGCAAAGTCCGAGTCGACTCCGAGGCAGTTCAACTCCAAAGACAGAAGATCGGTATTTCGTGTCGGAGAGCCGAGTCGACTCCCGCAAAGTCCGAGTCGACTCCGAGACAGTTCAAGTTCAAAGACAGAAGACCTGTCTTTCCGGCTCTGAGAGCCGAGTCGACTCCAAGGAAATCCGAGTCGACTCGAGGAAGTAAAATCGAGAGGATGAGTTTTGAAGCCCTGAAGATCGAGTCGTCTCCAGAAGGGAAAGTCATCTCCGGACAATTGGCGAGTCAACTCCAGGTTCAGCCGAGTCGACTCCAGAACGGGACGGCACTCGATTTCAAATTTTGAACAGTGGGCGAGTCGTCTCCAGTAAAGCATGAGTCGACTCCAGCAACACTCGAGTCGACTCCTGATCGAGCGAGTCGACTCCGATCCCAACGAGCATTTTGTCAGGAGTTGCAGAATGTGCAGAACGGCCTTGAATCTGTGTCTAACGGCTATTTTTCTTTGGAAATGGCTTAAATAGCCTGAGTGAACAGTAATAGAGTAAGAAAGAGAGACTCCATTCAAAGGTAAAGGGATTTCCACTAACCAAAAGCTCTCTAGAGTGATTACACGAAAAAGAAGGAAGAAGTGCATTGAAGTCGACTCTCCAACTGTCTTCCTCACATTCAAGGCTCTCCTCCTGACAGCAAATCTACATCAAATTCAAGAGGAGTCAAAGAGTTTGAAAAGCCCCTTCCTCCATCTCCAAAATCAGTTTGAGGGCTTCTTACTCTTCCTTGCTTAAATTGTTTAAATACGCTTTTGAGAAGCTTCCTTTTTGTTTGTGTCAAACTATTTGTTACTTACTTGATTCAATCAGGGGATTGAATCAAGGGTGTTAAGGTTTGTTGGTGAGCCAAGGTTAAAACCAACGGTGTAAGGGTTTGATTGTGATCCCGGAAAAACAATCGGGTGGTTCTAGTCGGTGAGCCTGTGAAAACCGACCGAGTTCGTTGTGATCTCGTAAAACAACAAGTTGGGTTGTGAACTTGTAAAACAACCGGCTGTAATCCGAGGGATTATAGTGAACTCCCAAGTGAGGCTTGGGGAGTGGACGTAGGAGCAAGGGTTAGCTCCGAACCACTATAAAATTGCTTGTGTTTGTGATTGTTTCATTGTCTCTTCCTTTCCCTTCATCCACTGCATATAGCAACTAATTAATCCACTCGCAAAAGTTTTAATTAGTTACTCACAAAGTCTTTTAATTGCAATAATTATTTTAAAACCCAATTCACCCCCCCTCTTGGGTTGTCTATCTGGGCAACAAGTGGTATCAGAGCCGGAACTCTTTTACCAAAAGAGTAAAAGATCAAAATGACAACCCCATTTGGATCTTCTCATATTGAGGGCCAGTCCACCCATAGACCACCATTCTTCAATGGATCCGACTACTCATATTGGAAGGCTAGGATGAGAATATTTATCCAAGCACAAGACTATGAGATGTGGACCACCATACTTAATGGACCATACATCCCATCAATTTTTGTAGAGAGTGTTACTATACCCAAACTTGAAAAGGATTGGGATGACAATGATACAAGGAAGGCACAACTAAATGCCAAAGCAATGAATGTGCTTTATTGTGCTTTAGACCGAAATGAATTCAATAGAGTCTCTACTTGCAATTCTGCAAAAGAGATTTGGGATAGACTTGAAGTGACCCACGAGGGCACAAATCAAGTAAAAGAATCTAAAATAAATATATTAGTTCATAAGTATGAATTATTTAAGATGGATTCCAATGAAACTATCACTTGCATGTTTACTAGATTTACTGACATTGTCAATGGCCTAAAAAGCCTTGGCAAAAATTATACTAACAGTGACCTTGTCAGGAAGATTCTTCGTTGTTTGCCAAGGTCATGGGAGGCCAAGGTGACGGCAATCCAAGAAGCCAAGGACTTGAACAAGCTTTCACTTGAGGAGCTTCTTGGATCCCTAATAACGCACGAGCTCACAATGAAACAACACAGCGAAGAAGAATCCTCTCATAAGAAAAAGGTAATAGCTCTCAAATCTACTTCTTCTAACAAGGATTTATCTTGCAGTAGCAGCAGTGAAGAAGAAGATCATGAGGGAGATGATGATGAGGCTCTTCTCGTGCGTAAGTTCAGAAAATTCATCAACCGAAAGAAGTCCTTTCATCAATGGAGAGGTCCCTCAAGTTTCTATTACAAGGATAAAGGTAAGGAAAGGAAAAATGAGGGAATCGGATGCTACGAATGTAAGAAGCCGGGACACTTCAGAGCGGACTGTCTTTTGCTCAAGAAGGCCAGCAAGTACAAGAAAAAGAAAGTCCTCGTCTCCACCCTATCGGACTCCGATTCATCATCATCATCATCGGATGAGGAACAAGAAGAAAAGGCCAACCTATGTTTTATGGCAAACGAAAATGAGGTAACATCTGAAACGCATTTAGATTTTACCTTTGATGAATTGTATGATGCGTTTAATAAATTAATGGATGAATATAAGACAATAAATCTTAAGAATAAAGAGCTAAAACTAACCAATCAATCTCACCTCCATAAATACGATAAATTAGTTAAGGATAAGGATTTTATCATTAAAGAAAATTTAGAACTTAAAACAAGCAAGCAAATGTTAATTCAAAAAACTAATACCTTAATTAAAGATAACGAAAAACTAACCAAGAAAATTTCTAAACTTAAAAAGGATAAACAAACTATTAGAGATAATTTCACAAAAGACTTAAATGCACTAAAAACAGAAAAACAAAAGTTGGCACTAGAACTTGAAAAGTACAAACCTTTTGTAGAAAAATTTACATATAGTTCTGAAAAATTGGAAATGATACTTAATAGTCAACGAGCTGTGTTTAATAGAGCTGGTTTAGGGTATAAACCTAAAAATAAGCAAAAGCTCCTTAGTAATTTCTTTGTAAAAGCAGGGGAAAGCAAAACTAAGAAAATAACCTGTTTTTGCTGTGGAACAATAGGACATAAAGCTAATGTGTGTGATCATAGAAAAGAAAAAGCTAAAGAAAAAATTAAAAGGATTTGGGTTCCAAAAGGAACCAACATTACTAACCATGAAGGACCCAAGAAAACTTGGGTACCTAAAATTGTATGATTTCCTTGTGTAGGAGTGTCTTGCAGCCAAGGTCGACAAAAACTGTTGGTACTTGGATAGTGGCTGCTCAAGACACATGACGGGTGACAAAGACCAATTCTTCACCCTTGAGCCTAAGAAGGAAGGTGCAGTGACATTTGGAGACAATAACCAAGGTCACATCGTTGGTATAGGTAAAGTACAAATCACCTCCTCAACCTTTGTTGATAATGTACGATTAGTAGATGGTCTTAAACATAACTTACTTAGCATAAGTCAATTATGTGATAAGGGTTTTGATGTTTTGTTTAAACAATCCTTATGCATCATAACCAACTCAATTGATAATAGCTTAGTATTCAAAGGAATAAGACATGAAAATGTCTATGTAGTAGATTTAGATGATCTTGCTAAAAACAGTCCTTGCTTAGTTGCTAGTGATACTAAGGAGAATGATGCAAGTTGGTTATGGCACCGTAAATTAGGACATGCAAGTATGGATACAATATCTAAGTTAGTTAAAAGAGATTCTATAATAGGTTTGCCAAAACTAAAATTTGAGAAAAATAAAATCTGTGAAGCTTGTCAATATGGCAAACAATCAAGGAACTCCTTTAAATCCATAAATTGTGTCTCTACCTCTAGACCTCTTGAACTACTACACATGGATCTATTTGGACCAACTAGAACCACAAGTCTAGGTGGAAACAAATATGGTCTTGTTATTGTAGATGATTTTTCTAGATATACTTGGGTCATGTTTTTAGCTCATAAAGATCAAGCATTTTCAGTATTTAAGAAATTTCATAAGGAAGTAACTAATGCTAGAGATGCTTCAGTCATAGCTATTAGAAGTGACCATGGAACGGAATTTGAAAATCATCTATTTGATGAATTTTGTAGTAAAAAGGGGATAACTCATAATTTTTCTGCACCTAGGACACCACAACAAAATGGAGTTGTAGAAAGGAAGAATAGAACCCTAGAGGAAATGGCTAGAACCATGCTATGTGAAAGTAACCTCCCTAAGTATCTTTGGGGAGAAGCCATTAATACATCATGCCATATATTAAATAGAGTTTTATTGAGACCCATTATAAAGAAAACACCTTATGAACTTTGGAAAAATAGAAAGCCCAAAGTAAACTATTTTCATGTTTTTGGATGTAGGTGTTTCATTCATAATAATGGAAAGGATAACTTAGGTAAATTTGATTCTAAATCTGATGAAGGTATCTTTTTGGGATATTCTACATCAAGTAAAGCATATAGAGTATTTAACAAAAGAAATCTTGTTATTGAAGAGTCTATACATGTTGTTTTTGATGATACTAGTGATATCTCTTCTAGCAAGAGAGTTGTTCCTGATGATGATGCAGAAATTCTTGAAGAAAAGATTGATGAGATGACATTACAAGAAGATGAACAAAAACTAATTGAAAATGCATCAACAAGCCAAGAGGCAATTGTGGATCATGGGCTGACTAAGGCTTGGAGGTATGCTCATGGGCATCCTAAGAAATTAATTTTAGATGATCCATCTCAACCTGTTAGGACTAGAGCATCTCTTAGGAACTTAAATAATCATCTAGCATTTGTCTCACACTTTGAGCCTAAACACATAGAAGAAGCTGAAAAGGATGTAAATTGGATAAATGCAATGCAAGAAGAACTAAACCAATTTACTAGAAACAAGGTATGGAACCTAGTTGAACGACCCTCTGAATATTCAATAATATGTACCAAATGGATATATAAAAATAAACTTGATGAAAATGGAATTGTGATTAGGAACAAGGCTAGACTAGTAGCAAAGGGCTATAATCAAGAAGAAGGTATAGACTTTGATGAAACCTTTGCTCCTGTAGCTAGACTTGAGGCAATTAGATTGTTACTAGCATTTGCATGCTCTAAAGACTTCAAATTATTTCAAATGGATGTAAAAAGTGCATTTTTGAATGGGTATATTAATGAGGAGGTGTATGTAGAACAACCTCCTGGTTTTGAAAATCATCAATATCCCAATCATGTTTACAAACTAAATAAAGCACTTTATGGTCTAAAGCAAGCTCCTAGAGCTTGGTATGAAAGACTTAGCAAATTTCTACTAGACCATGAGTTCTCTAGAGGAAATGTAGATACAACACTGTTTTTAAAGAAGAAAAACAAAGAAATGTTAGTAGTGCAGATTTATGTTGATGATATTATTTTCGGTGCTACTAACAATCGCCTCTGCGAAGAATTTGCTGACTTGATGCAGAGTGAATTTGAAATGAGCATGATGGGAGAGCTGAACTATTTTCTCGGGCTACAAATCAAACAATCTAAGGTGAGCATCTTCATCTGTCAAGTGAAATACATCAAAGAGATGCTCAAGAAGTTTGATATGGAAGGAAACAAGCCAATCAGCACACCCATGGGTACGTCATGCAAACTTGATAAAGATGAATCAGGTAAGTCAGTAGATCAAAAGATGTATAGAAGTATGATAGGATCTTTATTATATCTTACTGCAAGTAGACCTGATATCATGTTTAGTGTATGCATGTGTGCGAGATATCAATCTAATCCTAAGGAATCACATTTAATAGCTGTTAAGAGAATCTTTAAATACCTAATAGGAACAAAAACCATAGGTCTATGGTACTCTAAAGATTCAAGCATAAATTTAATTAGGTACACTGATTCAGACTTCGCTGGTTGTAAACTTGATAGAAAAAGCACCAGCGGATCATGTCAATTCTTAGGAGAAAATTTAATCTCTTGGTTTAGCAAGAAACAAAACTCGGTTGCATTATCTACAGCTGAAGCCGAATATGTTGCTGCCGGAAGTTGTTGTGCTCAAATCTTGTGGATTAAACAACAACTTGAAGATTATGGCATTAAACAAGATAAAATTTCCATTAACTGTGATAATACAAGTACCATTAATCTAACTAAGAATCCAATTCAGCACTCAAGAACTAAACATATTGAGATAAGACATCACTTCATAAGAGATCATGTACTGAATGGTGATGTGATACTTCAATTTGTGTGTACTGATGATCAACTTGCTGATATCTTCACAAAACCCCTATGTGAGGATCGATTTTGCATACTTAGAAGAGGGTTAGGAGTGATTGATCCATTCTCGTGATACTCTCCTCTAATTCATAGATTTTGAGGATTAGTCTAAGGTAAACATAGGACTTCTTATCTATGATCATCAATTCAGCTCCTAAATCATGGATAAGTCTATAACTATCTCTAGTGGCACGAAAATAACATGATTTTTGGGTGCGTGCCAGAGTTCGAGTCGACTCGGATACATTTTAGAGTCGGCTCATGGGGGAGTCGACTCGCGTATATTTCGGAGTCGACTCGAGGTCGATGGCATCATGGGGGGAGTCGACTCGCGCATATTTTGGAGTCGACCCGAGGTCGAGTCGACTCGCGACTTACTGGAGTCGACTCGAGGTCGGGAATCCGATGTTTTAACCCTAATCGAAACGTTCAATCGACACTTCTATTCACCGCCGTCACTGTTTCAAAAACCCTAGAGTCGTCTCCGACCTCGTTTCCGACCCTTGTTAGGCCATTTCCGTCGAGTTTCCCTCCGTCCCTCGTGTCCTTTCCCCCTTCTTAGGTCTAGGATGCCTCGCAAAGCCACTGTCCTGAGCCGGAAAAGGCCCCATTCCACGAGCGGCACCGAGCGACGGTCAAAGGCTCGGAATGAACCCGCGAGGCCACAACCTCCGGTTCCTTCCCCGCCGAGGCCGGTTTCCTCGCATCCGTGCGCCGGGAAGGCGGTCTCCACCGGGAGAAAAGTCAACTTTGACTTCCTCTCCCGGGAAGGCTTTACCCTAGGGCATCGGTTAAGGGCTCAAGGGTTAGAAAGGTTTTGTTCCCTAGATCTCTCTACTTACCTAGGGTTAGTTAGGAAATTTTACGGTACTATAGCTAGGGGTAATGGTGGTATTCAGGGAACTGTAGCGGGTGTCCCTATATTTATTTCGGAGGACTTCATTGCTCAAGTCCTCCATCTTCCCCAAGTAGGGGTGTCTCCCTCTCACCCCGCGGATAGGACTGAGGCCCTTACGGCCATACTAGAGAGTCCACCTCAGTCCCCCCTAAAAGAGGTGTCTGCAAATCAGCTATCAGCTGAGATGCGACTCCTCTTAAGTATCATATCTAGGACCCTCTTCCCCAAGACAGGCCGTTTTGATTGTGTCTGAGAGGGACCTAGCCCTGATGTTCTACATACTTCAAGATACTCCAATCAACTTCCCAAAACTCATCTACAGATACATCTGTGAACCATTAGATAAGCCTAGATTGAGTCTCCTGTATGGTATGCTATTCACCCTCATCTTTAGGGAGTTAGGGGTTCCTATTCCTGAGGGAGAACCCTCTCGCTCACTGCGTCACACTGACCGAATGGGTGAGGGGACTCTCCATAGGATGGGGTTCCATAGAGTCGAGGGAGTCTGGGTACGGAGACCATCCACTTCCACACCTTCTGACCCTACTACTCGACACTTTCCCAGCCCTGATCATGACTCAGATTTTCCCACCTATCCCTCCACTTCAGCACCATCTACTTCAGCCGGACCCTCCACTGCACCACCTTCTCAGCCACTGGAGGTCCGGATATCTTCTGAGCAGCTCCGGGAGTTGCGGCAGGAGATCGTGAGGGAGCTACGGGACGACCTACTGAGGGAGCTCCGAGGTCCTCAGAGTGCTCCCTCCACCCAGCTAGTACCCTCCTTAGCAGCCGTGACAGAGGCAAATCTGAGGGAGGAGATATTCAACATCCGAAGCCTAGTTCAAGGACAATACTGGAACATAAGTGACGTCAAGGACGACACAAGGGAGATGCGAGATAGTATCAAAAAAGAACTAGGCAACCAGAGTCAGGGTGCTGAGAGACTAGCCAACGCACTGATCTTCAAGCTCGACACCCTCCAAGAAAGTGTGAACAACATATCAACTATTCAATCTAGAGCCACCTCGGAGATTCTTGAACAACTGGGAAACATCAATGAGGGGCTAAGCATGGTCATCAAACACACTAGACTGAGCAAGGGCTAGAGTTGTATATTTTTCTTTACTTTATGTTGGACAGTCCCTTGAGGACTCACTTGATATGTAATCACACTTGTACTTAATTTTGGATAAATACAATGAGTAGAACTTCTTTTCAAAAATTGTGCATTCTTGAGTTTTTGCATCTTACTGTGCTTTCTGCCTTTTTGCTATGATGACAAAAAGGGGAAGAAAATATATTGAATAGACATGTAAAGGGAATCAATAAAAAGAAAACTTTTAAAGCACAAAATAATTTGTTCTAAGTGGATTCGATACCTCGAGGCTCATTATCTCTCTGTTGGGGCTCCTAAAGGAGTAATCTCCAGAATCTATTCAAGGGATATTCGGAGATTAGTTGAATCATACTCAAGAGATTTTCCCTCTAAAACCAAAAATTTAAGTTCAAAAGCTTCAATACACTAAAAGAAAATTCAGAGAATCTAAACAAAGTTGAATGCATGTGTTGAGGGGGAGAATCTGAAATCTTAAGAAAGCAAACTCATTAGATATATATAAGCCAAACAATTGATTGCATGACATGAAGGCTTATATAATTCCAAATGAAAGGGGGAGCTTTAACTTCAGAATTTACTGTTTCACACCTTTCAGTTTTGGATAATTTAAATGACTAGACACTTGAATTCATTTTAAAACTTTACTATAAATCTCCTTTTTGGTTGAGCAATTCACTTTACAAATACTCAATGTTTTGTCATCATCAAAAAGGGGGAGATTGTGGAGTGATTGATTATAACCCTATTTGATTTTGATGAGCTCAAAGCATTTGAGTATATCTTATGTTATACTAATGAATTCAATCTAGTGTTTCAGTCAAATATTTGTAAATTTATGTTCAAGTGTCTCTAGCTTTGGTTTAATACACTTTGGATAAGTAAGGAATTCAATTTGAACCAAAGTCTGAATCTTGAGTCGACTCCGGAAGATTACGAGTCGACTCCAAGCGTATCAGAAGCTCTGGCACAAGCTCGAGTCGACTCCTGCACATTACGAGTCGACTCCGACTGAGAACAGACAGCCGGACAGAAAGATTCATCTCAGAACCTGTCAACGAGTCGACTTCTGAAGAATTCGAGTCGACTCCGATGCTTGCCGAGTCGACTCCAGCATAGTACGAGTCGACTCCATGGAGTAACAGACAGAAAGACAGAGAAGCCATTTTGGACTCTGAGAGCCAAGTCGACTTCCGAAGAACTCGAGTCGACTCCGACGGTTGGCAGGTCGATTCCTAAGGAAGCAAGAGTCGACTCCCAGAGAAATGCAAGGCTAAAAGTCAGAGAGCCAACTTCGATGTCTGAGAGCCGAGTCGACTCCCGCAAAGTCCGAGTCGACTCCGAGGCAGTTCAACTCCAAAGACAGAAGATCGGTATTTCGTGTCTGAGAGCCGAGTCGACTCCCGCAAAGTCCGAGTCGACTCCGAGACAGTTCAAGTTCAAAGACAGAAGACCTGTCTTTCCGGCTCTGAGAGCCGAGTCGACTCCAAGGAAATCCGAGTCGACTCGAGGAAGTAAAATCGAGAGGATGAGTTTTGAAGCCCTGAAGATCGAGTCGTCTCCAGAAGGGAAAGTCATCTCCGGACAATTGGCGAGTCGACTCCAGGTTCAGCCGAGTCGACTCCAGAACGGGACGGCACTCGATTTCAAATTTTGAACAGTGGGCGAGTCGTCTCCAGTAAAGCATGAGTCGACTCCAGCAACACTCGAGTCGACTCCGATCCCAACGGGCATTTTGTCAGGAGTTGCAGAATGTGCAGAATGGCCTTGAATCTGTGTCTAACGGCTATTTTTCTTTGGGAATGGCTTAAATAGCCTGAGTGAACAGTAATAGAGTAAGAAAGAGAGACTCCATTCAAAGCTAAAGGGATTTCCACCAACTAAAAGCTCTCTAGAGTGATTACACGAAAAAGAAGGAAGAAGTGCATTGAAGTCGACTCTCCAACTGTCTTCCTCACATTCAAGGCTCTCCTCCTGACAGCAAATCTACATCAAATTCAAGAGGAGTCAAAGAGTTTGAAAAGCCCCTTCCTCCATCTCCAAAATCAGTTTGAGGGCTTCTTACTCTTCCTTGCTTAAATTGTTTAAATACGCTTTTGAGAAGCTTCCTTTTTGTTTGTGTCAAACTATTTGTTACTTACTTGATTCAATCAGGGGATTGAATCAAGGGTGTTAAGGTTTGTTGGTGAGCCAAGGTTAAAACCAACGGTGTAAGGGTTTGATTGTGATCCCGGAAAAACAATCGGGTGGTTCTAGTCGGTGAGCCTGTGAAAACCGACCGAGTTCGTTGTGATCTCGTAAAACAACAAGTTGGGTTGTGAACTTGTAAAACAACCGGCTGTAATCCGAGGGATTATAGTGAACTCCCAAGTGAGGCTTGGGGAGTGGACGTAGGAGCAAGGGTTAGCTCCGAACCACTATAAAATTGCTTGTGTTTGTGATTGTTTCATTGTCTCTTCCTTTCCCTTCATCCACTGCATATAGCAACTAATTAATCCACTCGCAAAAGTTTTAATTAGTTACTCACAAAGTCTTTTAATTGCAATAATTATTTTAAAACCCAATTCACCCCCCCCCCCCCCCCCTCTTGGGTTGTCTATCTGGGCAACATTAAGCCATTACCATCAATTAGATGTTGCTAAATTAAATGAAGTTGCATAGTAAGATGTATTTTATGATGTGGCAAGAAGATGTGGTAGAGATACAATTGGGAGGGAAAAATTATCACGTCGGTGGCTTGTTTGGGGGAAAATCCCACCAAAATAAGAGAGAAAGGAGCTCTGGTTTGCAACGAAACAAGAGGTCGAGAAAGTACCGAGCTCATAGAGAGAGAAATAAGAGATTGAGGGAGAGAGACCATTGACCTGGTTTGCAAAGATGAAGCCCATAATGTGGTCATCCCCATTTGTTTTTGTGAGGAAAGTGCATCGTTGAAGACTTCATGGACAGAGGCCAATCCAAGGAGGAGGTTTCTTAGGTGCAAGAGCTATAGGGTGGGTTGGTTACCTTTATTTTGTTCTTTCTTCTTTCCAGAGAGGAGACCCATCTATTTTTTTTTGTTTCTTTGTTTGATGCACAGAACACTAGACACTCTTTATTTTGTTCTCTATTTTTTTTGTTCTAGCAATTTGGTGCATGTGGGTACTTCGTTCGGTATGACCCCCAACTCAGTGATCATGCAAGACAAGTTGTTATAGGGATACTGCAAAAGGTTCAGAGAATGGAGAGGAAAAATACAATAGAAAGGAGAAGGGATAAATGCTTCAAATTGTGTTGTTTCTTTGCATTGTCTTCTTTGCAGTCTATGTGGTTTATCTTCCTATTTGCCTAGCTGGAACACAAGCACGCAGTGAACCGTGTGACGATAAGCACCACTAGAGGTCTGTATTTTGTGCCTTTTTTTGTATCGTTTAAGCTGGTGTAGGTGACTTATAATATTTATGATAGGAAGGGGTACCTTTTTGTGTGGATCACTTAGGCTAATATATATTCTGGTTACAATTGCAACAATGACAAGTAATGGCCACAATGACATGTAATGAATTGCTAATTTTATATTTTTTAGTACTAAAATATCTTGTTTGATCTCTTTCCTGCTATGTATCATTGGGCATGTGGTGTAATATGATAATAAGCTGAACACAGGCACTAAGACGGAAGAAAAATGGTCATATATAATCAATAACTGGAGCACAACTGCTACTAAAAACTACAATTTTCATTCATTTCCATGAGAAGACCATAACACACAAACTTGTTCCATTTGATAGTTTATTATCAAGCTTGACAGTCCGATACCAACTTTTACACAAAAAAGCCATCAACAAATAACATCCGACCATATCAACAAATAAATACCCAAAATAACTACATAGCCATTAACAAAGAATTCTTCCCACACCACAAAATATTATATCCCAATATCCAAAAGAAAACACCCTCAACAGCCTCAACTTCATATATCATCCTACGTTTCTACATTACTTTGTTCCGGAAAACTGGAAGCTTTTGGAATTTATCACTAGCTTCCCTTTATAGATATTCGGTTGCAATGAAGTGTGTTCAATTGGTACTGGACGTGGTGCCACTAACTCTATCTAGCTTTGTTGCATGCTTGGTGTTGCTGAAAATTGGACCCGGGGGTGACCACTGGCTGAGAAGGTAGAGTTCCAGTGCGGATGATACGTCGGCGTGCTGCGTCCTCCGGGGGACCTGCAAAAAGCCGGTGGCCGGGACTTCCGGCGCCTTCTGAGCTCGTCCGCCCTCTGATGATATTGTTGATGCCCGCGAGAGATCAGTTGTCGTCCCGCTCCTCACGCGGCACTGGGTTTTGTTCTTCAGGCTCTCTCCTGTAGGCATGATCACGGACAAAACAACTCAACCGACCTCGGCGGACAAGTGCTTCGATCTCATCATGGAGCTCGTAGCAATCCTCCGTATTATGGCCACGATCTCGGTGAAAGTGGTAGTACTTTTTCGAGTGCTTCCGCGACTCTATCGGTCGTATCCTCAATGGAGGTCGGAGGTAGCCCTGACCCTCAATCTCCATGAGGATCTCTGCTCGAGCGGATGTGAGGGGAGTGTATGTTTGAAACTTTTGGAGGGGAGACCTCGAGTGAGCTAGGCTCTTGGGCCAAGGAGGCTCTTTCTCATGCCAGGGGGATCTGCTGCTTGGTTGAGACCGCTCCTCGTGGCGCGTCTTCTGCATCTTGGCAGGTCGTTCGGCTGCCTCGCGCCGAGAGGCTATGGCTTCCTCAGCCTTGGCGTACTTGCGAGCTCGAGCCAACATTTCAACAAAGTCGGCGCGGAAGCTCTTCTCGATGGAGAAGAGAAATTTGTAAGACCGAGCTTCGGTCTTCAATGCCGACATGGCGATTGACTGGTTGAGATTGCGAATCTCCCATGTGGCCGAGATAAAGCGACTGATGTAGTCTTGTAAGGATTCTCCCTCCTTCTGCTTGATGGCGAAGAGGGAGTCTGAGGTCCGGCGCTGACGCCGGCTAGCGGCAAAATGGGTGGCAAGCTGCCTGCCCAGCTGTTCGAAGGAGAGAATCGAGCTGGGCTTTAGTCTGGAGAACCAAAGACGAGCTGCCTTGCGGAGAGTCGCTGGGAAGGCTTTGCAGAGTAAAGCGTCTGTGGCTCCTTGAAGTGTCATAAGGGCCTTGTAGCTCTCCAAATGATCCAGAGGATCGGATGAGCCATCATATGGCTTAATCTGTGGCATCTTGAACCTCTGGGGATTGACTCATCCATGATCCATTGAGGGAATGGAGACTCTGTTGTAAAGTCAAGGTCGGCGTCTCGCTTCAGGCCTCGGTCTTGAAGCATCTGTATCGCCGCTCCAAGTCCTCAACTTTTCTGCCGAGCTCGGGTGGGGCTCCTGTTGCAGCTTGGCATGGGGCAGACCCCGACTCAGATGGGTGCTCCCGTACTCGAGGCATCAGGCTTCGGCGCGAGCTCTCAGGATAATGGATGCGCGATAAGCCCTCCCAGCTTGGGGGTCGAGCTCGGTGGGAGCTTCGGTGGTGGCGACACTCTACAAAGAAATGACGTCGCGAGCAGCGTCCTGAGGACTCATGCTCGTGAGGAGGGAGTAGAGGTTGGTCTTCTACTTGCTGTAGGCCTTGAACGGTCGCAGTGAGTGCTTGGACTTGTTGAACAAGCAGGTTGAACTGCTCTGGTTGAACTTGGGGGGACTGGATCCGCCGGAGGCCTTGGTGATGGGTTATGGATTGAGTGTCCAGGACTTGGTACGCGATGCCGGGAGGCGTTAAAGGCTCCCTTACTCCTTAGCTTCATGGCCATGACTCGGGCCCTTCCTCTAGCGCCAACTGTTGCTGAAAATTAGACCCGGGGGTGACCACTGGCTGAGAAGGTGGAGCTCCGATGCGGACGGTATGTCGGTGGGCTACATCCTCCGGGGGACCTGCAAAAAGCCGGTGGCCGGGACTTCCGGCGCCGGCCCTCCGATGCTTTAGTGGAGAAAGAGAGATATTGCCTGCGGGGGTCTCCGAGTCAGAATCAAGAAGAATCCTCCTTTAAAGAGGAAGAAGTTCTCCTTTTATAGGAGGGATACAGGGTTACCTGTGATGTGACCGGGCGAATTAAATGAGTTACCGTCATGATTGAGTGTGATCGTGTGAATTAATGCGTTGCCGTGGAGGACGGGACTGGAGCCAATGAGTTGTTGTGGGAGACTGAACGTAGTTGAGTGAGTCAACGAGTTACCGTGGATGGCCTGAGATTTTGAGTAAGCCGGGGATCCGTGGAGACCATGTTAGAATACCCCGATCATGCCGCTGAAATTTTAAAAAAATTCAGATGCAGCGGAAGAGGCATGCGCGGGATCAACCGTTCATTGCATGAACGTTGTTCAAAAACCGTTCGTAGATAGATAAGGATTAAAAACTTTTAAAATCTTTAGGAAGATCAGATCTTCACCTTTGTGCGGGTAGATGATCACCGCAAACTGATGATCGTGGTTTAGGATGAAGGTTCGCTTGAAGCCGTTCAAGTGCCCGGCCTCTACGGGTATCCACACGAAGCAGAAAACCGATCCAAGCTTTCTATCTCCCCGGGGTGCTAGCTCCCTTGCAGAGATAACTTTGATGGCTGATATCCTTCCTTTCAATCAATCCTTGATTGTGCTTGGGAGGAGGAAGAAGAAGGATGAAGAGAAGAAGAGGAACGAAGCCCTGCAGCCTTCTTTTTCTTCCTTGCGTTGGAACCAAACGGTGGAGGAAGAAGGAGGCCACCAAGATCCTTTTCTTCCCTTTGTTGTTGGTGGCTGAAAAGAGAGGAGAGGAGGGTGGCCACGTGATGGAGAGGAGGAGGGCTTCACTTATCATTAGGGCACCTCCTTTCAAAGCCTTATAAAGGCATCTAGGGCTCCTATTTGGTTTAGTCCAAATCATGAATCAATTGGGTTCAATCTATGCTAGTCCTAATCCAATTAGAACTTGAATGAACCATGACTCAATTGAACTCTTCAATCCTAATCCAATTAGGAGTCATGTTGATTCATTAGATTAATAATTAATTAGGACTTAAGAAATCCTAATTCAATTAGGACTTGTTTAATTCTAGTCCTAATCCAATTAGGACTCTAATTTGAATTCGAAGTCCTAATCCGATTAGGACTCTAGGAATCCTACTCCAAGTAGGAATCCAAATTTAATTCAAAACTCCTAATCTAATTAGGATTGTAGGAATCCTACTCCAAGTAGGAATCCTAGTCCTACTCCAAATAGGATTTCCAGTCCAAGTAGGAATCCTAGTCCAAGAAGGAATCTCAGTCCAAGTAGGATTCCTAGTCCTAATCCAATTAGGACTCTAGGAATCCTACTCCAAGTAGGACTCTTGTTTTAAGTCCAATTAATTAATTCTCTTTGTTCCTTCTTCAGCTTATTATCAATCGAATTGATTACTTGTGATTCCTAATCACGATTCAACCATCGGATCGGTCAATGCCTCTAGTGTGTGTGACCCCATAGGTTCTACTCTGATTGGTAGTGAGATATATTGTGATCTCTATCACAATATCATTGAAAACTCCTTTCAATGGGTCGGAACGATTCCAACTCTACTCATTAGGGCTTATCGATCATCGAGATAATTCCTATGAGTCCCACCATCCACCAGTGACACCTAGCAGCATGTAGTGGCTACCCAGCAGAATAGAATGATGAACCTCTAGGTGCAGTTATCATGTGATACAGTCCTTCTATCGTAGATCCCTACAGGACGGAGGTCATGGATAACTCGTCAAACCCCTTCGTCTGTCATATGTCAAGATTTATTCGACTCGAGTTCGTTAGTGGAAAATTCTTTCTCCACTTTATATTACTGCCCTGGCCAAGGTCTTAGAACTCAGTCTAACAAATCACATAGGATCACTCCTCTTCTATCAAGGTCGAAAGATTCCATGTGAGTGCATACCCTACTCCTACAGTGAACTTACTGTAGCCAATCTACACTACAAGGACCCATATGACTAGAGACCATGTATACGTGTAGTCAAACTACAATAACCTCACTGTGAGTAGCTGAAGCACCGCAAGTCAAAGGACCAGTCATACTACTGCAACATCAAGCAAGTCACTGACGAATGGATAGACATCCAAGTGACTTCTTGTCTTGGTCACGCTCAGTACCCTTGTTCTCTAACAAGCACCTGCACTATTACTTCAGTGTCCCTACACTGTGGACTCAAGTCTCGTCCATCCAGAAGGAAAGTGATCTGTGCACTGATCGGATCGATCACCGTCCTCGTGGTGATCCATTGATTAGGAGTATTTAGAAATTAATCACCAATGATACATGGCTCAAATTCTCAACTCTTGAGAATATGCATCATCATCTTATTAATTTCTTGGACGATTCATAGACACATAAATAATATGAATGAAAAGATGCCTTTTATTTATTCAATAATAAATAGTCAAGTACAAAATTATGTCCCTAGAATTAACAATGTGTCAGCCAGATTGGCTTCTAGGGCATACATCTAACAATCTCCCACTTGCACTAAAGCCAATCAGTCATATATCTAAGCCCCATCTTTCCAAAGTGGGCTTCAGTCTTTTGCTGACTTAGCTGTTTAGTGAACGGGTCTGCCACGTTATCCGCGGAGTCTACTCTCTGCACCTCTACATATTTCTTCTTAACATAGTCGCGTATGAGGTGGAAGCGCCGCTCTATGTGCTTGGACTTCTGATGAGACCTTGGCTCCATAGCTAGTGCTATGGTGCCAATGTTATTGCAGTAAAGTGTTATGGCATCTAATGACATTACACCTAACTCTGCAATGAACTTTTAACCAGAAGGTTTCCACTGCACCCTTAGATACGGCTTAACATTCAGCTTCTAAGGTAGAATCTATAATGATCGGTTGTTTGGAACTCTTCCAATTTACTGAACCACCATTGCACATATTCTGATGTAGACTTTCTATCATCAATATGTGTGCATCCTTCTACCTTCAACTCTGATCTTCTCCCAAAGACCAAGAACATGTCCTTAGTTCTTCTCAAGTACTTAAGACTGTTCTTCACAGCTATCCAGTGCTTTTTGCCTGGATCTGATTGACATATGCTCGTGACATTCACAGCATGTACTATATCAAGTCATGTACATAGCATGGCATACATGAGGCTCCCTATTGCTGATGCATAGGGGATCTTGCTCATGCGTTGAATCTCTTCAGATGTGTTGGGGCACATCTTCTTGGAGAGATTAATTCCATGCCTTAGGGGTAAGAGACCCCTTTTAGAGTTTTCCATGCTGAACCTTTTCAGCACTTCCTCTATGTACATCTTCTGTGATAGGCCAAGCATCCTTTTAGATCTATCTCTATAGACCTTTATTCCCAAAATATAGGATGCTTCCCCAAGGTCTTTCATGGAGAACCTTTTTGACAACCAGACCTTGACCGAGGTTAGCATGGGAATATCATTCCCTATCAGGAGGATGTCGTCCACGTACAGTACGAGAAATACGACAGCGCTCCCACTAACCCTTTTGTAAACACATGGTTCCTCTTCGTTTTTGATGAAATCAAACATTTTGATTGCGTCATCGAAACGAGTGTTCCAACTCCGAGATGCTTGCTTTAGTCCATAGATGGACCTTTGCAGCTTGCAGACCTTGTGATCTCCATCACTGGAAGTGAAACCCAAAGGCTGTTCCATATAGATGTCTTCATCAAGATATCCATTCAGGAAAGCTGTTTTCACATCCATCTGCCAGATTTCATAATCATGAAATGCTGCAAGGGCAAGCAGCATGGCTACAGGTGAAAAGGTCTCCTGATAGTCAATGCCCTCGCGCTGACTATACCCTTTCGCCACAAGCCTTGCCTTATAGGTCTCTACCTCTCCATCCGAACCTATCTTCCTTTTGTAGATTCATTTGCATCCAATAGGTACAATACCTTCTGGTGGATCTACTAAGGTCCAGACTTGGTTGGAATGCATGGAGTCT
Organism: Phoenix dactylifera; assembly: GCF_051530095.1. Lineage (NCBI taxonomy): Eukaryota > Viridiplantae > Streptophyta > Magnoliopsida > Arecales > Arecaceae > Phoenix > Phoenix dactylifera. Next base: position 15,859,460 of record NC_143194.1, on the reverse strand, counting down.
AACTCTGACTTCATAGCTTCCAACCATTTCTCGGAATCGATATCAGACATTGCCTCGTCGTAGGTTTTGGGATCTTGCATGTGATCCCTATCTCCCAGTAGGAACATTTCCTCGGTATCCTCTTCTAGTATACCTAAGTATCTATCGGGAGGATGGGAGACCCTACTAGATCTGCGAGGTGGTTGAGGGACATCGTGTACTGGCTCTGTATGAATGGGTTCGATAGGATCCATGACTCGTTGCTTTTCAGAGACTTTCTCTTCAAGCTCAATTTTCCTCCCACTGCCTCTATCAAGGATAAACTGGTTTTCCAAGAAGATGGCATGACGGCTCACAAACACATTGTGCTCCTCTGAGACGTAAAAATTGTATTCTAATGACTCTTTAGGATATCCTATAAAACGAGCACTTATGGTCCTAGCCTCTAGTTTGTCCGCCTGTAGTCTCTTGACGTGGGCCGGACATCCCCAAATCTTGAGATGACCATGACTTGGTTTCTTGCCATGCTATATCTCATACGGTGTGGTAGAAACGGATTTAGAGGAAACTCTATTCAACAAGTAAATAGCTGAAAATAGGGCATCTATCTAAAGAAACAAGGGTAAATCAGTGAAGCTCATCATGGACTGGACCATATCAATAGAGTCTGATTCCTCCTCTCTGACACTCCATTGAGCTGAGGTGTACCAGGAGGAGTCCATTATGAAATTATACCATTCTCCTTGCGATAATCACGGAACTCTCCATTAAGGTATTCACTTCCTCGATCTGATCGAAGAACCTTAATGAGTTTTTGTGCTTATTTTTCTACTTCATATCTAAGCTTTTTGAACCTTTCAAAAGTTTCATATTTGTGTCTCATACACATATCCATACCGTGAGTAATCATCGGTAAAATGAAGTAAAAATTACAACCCCTAGCCTATACATCTAATGGGCCACACACATCAGCGTGTACTAGGGTAAGTATTTCAGTGGACCTCCCTGTGTCCTACAAAGGATAATTTGGCCATCTTTCCTTGAAGGCAGAATTCACAAATCAAATATGACTCGGAAGTCAATGAGCCCAAAAGCTCATGTTTCTCCAATTTGTTTATTCTGTCTTCTCCTATATAGCCAAGCCTGAGGTGCCACAAATACTTTAGATTTATCTCATTTTTGGATCTATTAGATCCTATGGTATTCACTGTTTGCTCAGATATATTCACAGATACATCCATATGTATGTGATAGAGACTATCAATCATAAAACCATGTTGAATCAATTTATTTTTTTTCAAATAAATAAAAATCTTTCTGTGCTAAATAAAATACAGAAATCAAATTTCTGCTAACAATAGGTAACAGTCCCTAAGTATCCTGAGCATATCTGACATACCTTCTGAAGGTCTGTCACCCTTCATGTTCTTTATGCTTCCCATGTATGTAGGACAGTTCCTCTTCCAATGGCCGTCCATGATGCAATGGAAACACTTTTCCTTACAATTGGCCTTTTTCTTGGAACTTCCTAACTTGGTGTTTTCTTAGTCTTCTGCTTCTTCGCAGGCTTCTTCTTCTTCCAAATAGACTCTCTCTTGAAAGTAGAAACCAACTTGACAGCGAAAACGATGCCCCTTGAACTTCTTCAAGGTCCCTAAGGTAGTTACCAATTTATTTAACAATTCTATTTTAGTGCATACAACCTTGTTCATATGGTAGTTTACTATAAACTATTCATATGAAGCTGGAAGGGATTGCGGGATCAAATCCGTTTGCAATTCCTTGTGCATGGTCATGCCAAGCTTCTCAAGCTTCTTCAAGTCCTTTATCATGGTCAAACCATGATCGTGGACAGACTGCCCCTCACGCATCTTTGTCTTAAAGAGCCTCTTGGACACTTCAAAACATGCTGCGCGACTCTGATCACCATACAACTCTTGCAGGTGATTTAATATGTCCCTGGCAGTCTTCATGTTCTCATGCTGGCATTGTAATGCATTGGACATGGATGCCATTGTGCAGCACCTAATTTTATTGTCATTGTTCGTCCACTTAACAAGCGTCTTACGCTGATCAGTGATCGGACAGATTGGTAACACGGGGATTCCATGGTCTAGCATATACCCGAATTTCTCACAATTCAAAACTATTTTTGAAATTTGCTGAGCCAATCTTTATAATTGGGTTTGGTCAAACGGTTGTTCTATAGGATATGAGTTAAGAGTCTAGAAGCTGACTTTATAATCCTCAGATAGTAAAGATTCTAGTTAGACTTTTGTACTTGATCCTAATCTGTTCTAAGGTCTTTTAGAACAAATGTACCTCCCACTATTTTCTCGAATTCCTCACACTCCCCTGGTAGGAAAACGAAAATCCTACACGACTAGGGTTTCTAGTGGGTACTGCGGTCCCACCGATTTACATGCCACCTCACCTAACAGTTATTGGTGACACATAAATTGATGAATGTACAACTCTTGTACAATGCTTCTCAAGCATGTTGCAGTGCTACTTGGTCTCTAAGCCATGAAGACCTCACCTAACAGTTATTGGTCCCATTTCTTAGTTAAGTCATACCCACCGTATAACCGTAGAAATAAAGTCGTCATTGGGTCCTCACCTAACAGTTATTGGTGCCCAACCCCACCTTTATCCTACAACATCTCATGTCCATAGAGAGGTCCAGCCTCCCGATGAAACTTGACCACTGTATCCAGCCGAGACAAATCAACATCAGAAAGGCCTTAGCAGCTCTACTACAGTGGAAGACCTATTGACTTAATATTGGTTAATCAGGTCTTAGTGTTTGCAACTTGAGCTCTTCATAAGAGGTAATCGAACAATTGGCCAGGTAAGCAGGTGGGAGGCTCCCCTTACTCAGAGAGTAAGGTCCTAATTAAGTAACCACCTTTCATGCTTTTCTAGACACCAATTAGATCAATTAATCTAATATGACTTGCTCATGTTGGTTCACTCTCGACTTGATTGAGGAGGTTTTAATTTAGGTCTCAATTGGATTTGCTACATCACATGTAAACCTATCTACCCGGCTTTCATTCACATCACATGCAAACGGCACATCACAGGCAGTTATAATCGCAGCATCAAAATAAAGCTAAACTTTAAATAGGTGATGATCATGGATTCTAATTAGGTCGTATTACAAGCACATGCACGTCAATCGATCAATTGGTCTTCAACTCTTGAATTGGTTCCAAGCCTCCTTGATTCGATCCTTGACCAACTCTTGATCCAATCGCCATCAACCGCTTAGACCCCTGTTCATCTCATGCCTTGTCTTCAACTTGATCGTTGACGTACATCACATCACAGAAATACAACCATATGTAAAATAAAAATAATAATAAATTACATCTTCTTTTAGGAGGCACGCAGGCCTCTCAAAACATCAAATAAGATGCATGCAAGCATATGAAAAATTACATGACATTGCAGATCACATCGCAGGTCTTTACATTTAATACCAAAAGGGTTTGAATCCTATGATCATCACCACATGCAGCAATTATAATTTTCAGATCTGAAAACTAACTGATTATCTCATGACATAGATTGCTGATTATGCTAATCATGATTCTAAACTTTGTAATCTCATTAACAACGCAATTAGAATCATCATCTTATCACATAAAAATCAGCATGCAAAAATCAGCACCCTAGAAAATATCTGCATGCAGAAAATTTTCAGCATGCATAATCTTTCAATTTTCAGATCTAATAAGCCTACTAATAATTAATCCTTACCTTAATCTACGAAGCCTAGGCTCTGATACCACTGTTAGAATACCCCGATCATGCCGCTGAAATTTTAAAAAAATTCAGATGCAGCGGAAGAGGCATGCGCGGGATCAACCGTTCATCGCATGAACGTTGTTCAAAAACCGTTCGTAGATAGATAAGGATTAAAAACTTTTAAAACCTTTAGAAAGATCAGATCTTCACCTTTGTGCGGGTAGATGATCACCGCAAACTGATGATCATGGTTTAGGATGAAGGTTCGCTTGAAGCCGTTCAAGTGCCCGGCCTCTACGGGTATCCACACAAAGCAGAAAACCGATCAAACCTTTCTATCTCCCCGGGGTGCTAGCTCCCTTACAGAGATAACTTTGATGGCTGATATCCTTCCTTTCAATCAATCCTTGATTGTACTTGGGAGGAGGAAGAAGAAGGATGAAGAGAAGAAGAGGAACGAAGCCCTGCAGCCTTCTTTTTCTTCCTTGCGTTGGAACCAAACGGTGGAGGAAGAAGGAGGCCACCAAGATCCTTTTCTTCCCTTTGTTGTTGGTGGCTGAAAAGAGAGGAGAGGAGGGTGGCCACGTGATGGAGAGGAGGAGGGCTTCACTTATCATTAGGGCACCTCCTTTCAAAGCCTTATAAAGGCATCTAGGGCTCCTATTTGGTTTAGTCCAAATCATGAATCAATTGGGTTCAATCTATGCTAGTCCTAATCCAATTAGAACTTGAATGAACCATGACTCAATTGAACTCTTCAATCCTAATCCAATTAGGAGTCATGTTGATTCATTAGATTAATAATTAATTAGGACTTAAGAAATTCTAATCCAATTAGGGCTTGTTTAATTCTAGTCCTAATCCAATTAGGACTCTAATTTGAATTCGAAGTCCTAATCCGATTAGGACTCTAGGAATCCTACTCCAAGTAGGAATCCAAATTTAATTCAAAACTCCTAATCTAATTAGGATTGTAGGAATCCTACTCCAAGTAGGAATCCTAGTCCTACTCCAAATAGGATTCCCAGTCCAAGTAGGATTCCTAGTCCAAGTAGGAATCTCAGTCCAAGTAGGATTCCTAGTCCTAATCCAATTAGGACTCTAGGAATCCTACTCCAAGTAGGACTCTTGTTTTAAGTCCAATTAATTAATTCTCTTTGTTCCTTCTTCAGCTTATTATCAATCGAATTGATTACTTGTGATTCCTAATCACGATTCAACCATCGGATCGGTCAATGTCTCTAGTGTGTGTGACCCCATAGGTTCTACTCTGATTGGTAGTGAGATATATTGTGATCTCTATCACAATATCATTGAAAACTCCTTTCAATGGGTCGGAACGATTCCAACTCTACTCATTAGGGCTTATCGATCATCGAGATAATCCCTATGAGTCTCACCATCCACCAGTGACACCTAGCAGCATGTAGTGGCTACCCAGCAGAATAGAATGATGAACCTCTAGGTGCAGTTATCATGTGATACAGTCCTTCTATCGTGGATCCCTACAGGACGGAGGTCATGGATAACTCGTCAAACCCCTTCGTCTGTCATATGTCAAGATTTATTCGACTCGAGTTCGTTAGTGGAAAATTCTTTCTCCACTTTATATTACTGCCCTGGCCAAGGTCTTAGAACTCAGTCTAACAAATCACATAGGATCACTCCTGTTGCCCAGATAGACAACCCAAGAGGGGGGGGTGAATTGGGTTTTAAAATACTTTAGCTATTTAAGACGTTGAGGATGACTAATTAATGCTTTACCAAGATGATTAATTAATTGCTATGTGCTGTGAATGAAATGAGAGTAAAGAAAGAGACAAACAATCACAAACACAAGGCCTTTTATAGTGGTTCGGAGCTAACCCTTGCTCCTACGTCCACTCCCCAAGTCTCACTTGGGAATTCACTATAACCCCTAGGATTACAGTCGGTTGTTTTACAAGCTCACAACCAAACTTGTTGTTTTACGAGCTCACAACGAACTCGGTCGGTTTTCCCTGGCTCACCGACTAGAACCGCCCCGATTGTTTTCCCGGGATCACAATCGAACCCTTACACGTTGGTTTTAACCTAGGCTCACCAACCAACCTCTACACCCTTGATTCAATCCCCCGATTGAACCAAGCAAAGCAAGTTGTAAATAAAAGGGACAGACAGAAAACACAGCTTCTCAAAAGCAGATAAATAACAATATAAACTGAAGAGAAGTTAGAAGCCCTCAAACACGTTTGAGTTGGAGTTGAGTAGGGCTTCTCGAACTTCGGGTCTCCTCTTGAATGTGTGGTCGACTTGAATGCAGGAGGAGGCTCTTTCAATGTTGGGAAGAAGTAGTTGGATGCAGTTAATGCCGCTCTTCCCTCTTTTCCGTTGAAGAACAGGTTGCAGAGATTGAAAGCTTGATTTCTTTGAGTGGAATAGTTGCTCTCTGCCTTGCTACAGTCCTCTGTGGCTATTTAAACCATCCCCCACGGAAACTAGCCGTTAGAGACCTTTTTCTGCCCGTTCTGCACACTCTGCACAGCCTGACAATATGTCCGTTGGTGGGTTGGAGTCGACTCGCGCGATCAGGAGTCGACTCGGCTGTAGCGGGAGTCGACTCATGCTTTTCTGGAGTCGACTCGGCAACTGTTCCGGATTTGAATTAAAGTCGCCTCTTCGACTGGGAGTCGACTCGACTTGATCCAGAGTCGACTCGCCAACTTTTGGAGCTGACTTGGCATTTTCGGAGTCGGCTCATCCCATAGAGTCCGTGGATCTATTTTTGAACTTAGTCCACTCGAGTCGACTCGTTAATCCTGGGAGTCGACTCGGCGTTCAGAGCCCGAACTTCCGATCTTCTGTCTTTTGGCTCGTCCAGTCTTGGAGTCGACTCGAACTGTTCCGGAGTCGACTCGGCTCTCAGTTTCCGAAACTTAGTCTTCTGTGTTTTTGGTGAAGCGCTGCCTTGGAGTCGACTCGAGTTGTCTGGGAGTCGACTCGAATCTCAGAGACAGCAAATTGGTCTTCTGTCTTCTTTGGGGTCGCGGTGTCTCGGAGTCGACTCGTGCAATGCGGGAGTCGACTCGAATCTCAGAGTCCGAAAAACGCTCTCTGACTTTTGCCATGTGTACCGCTGAGAGTCGACTCTCACTTTCTTTGGAGTCGACCTGCCAACCATCGGAGTCGACTCGCGTTCAACAGGAGTCGACTCGAATCTCAGGGTCGAAATAACGCTCTCTGACTTTTCTGTCTGTAACTCCTTGGAGTCGACTCATACTACCCCGGAGTCGACTCGGTGAACATCGGAGTCGACTCGCGCATTTCAGGAGTCGACTCGTTGACAGGTTTTGAGTTGATGCTTTCTGTTTGTCTGTCTGTTCTCAGTTGGAGTCGACTCGTAATGGTCAGGAGTCGACTCGAGCCCGTGCCAGTGATCCTGATACGCTTGGAGTCGACTCGTAATACTCTGGAGTCGACTCGAGTCTCAGACTTTGGTTCAAACTGACTTCTTAACTTATCCAAAATATTATGAACCAAGTCTAGAACCACTTAGACAAGATTTTCACTGAAACACTTCATTAGTAAACAATAGATATACTCAATTGCTTTGATCTCATCAAAATCAAATAGGGTTACGATCAATCACTCCACAATCTCCCCCTTTTTGATGATGACAAAACATTGAGTATATGTATAGTAAATTGCTCAATAACCAAGTAAATAAAATCTATAAATGAATTCAAATGTCTGATAATTTAATTTATCCAAGTTTGAAAGGTGTAAAACAATAAATTTTGGAGTTAAAGCTCCCCCTTTCAATTGGAATTATATAAGCCTTCATATCATGCAATCAATTGTTTGGCTTATATATATTTAATGATTTAGTTTTCTTAAAAAATTCAGATTCTCCCCCTCAACATATGCATTCTACTATGTTTTGATTCTCTGAATTTTCTTTTAAGGTATTGAATTTTTTGACTTTAAATTTTTGGTTTTTAGAGGGAAAATCTGTCAATTTGTTCTTGAGTTGGATTCAGCTAATCTCCGAATATCCCTTGAATAGATTCTGGAGATTACTCCATTAGGAGCCCCAACAGAGAGATAATGAGCCTCGAGGTACCAAATCCTCTAAGAACAAATTATGTTTTAATTTTCATTTGATTCCTTTTATGTTCATTCCATTTACATATCTATTAAGTATTTCTCCCCCTTTTTGTCATCGTATCAAAAAGGAGGTAAGCAGAACACACAATCAATCAGAGACCAAATTGCACAGGAATTGAAGAGAACATGTCTACTCATTGTATTGATTTGTATGTAAATACGTTTGAGAATACAAATAAGTAAAGCAAAACAATACATGTCAAAATAAAACACAAAAACAGCTAAGGTCTCCTCGAGGATGTAGCTCCTCCTCTCGAGGATGTATCTCCTCCTCGCGAGGATGTGGCTCCTCCTCTCGAGGATGTGGCTCCTCCTCTCAATCTGTTCTGCTCCATGAGGAGGGTGACCGCATCTGTAACATGCCCGAGCTGAGTGATAATGGATGAGGTGGCCCTGCTATGTGTAGTGGAGAGGTCAGTCACCGACTTCTGAAGTGCGTCCAGCTTGTCGATGAGCACATTCGACAAGCGCTCGGCCCCCTGAGTAGTGGTGCTCATGTCCTTCCGGATGTCATCGCGCATCTTCCGAGTGATGCCCGTGACCTCACTCATACTGGAGGACTGAGCCTGGACCAAACTCTGGACATTGTAGATCTCTTCCCGTACATGGGCCGTCATGTCAGTCACGACTGTCAAGGAAGGGACCAACTCAGAAGATGTGGGTGCAGGAGTGGGAGCAGGCACTGAACCTCGGAGCTCCCGAAGTAGATCCTCCCGCAGGTCTCTGACAATCTCCTGTCGCAACTCCAGGAGCTGCTCAGGAGCGATCCGAACCTCCATGGGCTGAGTAGGTGGTGCTGAGGAGGAGGGTCCGGCTGAGGTGGTAGGAGCAGAGGTGGAGGGAAAGTCAGGATAGTCAGAATCTGGCTCAGGACTAGGAGAGTGTCTGGTGGTACGTGTGGAGGTAGAAGACTTCCTAACCCATGTCCCCTCTACCTTCCGAAACCCCATCCTGTGTAGGGTCCCCGGACGCATGCGATCAGTCCATCGCAATGCGCGAGAGGGTTCCCCCTCAGGAATAGGAATCTCGTACTCCCTAAACAACAAAGTGAACATCATACCGTAGGGTAGGGTGAGCCTAGGTCTATCTAGTGGCTCACACAGGTATCGATAAATGAGTTTGGGGAAGTTGATTGGGGTGTCCTGGAGCATGTAGAACATGAGAGCTAGGTCTCTCTCAGATACAAAATCAAATCTCCCGGTCTTAGGGAAGATGGACCTAGACAAGATACTCAGGAGGATCCGCACCTCAACTGGAAGTGAGCTAGCGGATACCTCGTCTAAGGGGGACTGAGGAGGATAACCTAGTATGGCCGTAAGGGCCTCAGTCCTATCCTCGGGGTGTGTGGGAGCCACCCCTACTAGTGGTAGATGGAGGATGTGGGCAATGATATCCTCCGAAATGAACAAAGGGACACCGGCTACCGTGCCCTCGATACCCCCATCTCCCCGATGGACGGTACCGTAAAACTCTCTAATAAGGCCTGGATATGTGGGGAGATCTAAGGTGAGGAAATACTCTAAGCCCTGGGCCTTAAGTCTATCTCCTATAGTGAACCCTTCCCGAGAGAGATAGTCGAAATCGACATATCTCCCGATGGTGACCGCCTTCCCGGCGCACGACCTTGCGGGAACCGCCCTCGGCGGGGAACGAGCCGGAGGTTGTGACCTCGCGGGATCGTGCCGAGCCTTGGAACGCCTCTCGGGACCGGCCTCGGGTTGGGACCTCTTTCGGACAACGGCTTTACGAGGCATAGTGACCTAGAATGGGGAAAAGCCCTAATGGACGGTGAAAGATCGATGGAAAAGGCTTGGGGACGACCGGGGACGACCTAGGAGTCGGCTCTAGGGCTTGTGAACAGTGGCGGCGGAGAATAGAAATGTTTTCGAAACGACGAAGTTAGGGTTAAAAAGTCGGATCCCGACTGCGAGTCGACTCCTCTGAGTCGCGAGTCGACTCGACCTCGAGTCGACTCTAAGGTATGCGCGAGTCGACTCCCCCTTAGGAGCCGACTCTGAAACTTACTAGAGTCGTCTCTAACTTTGGCACGCACCTATAAATCATGCTATGTTCGTGCCGAATGAGGAAAAATCACTAAATTATGATCTGATTTGATGATCATTGAAAAGAAACTCTATTTTAACCACAATCTAATCATCAAAATCAATGAATCTAGTGGAAACTACCACTAGGATGGATCAATCACTCCTAATCCCCTCCTAAGCACACTAAACCTCTCTTCACTTAGGGGTTTTGTAAAAATATCAGCTAATTGATCATCAGTGCAAACAAATTGTAATGTCACATCACCATTCAGTACATGATCTCTGTCACGGCTTCTCGAATCGGGGCTGGACCGGACGCGGATCAAGGTATAAACCAGATCAGGTCGCTGGACGGGTTCGAGGTCTGACGGTGCTCTCTAGAGATTTGGGCAACTTGGAGACCAAATCTGGGCCCTAGGATCACCTAGGGAAACGTGTGCAAGATGTAGGTGAAATACCCAAGAGCATGGGGCCGTGGGCACGTGCTCCAAGGCGTGTATTGTTGAGAATACATGCTGGTTCATCATTAGGAGGAAAGCTGCTGCAACGAGACTGATTCAGCGTTGTGGGCTTATCTCGAAGCATGGACTGAATCCGGGAAATTGGGATGCATGGAAATGTGTGCCACTGATGGAGGAACGTGGCATAAGTCTCCAGAAGGTAAGGGACACGTTTTAACACGTTTTTATAACTGAAAACGTGTATGGTTAGAAGACGTGGCTGAAACGCTGTTTCCACGCGCTTTCACTTTGAGGAGCATTTTGGGAACTCTATAGAAGTCCGTTCAGAGTGGAAAAGGTGCCATCTGGAAGGATTCTTCGTCCTGAATCCAACGAATCTAGTTTCATGGTAATCGGAGTTCGTTTGAGGCACGAACTTGGCTGTTTTACCTGATTGCGCAGAATCCTGCGGGAATCGGGGTTTTCCTATCTTATCTAGAATTCATCCTTATCTTGTGCATGGGAAGTTGAGTTCGTGAGGGACTTGTAACTGGAGGTTGTTCCTCTATAAGAGGACCCTCAAAGGGGAGGGATCGGTATCCGGTAGAGCTGGAGAGGCCAAGAGAGCTTATTGTAATCAGTTGAGTGGTTATTCAATAAAGTTCTCTTCCCCTACATTTCTTCTTCTCCTTCGTGGTGTTTTCTGGTGTTGTGTTTCGCTGCATTATTGTTGTTAGGCGTGACCTAAGTCATAGAGACTAGGTACCCACGCCAGGAAGGCTGATCGGTTATCTTTGATAGACCGAGCCGCACGTTGTTGGGATTCGCGTTGTAATCCCTTCGTTCGTGTCACTTGGTATCAGAGCCATACCAGAAATGAAGGAGACGACCTCTACGGTAACTTCCATGGTGGGGATGGCGGACGCATCATCCTCGACCATGGATCCCAATCCAGCCTCAGGAGGAGGCACGGCGATGGGTGGAGCGCATCCAGTTGATGAATCTCTGTATGGGTTACGTATTGCATCTCCGGTTATCTCCGCCGACAATCGATTACGGAGGTGCGAGGCCCAAATAGCTGAGGTTGAAGGACGGATGGAGGACCTTGAGGGTAGGGACGCAACCCTCCGAGGTGAAATCGCCGCTCAGCTGAACCAGATTTCCTTCGATATGGAGCGGCGCTATAAGGAAGTGCTGCGGCGTAACGAGGAGTTGGAGATCATGGTGAAGGCTCTCCAAAATCAGGTGGTTGGCCTTTTAAAGGAGAGTACCACCACAGGCGTATCCTCTTCTCCATTGACAATGGAGGTCGCAAGAGAGGCTACGCGCCCCCTGCACAAGCTTGATGTTCCCAAGCCACAAGAGTTCTGCGGACGACGGTCCGCGAAGGAGGTGGATAACTTTCTTTTCGCCGTGGAGCAATACTTGCAGGTTACCGGCGTGAGGGAGGAAGCCATGAAGGTGAGCACGGCGGCCATGTTCTTGAGGGATGTGGCGATGCTTTGGTGGCGACGTCGGGCCGACGATGTGAAGCGAGGGGCTGTTCCAATCACCACTTGGGTACAGTTCCAAACTGAACTTCGAAAGCAATTCTTCCCCGCGTTCGCTAAGGATGATGCTCGAGCACGACTACGGCGGCTCACGCAAAAGGGCGATGTGCGTGAGTATGTGCGAGAGTTCAGCGAATTGTTGTTGGAGGTACCAGACCTCAGCAACGAGGACTCTCTCTTCACTTTTCTTGACGGGCTCAAACCGTGGGCAAAGATGGAGTTGCAGCGAAGAGGAGTCCAGAGTTTGAACGAGGCGATAGCTCAAGCGGAGGCTCTCATCGAGTTCAAGACTCAACCCACAGCTCCCAAAGCCCAAGCATCGAAACAGGGCAAAGGTGGGGGAGCGAAATCAGGTCACAAAGGAGGTACAAAGGGCTCGAATCCGAGCTCCTCAAGTGGAGGGGCTTCCCAAGCGAAGGGCAAAGGGGTGGCGCAAGGTACCAGCACCATCTCCTGCTATATTTGCAATGGACCGCACAAGGTGAAGGACTGTCCATTGAGGGGCAAGATAGCATCTATGGCGGTGGAGGAGAAGCAAGAGACCGACCAAAGGATGGGCTCACTCAGTCTCAATGCCCTGAAGGCCAAGGGGCCACGAGGTCTGCTCTATGCACCTATCTGCATTGGTGGTCACATCTTCCAGGCCCTCATTGATACGGGTGCCACAGACTTCTTCGTGGATCTAGCTACGGCAAAGAGGTTAAATCTGAAGATTGAACATGATGAACACACGTTCAAGGCGGTCAATTCCGCAGAAGTGGCTACCAGCGGAACGTCGAAGGATGTTGAGATCCAATTCGGCGCATGGACCGGACGGGTGACAGCGGTGGTCGCCCCGATCGACGACTATGAGGTGGTCATCGGCATGTCTTTGCTTACCCAGCTACAAGCCATGATAAAGCCGGATTCAGATGTGGTGGTGGTCCTGAATCCGAGTGGAGCTTGCGTAGTTCCAGGGAAGCGAGTTAAAGGGACTCCGCAGCGAGTCCTATCGGCGATGCAACTTGCTAAGGGGCTGAGAAGGGGACTTCCAACATATATTGCGTCTCTTCAGGAGGAAGAACTACTGGAAGGAGAGGAGATTCCAGCGCCCATCGAGGGTGTTCTCACTGAATTCAGGGATGTGATGCCCCCCGAGTTACCCAAGCAATTGCCGCCAAAAAGAGAAATCGATCATCGGATTGATTTGGTGCATGGAGCACGTCCACCAGCTCAAGCACCATATAGGATGGCCCCACCTGAACTCCAGGAGCTGAGGAGGCAGCTAACGGAGTTGGTGGACAGCGGGTTCATTCGACCTTCGAAGAGTCCGTATGGAGCACCGGTACTTTTTCAGAAGAAGCACGATGGTTCGTTGAGACTCTGCATCGACTACAGGGCTCTCAACAAGCTCACGGTGAAGAACAAGTACCCCATTCCTCGGATTGATGATTTGTTCGATCAACTTGGCAAGGCACGATGGATTTCCAAGTTGGATCTTCGCAGCGGGTACTATCAGGTTCGCGTGGCGGAGGAGGACATTGAGAAGACTGCATGTGTGACAAGGTACGGGAGCTTTGAGTACCTTGTCATGCCTTTCGGCCTCACCAACGCACCAGCAACTTTCTGTGCTTTGATGCAGCGTGTACTCCACGACTTCATCGATAAATTCGTGGTAGTATACTTGGATGACATTGTTGTATACAGCCGGACATTGGATGAGCATATGGCACACCTGAGGCAAGTCTTCTCTACCCTACGGCGGCACCAACTCTTTGTGAAGAGGGAGAAGTGTGTGTTTGCGCAGCAGAGGGTGCCGTTCCTCGGGCACATCATTGGGGATGGAAGGCTCAAGATGGATCCCTCAAAAATTTCAGCCATAGCCGAGTGGGAGGTACCTACACGTGTTACACACTTACGCTCTTTTCTTGGCTTGGCAAATTACTATAGGAGGTTCATCATCGGATATTCGAAGTTATGCGCCCCACTGACGGATTTGTTAAAGAAGGATCGACCATGGCGGTGGTCAAACCAATGTCAGGAGGCATTTGATCGTCTCAAGCAGGCGGTCACGGCGGAGCCGTTTGATCGTCTCAAGCAGGCGGTCACGGCGGAGCCGGTCCTCGTGCTACCGGACTTTTCTATTTCTTTTGAAGTCCACACCGACGCATCAGATTTGGCCATTGGAGGGGTGCTCATGCAGGAAGGGCACCCAGTGGCCTACGAGAGTCGGAAGTTGAACGACACCGAGCGCAGGTATACGGTTCATGAAAAGGAGATGACTGCAATTGTGCACTGTCTTCGAACCTGGCGTCATTACCTCCTCGGATCTAAGTTTGTGGTGCGCACGGATAATGTGGCCACAAGCTACTTTCAGACCCAACCAAAACTCACCCCCAAGCAGGCGAGATGGCAGCAGTTTCTGGCTGAATTCGATTTCGACATCGAGTACAAGCCGGGCCGAACTAATTCAGTCCCTGATGCTTTGAGTAGAAAGGCACAGCTGGCTGCAGTCTCTTCCTTTTCCGGACCAGCAAGTAACCTAATGGAGAGGGTCAAGACCGAGATGGGGAAGGATCAATGGGCCACTTCCATGGGTGAACTCATCAAAGACGGCAAGGCGCACCGTTTCTGGACCGAAGGAGGGCTGATTTTGACACGAGGGCGACGTGTCTATGTGCCTTCAGGTGGAGGGCTGAGGCGCGAGGTGTTACGAGAACACCATGATTCTATGTGGGCGGGACACCAGGGGGTGCATCGGACGCAAGCTCTCATAGAACATAACTACTATTGGCCGAAGATGCGGGATGACATCGAGGAGTATGTTCGCACTTGTCTACTATGCCAACAAGACAAGATTGAACATCGACGGCCTGCGGGGTTGTTGGAGCCATTACCTATACCAGAGCGTCCGTGGGAGAGTGTCTCCATGGACTTCATCATAGGACTACCTCTGGCGGATGGGAACAGCTCTATCATGGTAGTGGTGGATCGCTTCTCGAAGTACGGAGTCTTCATTGCAGCACCTACTACTTGCCATGCAGAGGACGTGGCGCGGTTGTTCTTTACATATGTGGTGAAATATTGGGGGATACCGCGGAGTATCGTTTCTGATCGCGATGCTCGCTTCACGGGGAGGTTCTGGACGGAGTTATTCCGGATACTCGGAACGGAGCTGAAGATGTCCACGGCCTTCCACCCTCAGACCGATGGCCAAACAGAGCGAACCAATGCATTATTGGAGATGTATTTGAGGCACTATGTGAGTGCCAATCAGCGGGATTGGGTGCGACTCTTGGACCAAGCCCAATTCAGCTACAACTTACAGCGATCGGAGTCGACAGGTAAATCACCATTCGAGGTGATTACAGGGCTGCAACCAGATACTCCGGAAAGTATCGCAGCAGACTACATGGGACGTAGTCCGACCGCCTACAGGTTCGTGAGGGATCTGAAGGAGGATACAGATTTGGTTCAGGTCTCCTTGTGGAAGGCGACCAAACGAATGAAGAAGTGGGCTGACATAAAGCGGCGGGCAGCTGAATTTCAGGTTGGTGATCGGGTATTGGTGAAGCTTTATCATTACATGAAATTGAAGTCGGGCTACCACAAAGCACTTGTGAGGAGGTATGAAGGTCCCTTCATCATCACACATCGAATTGGAGAGACAGCATACCGATTGTCGCTGCCTTCCAAGATGAAAGTGCACCCGGTGTTCCACGTGTCCTTGTTGAAACCATTCAAAGAGGACACAACTGACCCTTCTCGGGCTCGAAGCGGGCGAGCTCCAGTGGCCGTACGAGTTCATTACACCAAGAAGGTTTCTGAAATCAAGGCGGACAGGAAAAAGGGTAACCGTGTGCAATACTTAGTCCGATGGAAAGGACTATCAGATTCAGAAGCAAGCTGGGAATATGGTGACGAACCATGGCAGTTCGAAGACATCATCAACGAGTACCGCCTAGCCTCGTCAGGGGCGACTTCGGCTTAGGTGGGGGAGGGTGTCACGGCTTCTCGAATCGGGGCTGGACCGGACGCGGATCAAGGTATAAACCAGATCAGGTCGCTGGACGGGTTCGAGGTCTGACGGTGCTCTCTAGAGATTTGGGCAACTTGGAGACCAAATCTGGGCCCTAGGATCACCTAGGGAAACGTGTGCAAGATGTAGGTGAAATACCCAAGAGCATGGGGCCGTGGGCACGTGCTCTAAGGCGTGTATTGTTGAGAATACATGCTGGTTCATCATTAGGAGGAAAGCTGCTGCAACGAGACTGATTCAGCGTTGTGGGCTTATCTCGAAGCATGGACTGAATCCAAGAAATTGGGATGCATGGAAATGTGTGCCACTGATGGAGGAACGTGGCATAAGTCTCCAGAAGGTAAGGGACACGTTTTAACACGTTTTTATAACTGAAAACGTGTATGGTTAGAAGACGTGGCTGAAACGCTGTTTCTACGCGCTTTCACTTTGAGGGGCATTTTGGGAACTCTACAGAAGTCCGTTCAGAGTGGAAAAGGTGCCATCTGGAAGGATTCTTCGTCCTGAATCCAACGAATCTAGTTTCATGGTAATCGGAGTTCGTTTGAGGCACGAACTTGGCTGTTTTACCTGATTGCGCAGAATCCTGCGGGAATCGGGGTTTTCCTATCTTATCTAGAATTCATCCTTATCTTGTGCATGGGAAGTTGAGTTCGTGAGGGACTTGTAACTGGAGGTTGTTCCTCTATAAGAGGACCCTCAAAGGGGAGGGATCGGTATCCGGTAGAGCTGGAGAGGCCAAGAGAGCTTATTGTAATCAGTTGAGTGGTTATTCAATAAAGTTCTCTTCCCCTACATTTCTTCTTCTCCTTCGTGGTGTTTTCTGGTGTTGTGTTTCGCTGCATTATTGTTGTTAGGCGTGACCTAAGTCATAGAGACTAGGTACCCACGCCAGGAAGGCTGATCGGTTATCTTTGATAGACCGAGCCGCACGTTGTTGGGATTCGCGTTGTAATCCCTTCGTTCGTGTCACTTGGTATCAGAGCCATACCAGAAATGAAGGAGACGACCTCTACGGTAACTTCCATGGTGGGGATGGCGGACGCATCATCCTCGACCATGGATCCCAATCCAGCCTCAGGAGGAGGCACGGCGATGGGTGGAGCGCATCCAGTTGATGAATCTCTGTATGGGTTACGTATTGCATCTCCGGTTATCTCCGCCGACAATCGATTACGGAGGTGCGAGGCCCAAATAGCTGAGGTTGAAGGACGGATGGAGGACCTTGAGGGTAGGGACGCAACCCTCCGAGGTGAAATCGCCGCTCAGCTGAACCAGATTTCCTTCGATATGGAGCGGCGCTATAAGGAAGTGCTGCGGCGTAACGAGGAGTTGGAGATCATGGTGAAGGCTCTCCAAAATCAGGTGGTTGGCCTTTTAAAGGAGAGTACCACCACAGGCGTATCCTCTTCTCCATTGACAATGGAGGTCGCAAGAGAGGCTACGCGCCCCCTGCACAAGCTTGATGTTCCCAAGCCACAAGAGTTCTGCGGACGACGGTCCGCGAAGGAGGTGGATAACTTTCTTTTCGCCGTGGAGCAATACTTGCAGGTTACCGGCGTGAGGGAGGAAGCCATGAAGGTGAGCACGGCGGCCATGTTCTTGAGGGATGTGGCGATGCTTTGGTGGCGACGTCGGGCCGACGATGTGAAGCGAGGGGCTGTTCCAATCACCACTTGGGTACAGTTCCAAACTGAACTTCGAAAGCAATTCTTCCCCGCGTTCGCTAAGGATGATGCTCGAGCACGACTACGGCGGCTCACGCAAAAGGGCGATGTGCGTGAGTATGTGCGAGAGTTCAGCGAATTGTTGTTGGAGGTACCAGACCTCAGCAACGAGGACTCTCTCTTCACTTTTCTTGACGGGCTCAAACCGTGGGCAAAGATGGAGTTGCAGCGAAGAGGAGTCCAGAGTTTGAACGAGGCGATAGCTCAAGCGGAGGCTCTCATCGAGTTCAAGACTCAACCCACAGCTCCCAAAGCCCAAGCATCGAAACAGGGCAAAGGTGGGGGAGCGAAATCAGGTCACAAAGGAGGTACAAAGGGCTCGAATCCGAGCTCCTCAAGTGGAGGGGCTTCCCAAGCGAAGGGCAAAGGGGTGGCGCAAGGTACCAGCACCATCTCCTGCTATATTTGCAATGGACCGCACAAGGTGAAGGACTGTCCATTGAGGGGCAAGATAGCATCTATGGCGGTGGAGGAGAAGCAAGAGACCGACCAAAGGATGGGCTCACTCAGTCTCAATGCCCTGAAGGCCAAGGGGCCACGAGGTCTGCTCTATGCACCTATCTGCATTGGTGGTCACATCTTCCAGGCCCTCATTGATACGGGTGCCACAGACTTCTTCGTGGATCTAGCTACGGCAAAGAGGTTAAATCTGAAGATTGAACATGATGAACACACGTTCAAGGCGGTCAATTCCGCAGAAGTGGCTACCAGCGGAACGTCGAAGGATGTTGAGATCCAATTCGGCGCATGGACCGGACGGGTGACAGCGGTGGTCGCCCCGATCGACGACTATGAGGTGGTCATCGGCATGTCTTTGCTTACCCAGCTACAAGCCATGATAAAGCCGGATTCAGATGTGGTGGTGGTCCTGAATCCGAGTGGAGCTTGCGTAGTTCCAGGGAAGCGAGTTAAAGGGACTCCGCAGCGAGTCCTATCGGCGATGCAACTTGCTAAGGGGCTGAGAAGGGGACTTCCAACATATATTGCGTCTCTTCAGGAGGAAGAACTACTGGAAGGAGAGGAGATTCCAGCGCCCATCGAGGGTGTTCTCACTGAATTCAGGGATGTGATGCCCCCCGAGTTACCCAAGCAATTGCCGCCAAAAAGAGAAATCGATCATCGGATTGATTTGGTGCATGGAGCACGTCCACCAGCTCAAGCACCATATAGGATGGCCCCACCTGAACTCCAGGAGCTGAGGAGGCAGCTAACGGAGTTGGTGGACAGCGGGTTCATTCGACCTTCGAAGAGTCCGTATGGAGCACCGGTACTTTTTCAGAAGAAGCACGATGGTTCGTTGAGACTCTGCATCGACTACAGGGCTCTCAACAAGCTCACGGTGAAGAACAAGTACCCCATTCCTCGGATTGATGATTTGTTCGATCAACTTGGCAAGGCACGATGGATTTCCAAGTTGGATCTTCGCAGCGGGTACTATCAGGTTCGCGTGGCGGAGGAGGACATTGAGAAGACTGCATGTGTGACAAGGTACGGGAGCTTTGAGTACCTTGTCATGCCTTTCGGCCTCACCAATGCACCAGCAACTTTCTGTGCTTTGATGCAGCGTGTACTCCACGACTTCATCGATAAATTCGTGGTAGTATACTTGGATGACATTGTTGTATACAGCCGGACATTGGATGAGCATATGGCACACCTGAGGCAAGTCTTCTCTACCCTACGGCGGCACCAACTCTTTGTGAAGAGGGAGAAGTGTGTGTTTGCGCAGCAGAGGGTGCCGTTCCTCGGGCACATCATTGGGGATGGAAGGCTCAAGATGGATCCCTCAAAAATTTCAGCCATAGCCGAGTGGGAGGTACCTACACGTGTTACACACTTACGCTCTTTTCTTGGCTTGGCAAATTACTATAGGAGGTTCATCATCGGATATTCGAAGTTATGCGCCCCACTGACGGATTTGTTAAAGAAGGATCGACCATGGCGGTGGTCAAACCAATGTCAGGAGGCATTTGATCGTCTCAAGCAGGCGGTCACGGCGGAGCCGTTTGATCGTCTCAAGCAGGCGGTCACGGCGGAGCCGGTCCTCGTGCTACCGGACTTTTCTATTTCTTTTGAAGTCCACACCGACGCATCAGATTTTGCCATTGGAGGGGTGCTCATGCAGGAAGGGCACCCAGTGGCCTACGAGAGTCGGAAGTTGAACGACACCGAGCGCAGGTATACGGTTCATGAAAAGGAGATGACTGCAATTGTGCACTGTCTTCGAACCTGGCGTCATTACCTCCTCGGATCTAAGTTTGTGGTGCGCACGGATAATGTGGCCACAAGCTACTTTCAGACCCAACCAAAACTCACCCCCAAGCAGGCAAGATGGCAGCAGTTTCTGGCTGAATTCGATTTCGACATCGAGTACAAGCCGGGCCGAACTAATTCAGTCCCTGATGCTTTGAGTAGAAAGGCACAGCTGGCTGCAGTCTCTTCCTTTTCCGGACTAGCAAGTAACCTAATGGAGAGGGTCAAGACCGAGATGGGGAAGGATCAATGGGCCACTTCCATGGGTGAACTCATCAAAGACGGCAAGGCGCACCGTTTCTGGACCGAAGGAGGGCTGATTTTGACACGAGGGCGACGTGTCTATGTGCCTTCAGGTGGAGGGCTGAGGCGCGAGGTGTTACGAGAACACCATGATTCTATGTGGGCGGGACACCAGGGGGTGCATCGGACGCAAGCTCTCATAGAACATAACTACTATTGGCCGAAGATGCGGGATGACATCGAGGAGTATGTTCGCACTTGTCTACTATGCCAACAAGACAAGATTGAACATCGACGGCCTGCGGGGTTGTTGGAGCCATTACCTATACCAGAGCGTCCGTGGGAGAGTGTCTCCATGGACTTCATCATAGGACTACCTCTGGCGGATGGGAACAACTCTATCATGGTAGTGGTGGATCGCTTCTCGAAGTACGGAGTCTTCATTGCAGCACCTACTACTTGCCATGCAGAGGACGTGGCGCGGTTGTTCTTTACATATGTGGTGAAATATTGGGGGATACCGCGGAGTATCGTTTCTGATCGCGATGCTCGCTTCACGGGGAGGTTCTGGACGGAGTTATTCCGGATACTCGGAACGGAGCTGAAGATGTCCACGGCCTTCCACCCTCAGACCGATGGCCAAACAGAGCGAACCAATGCATTATTGGAGATGTATTTGAGGCACTATGTGAGTGCCAATCAGCGGGATTGGGTGCGACTCTTGGACCAAGCCCAATTCAGCTACAACTTACAGCGATCGGAGTCGACACGTAAATCACCATTCGAGGTGATTACAGGGCTGCAACCAGACACTCCGGGAAGTATCGCAGCAGACTACATGGGACGTAGTCCGACCGCCTACAGGTTCGTGAGGGATCTGAAGGAGGATACAGATTTGGTTCAGGTCTCCTTGTGGAAGGCGACCAAACGAATGAAGAAGTGGGCTGACATAAAGCGGCGGGCAGCTGAATTTCAGGTTGGTGATCGGGTATTGGTGAAGCTTTATCATTACATGAAATTGAAGTCGGGCTACCACAAAGCACTTGTGAGGAGGTATGAAGGTCCCTTCATCATCACACATCGAATTGGAGAGACAGCATACCGATTGTCGCTGCCTTCCAAGATGAAAGTGCACCCGGTGTTCCACGTGTCCTTGTTGAAACCATTCAAAGAGGACACAACTGACCCTTCTCGGGCTCGAAGCGGGCGAGCTCCAGTGGCCGTACGAGTTCATTACACCATGAAGGTTTCTGAAATCAAGGCGGACAGGAAAAAGGGTAACCGTGTGCAATACTTAGTCCGATGGAAAGGACTATCAGATTCAGAAGCAAGCTGGGAATATGGTGACGAACCATGGCAGTTCGAAGACATCATCAACGAGTACCGCCTAGCCTCGTCAGGGGCGACTTCGGCTTAGGTGGGGGAGGGTGTCACGGCTTCTCGAATCGGGGCTGGACCGGACGCGGATCAAGGTATAAACCAGATCAGGTCGCTGGACGGGTTCGAGGTCTGACGGTGCTCTCTAGAGATTTGGGCAACTTGGAGACCAAATCTGGGCCCTAGGATCACCTAGGGAAACGTGTGCAAGATGTAGGTGAAATACTCAAGAGCATGGGGCCGTGGGCACGTGCTCCAAGGCGTGTATTGTTGAGAATACATGCTGGTTCATCATTAGGAGGAAAGCTGCTGCAACGAGACTGATTCAGCGTTGTGGGCTTATCTCGAAGCATGGACTGAATCCGGGAAATTGGGATGCATGGAAATGTGTGCCACTGATGGAGGAACGTGGCATAAGTCTCCAGAAGGTAAGGGACACGTTTTAACACATTTTTATAACTGAAAACGTGTATGGTTAGAAGACATGGCTGAAACGCTGTTTCCACGCGCTTTCACTTTGAGGGGCATTTTGGGAACTCTACAGAAGTCCGTTCAGAGTGGAAAAGGTGCCATCTGGAAGGATTCTTCGTCCTGAATCCAACGAATCTAGTTTCATGGTAATCGGAGTTCGTTTGAGGCACGAACTTGGCTGTTTTACCTGATTGCGCAGAATCCTGCGGGAATCGGGGTTTTCCTATCTTATCTAGAATTCATCCTTATCTTGTGCATGGGAAGTTGAGTTCGTGAGGGACTTGTAACTGGAGGTTGTTCCTCTATAAGAGGACCCTCAAAGGGGAGGGATCGGTATCCGGTAGAGCTGGAGAGGCCAAGAGAGCTTATTGTAATCAGTTGAGTGGTTATTCAATAAAGTTCTCTTCCCCTACATTTCTTCTTCTCCTTCGTGGTGTTTTCTGGTGTTGTGTTTCGCTGCATTATTGTTGTTAGGCGTGACCTAAGTCATAGAGACTAGGTACCCACGCCAGGAAGGCTGATCGGTTATCTTTGATAGACCGAGCCGCACGTTGTTGGGATTCGCGTTGTAATCCCTTCGTTCGTGTCATCTCTTATGAAGTGATGTCTTATCTCAATGTGTTTAGTTCTTGAGTGCTGAATTGGATTTTTAGTTAGATTTATGGCACTTGTATTGTCACAATTAATGGGTATTTTATCTTGTTTAATGCCATAATCTTCTAATTGTTGTTTGATCCATAAGATTTGAGCACAACAACTCCCGGCTGCAACATATTCAGCTTCAGCAGTAGATAATGCAACCGAGTTTTGTTTCTTGCTAAACCATGAGATCAAGTTTTCTCCTAGGAATTGACATGATCCGCTGGTGCTTTTTCTATCAAGTTTACATCCAGCAAAGTCTGAATCTGTGTATCCTATTAAGTTTAGACTAGATTCTTTAGAATACCATAACCCTATATTCTTTGTTCCTATAAGGTATTTAAAGATTCTCTTTACTGCAATTAGAAGTGATTCTTTAGGATTAGCCTGATATCTAGCACACATGCAAACACTAAACATGATATCAGGTCTACTTGCAGTAAGATACAATAAAGATCCTATCATACCTCTATATAGTTTCTGATCTACAGATTTACCTGATTCATCTTGGTCTAATTTGCATGATGAGCTCATGGGGGTGCTGATTGACTTGTTACCCTCCATATCAAACTTCTTGAGCATCTCCTTGATATATTTGGCTTGATTGATGAAGATGCCTCCTTCAGACTGTTTGATTTGAAGCCCAAGGAAGTAGTTCAGCTCTCCCATCATGCTCATCTCAAATTCACTCTGCATCAAATCAGCAAATTCTTCGCAGAGGCGATTGTTAGTAGCACCGAAAATAATATCATCAACATAAATCTGTACTAATAACATATCTTTGTTTTTCTTTTTCAAGAATAGTGTTGTATCTACATTTCCCCTAGAGAACTCATGTTCTAATAGGAATTTGCTAAGCCTCTCATACCATGCTCTAGGTGCTTGTTTCAAACCATAAAGTGCTTTGTTCAATTTATAAACATGACTAGGGTATTGATGATTTTCAAAACCAGGGGGTTGTTCTACATATACCTCCTCATTAATATACCCATTTAAAAATGCACTTTTTACATCCATTTGAAATAATTTGAAGTCCTTAGAGCATGCAAATGCTAGCAAAAGTCTAATTGCTTCAAGTCTAGCTACAGGAGCAAAGGTTTCATCAAAATCTATACCTTCTTCTTGATTATAACCCTTTGCTACTAGTCTAGCCTTATTCCTTACTACAATTCCATTTTCATCAAGTTTATTTTTATAAATCCATTTGGTACCTATAATTGGATATTCGGAAGGTCTTTCAACTAGATTTCAAACTTTGTTTCTAGTAAATTGGTTTAATTCTTCTTGCATTGCATTTATCCAATTTACATCATTTTCGGCTTCTTCTATGTGTTTGGGCTCAAAATGTGAAACAAAGGCTAGATGATTATTTAAGTTCCTAAGAGATGCTCTAGTCCTAACGGGTTGAGATGGATCATCTAGAATTAATTCCTTAGGATGCCCGTGAGCAAACCTCTAAGCTTTAGTTAACCCATGATCTACTATAGCCTCTTGGCTTGATGATGCATCTTCAATTAATTTTTGATTATCATCTTGTAATGTCATCTCATCTATCTTTTCTTCAAGAATTTCAGTATCATCATCAAAATTAACTCTCTTACTAGAGGAGATATCACTAGAATCATCAAAGACAATATGTATGGATTCTTCTATAACTAGGGTTCTTTTATTAAAGACTCTATAGGCTTTACTAGTTGTAGAATATCCTAAGAATATGCCCTCATCAGATTTAGAATCAAATTTACCTAGATTATCTTTTCCATTATTATGAACAAAACACCTACATCCAAAAACATGAAAGTAATTTACCTTTGGTTTTCTGTTTTTCCAAAGTTCATAAGGTGTTTTCTTTATAATGGGCCTCAATAAAACTCTATTTAATATATGACAAGAAGTATTAATGGCTTCTCCCCAAAAGTACTTAGGGAGGTTACCTTCACATAACATAGTTCTAGCCATTTCTTGTAGAGTTCTATTTTTCCTCTCCACAACTCCATTTTGTTGTAGTGTCCTAGGTGCAGAAAAATTGTGTGTTATTCCCTTTTTACTACAAAATTCATCAAATAAATGATTTTCAAATTCGGTACCATGGTCACTTCTAATAGCTATTACTGAGGTATCTCTAGCATTGGTTACTTCTTTATGGAATTTCTTGAAAACAGAAAATGCTTGATACTTATGAGCTAAGAACATGACCCATGTGTATCTAGAATAATCATCTACAATAACTAGACCATATTTATTTCCACCTAGACTTGTTGTTCTAGTTGGTCCGAATAGGTCCATGTGTAATAATTCTAGAGGTCTAGAAGTAGAGACACATTTTATGGATTTAAAGGAGTTCCTAGATTGTTTGCCATATTGACAAGCTTCACATATTTTATTCTTTTCAAATCTTAGTTTTGGCAAACCTATCACGGAATCTCTTTTAACTAGTTTAGAAATTGTGTCCATGCTTGCATGACCTAACTTACGGTGCCATAACCAACTAGCATCATTGTCCTTAGTTTCATTAACAACTAAGCATGGGTTGTGTTTGGCAAGATCCTCAAGATCTACAACATACACATTCCCACGTCTTATTCCTTTAAAAACTAAACTATTATCATTTGGGTTTGTTATGATGCATAGTGATGGTTTAAACATAACGTTATAACCTCTATCGCATAGTTGGCTAATGCTCAATAAGTTATGCTTAAGACCATCAACATATCTAACATTATCAATAAAAGTAGAAGGGGTAATTTGTACTTTACCTATACCAATGATGTGACCTTGGTTGTTGTCTCCAAAAGTCACAGCACCTCCCTTCTTAGCTTCAAGGGTGAAGAATTGATCCTTGTCACCCGTCATATGTCTTGAGCAGCCACTGTCCAAGTACCAGCAATTTTTGTTGACCTTGGCTGCAAGACACTCCTACACAAGCAAATCATATAATCTTAGGTACCCAAGTTTTCTTGGGTCCTTCATGGTTAGTCATGTTGGTTTCTTTTGGAACCCATACCCTTTTAATTTTTCTTTTTGTTTTTCCTTTTCTATAATTGCACACATTTGCTTTATGTCCTAGAGTTCCACAACAAAAGCAGGTTATTTTCTTAGTTTTACTTTCTCCTGCTTTAACAAAGAAGTTACTAAGAAGTTTCTGCTTATTTTTAGGTTTATACCCTAAACCCGCTCTATTAAATACCGCTCGTTGACTATTAAGTATCATATTTAATTTTTCAGAACTATATGTAAATTTTTCTACCAAAGGTTTGTATTTTTCAAGTTCTTTAGTTAGTGTTTGTTTTTCTGCTTTTAGATCATTTAGTTCTTTTGTGAGATCCTTGTTTAAGGTTTGTTTATGGCTTTTAAGCTCTAAAATTTCTTTAGTTAATTTTTCATTATCTTTACTTAAGGTATTAGTCTTTTTAGTTAAAAGTTGATTGCTTGTCTTAAGTTCTAAATTTTCTTTGGTGATAGAGTCCTTATCCTTAACTAATTTATCGTATTTATGTAAGTAAGATTGATTAGCTAGCTTTAGCTCTTTGTTCTTAAGGTTTATAGCCTTATATTCTATCATTAATTCATTAAATGCATCATAAAGTTCATCAAAAGTAAAATCAAGATGTGTATCGGACGTTACCTCATTCTCATTGGCCATGAAGCAAAAGTTGGCCTTTTCTTCTTGTTCATCATCCGATGATGATGATGATGCGTCGGAGTCCGATAAGGTGGTGACGAGAGCTTTCTTCTTCTTGTATTTGCTCCCCTTCTTTAGTAAGGGACACTCAACTCGGATGTGTCCCGGTTTTTTGCACTCATAACACCCAATCCCCTCATTTTTCCTTTCCTTACCTTTATCCTTTCGATAGGAATTTGAGGGTCCTCTCCTTTGATGATAGGACTTCTTGTTGTTGATGAATTTTCTGAACTTGCGCACGAGGAGAGCCTCATCATCATCTCCCTCATGATCTTCTTCTTCACTGCTGCTACTGCAAGACAGATCTTTGTTAGATAATGTAGATTTAAGAGCTATTACCTTTTTCTTATGGTAGGACTCTTCTTCGCTGTGCTGCTTCATTGTTAGCTCGTGAGTCATTAGGGATCCAAGGAGCTCTTCAAGTGGGAGCTTGTTCAAGTCCTTAGCTTCTTGGATTGCCGTCACCTTGGCTTCCCATGACCTTGGTAGACAGCGAAGAATTTTTCTGACAAGATCACTGTTAGTATAATTTTTGCCAAGGCTTTTTAGGCCATTGACAATGTCAGTAAACCTAGTGAACATGCATGTGATTGATTCATTAGAATCCATTTTAAATAGTTCATACTTATGAACCAATATATTTATTTTGGATTCTTTGACTTGATTCGTGCCCTCATGGGTCACTTCAAGTCTATCCCAAATCTCTTTTGCAGAATTGCAAGTAGAGACTCTATTGAATTCATTCCTATCTAGTGAACAATAGAGCACATTCATTGCTTTCGCATTGAGTTGTGCCTTCCTAAAGTCATGGTCATCCCAATCCTTTTCAAGTTTGGGTACATTGACACCCTCTACATAGATGGATGGGATGTATGGTCCATTCACTATAATGGTCCACATCTCATAATCTTGGGCTTGGATAAATATTCTCATCCTAGCCTTCCAATATGAGTAGTCGGATCCATTAAAGAAAGGGGGTCTTTGGGTGGACTGACCCTCAATGTGGGAAGATCCAAATGGGGTTGTCATTTTGATCTTTGACTCTAAGGTAGAAGAGTTTAGGCTCTGATACCACTTGTTGCCCAGATAGACAACCCAAGAGGGGGGGGGGGTGAATTGGGTTTTAAAATACTTTAGCTATTTAAGACGTTGAGGATGACTAATTAATGCTTTACCAAGATGATTAATTAATTGCTATGTGCTGTGAATGAAATGAGAGTAAAGAAAGAGACAAACAATCACAAACACAAGGCCTTTTATAGTGGTTCGGAGCTAACCCTTGCTCCTACGTCCACTCCCCAAGTCTCACTTGGGAATTCACTATAACCCCTAGGATTACAGTCGGTTGTTTTACAAGCTCACAACCAAACTTGTTGTTTTACGAGCTCACAACGAACTCGGTCGGTTTTCCCTAGCTCACCGACTAGAACCGCCCCGATTGTTTTCCCGGGATCACAATCGAACCCTTACACGTTGGTTTTAACCTAGGCTCACCAACCAACCTCTACACCCTTGATTCAATCCCCCGATTGAACCAAGCAAAGACAAGTTGTAAATAAAAGGGACAGACAGAAAACACAGCTTCTCAAAAGCAGATAAATAACAATATAAACTGAAGAGAAGTTAGAAGCCCTCAAACACGTTTGAGTTGGAGTTGAGTAGGGCTTCTCGAACTTCGGGTCTCCTCTTGAATGTGTGGTCGACTTGAATGCAGGAGGAGGCTCTTTCAATGTTGGGAAGAAGTAGTTGGATGCAGTTAATGCCGCTCTTCCCTCTTTTCCGTTGAAGAACAGGTTGCAGAGATTGAAAGCTTGATTTCTTTGAGTGGAATAGTTGTTCTCTGCCTTGCTACAGTCCTCTGTGGCTATTTAAACCATCCCCCACGGAAACTAGCCGTTAGAGACCTTTTTCTGCCCGTTCTGCACACTCTGCACAGCCTGACAATATGTCCGTTGGTGGGTTGGAGTCGACTCGCGCGATCAGGAGTCGACTCGGCTGTAGCGGGAGTCGACTCATGCTTTTCTGGAGTCGACTCGGCAACTGTTCCGGATTTGAATTAAAGTCGCCTCTTCGACTGGGAGTCGACTCGACTTGACCCGGAGTCGACTCGGCAACTTCTGGAGCTGACTTGGCATTTTCGGAGTTGGCTCATCCCATGGAGTCCGTGGATCTATTTTTGAACTTGGTCCACTCGAGTCGACTCGTTAATCCTGGGAGTCGACTCGGCGCTCAGAGCCCGAACTCCCGATCTTCTGTCTTTTGGCTCGTCCAGTCTTGGAGTCGACTCGAACTGTTCCGGAGTCGACTCGGCTCTCAGTTTCCGAAACTTAGTCTTCTGTATTTTTGGTGAAGCGCTGCCTTGGAGTCGACTCGAGTTGTCTGGGAGTCGACTCGAATCTCAGAGACAGCAAATTGGTCTTCTGTCTTCTTTGGGGTCGCGGTGTCTCGGAGTCGACTCGTGCAATGCGGGAGTCGACTCGAATCTCAGAGTCCGAAAAACGCTCTCTGACTTTTGCCATGTGTACCGCAGAGAGTCGACTCTCACTTTCTTTGGAGTCGACCTGCCAACCATCGGAGTCGACTCGCGTTCAACAGGAGTCGACTCGAATCTCAGGGTCGAAATAACGCTCTCTGACTTTTCTGTCTGTAACTCCTTGGAGTCGACTCATACTACCCCGGAGTCGACTCGGTGAACATCGGAGTCGACTCGCGCATTTCAGGAGTCGACTCGTTGACAGGTTTTGAGTTGATGCTTTCTGTTTGTCTGTCTGTTCTCAGTTGGAGTCGACTCGTAATGGTCAGGAGTCGACTCGAGCCCGTGCCAGTGATCCTGATACGCTTGGAGTCGACTCGTAATACTCTGGAGTCGACTCGAGTCTCAGACTTTGGTTCAAACTGACTTCTTAACTTATCCAAAATATTATGAACCAAGTCTAGAACCACTTAGACAAGATTTTCACTGAAACACTCAATTGAATTCATTAGTAAACAATAGATATACTCAATTGCTTTGATCTCATCAAAATCAAATAGGGTTATGATCAATCACTCCACAACTCCTCTTTTATCAAGGTCGATAGATTCCATGTGAGTACATACCCTACTCCTACAGTGAACTTACTGCAGCCAATCTACACTACAAGGACCCATATAACTAGAGACCATGTATACGTATAGTCAAACTACAATAACCTCACTGTGAGTAGCTGAAGCACCACAAGTCAAAGGACCAGTCATACTACTGCAACATCAAGCAAGTCACTGACGAATGGATAGACATCCAAGTGACTTCTTGTCTTGGTCACGCTCAGTACCCTTGTTCTCTAACAAGCACCTGCACTATCACTTCAGTGTCCCTACACTGTGGACTTAAGTCTCGTCCATCCAGAAGGAAAGTGATCTGTGCACTGATCGGATCGATCACCGTCCTCGTGATGATCCATTGATCAGGAGCATTTTGAAATTAATCACCAATGATACATGGCTCAAATTCTCAACTCTTGAGAATATGCATCATCATCTTATTAATTTCTTGGACGATTCATAGACACATAAATAATATGAATGAAAAGATGCCTTTTATTTATTCAATAATAAATAGTCAAGTACAAAATTATGTCCCTAGAATTAACAATGTGTCAGCCAGATTGGCTTCTAGGGCATACATCTAACAGACCATGCGCATTAATTGTTGACAGTCGTAGCAGGGTATGGTCCCTGGTTGATGTGTCGTGGCGTGGCCGGCAAGCAAAGCATGGTACAATGAGACTACTGCAGGGCGTGGCCGTAGCATGTGGACGACGAGCTCGGCCTTCTGGGCTGCATGAGCTCGGCCTTCTGAGCTCGGTCTTCGGAGCTCATCCTGCATGAGCTCGGTCTTCTAAGCTCGGCTTGCATGAGCTCGGTCTGCATGAGCTCGGCCTGCATTAGCTTGGTCTGCGTGAGCTCGGCCTGCATGAGGTCGGTCTTCTAAGCTCGGTCTGCATGAGCTCGACCTTTTGAGCTCGGTCTGCATGAAATCAGGCTTGCTGTCGGATTTGGGTGCTTTAATTGTACTTGTGGGGTGGTCCATTTTTTCTCCCAACACTTGGGGTTGTTTTGGGTTGAGTTGGAGTTGATGTAGGTTTACTTGGTGCTAGGTATGATGCCACTATATTAGGTATGGTAGATGGTGCAAGTATGTTTGTCTATAATGTTTGATATTGGCTAGAGCACTGAAATAGAAAATGACAACAATTAAATTTACAAACATGCAAGACATAAAAACACAAGAAAGATAAAAGAAAGGTATATAATAGCGATATGAGTAAGCTCACATCAGGCATCCATCTGACAATGAAAGTTGGTGAGGTCCCTCCAATATATGATGAACTCCCTCCATAGGTAGCCTTCTTTGTAAACTTCATTTCAAAAATTCAATGTGTAAATTGAACTTATAAATGGCATTCATTCAATGTTATAGGTGCATTTCCTCTTGTTGACCCATTTGCTTAATTAGTTGGTGGTAGATGTAACCTGCTTCCACCAGTCCTTTCTGTTAGATGTATGCCCTAGAAGCCAATCTGGCTGACACATTGTTAATTCTAGGGACATAATTTTGTACTTGACTATTTATTATTGAATAAATAAAAGGCATCTTTTCATTCATATTATTTATGTGTCTATGAATCGTCCAAGAAATTAATAAGATGATGATGCATATTCTCAAGAGTTGAGAATTTGAGCCATGTATCATTGGTGATTAATTTCTAAATGCTCCTGATCAATGGATCATCACGAGAACGGTGATCGATCCGATCAGTGCACAGATCACTTTCTTATAGGATGGACGAGACTTGAGTCCATAGTGTAGGGACACTGAAGTGATAGTGCAGGTGCTTGTTAGAAAACAAGGGTACTGAGCGTGACCAAGACAAGAAGTCACTTGGATGTCTATCCACTCGTCAGTGACTTGCTTGATGTTGCAGTAGTATGACTGGTCCTTTGACCTGCGGTGCTTCAGCTACTCACAGTGAGGTTATTGTAGTTTGACTACACGTATACATGGTCTCTAGTCATATGGGTCCTTGTAGTGTAGATTGGCTGCTTTAAGTTCACTGTAGGAGTAGGGTATGCACTTACATGGAATCTATCGACCTTGATAGAAGAGGAG
Organism: Phoenix dactylifera; assembly: GCF_051530095.1. Taxonomy (NCBI): domain Eukaryota; kingdom Viridiplantae; phylum Streptophyta; class Magnoliopsida; order Arecales; family Arecaceae; genus Phoenix; species Phoenix dactylifera. The sequence goes on along the minus strand of NC_143194.1, from coordinate 15,827,985 downwards.
TGATCCTATGTGATTTGTTAGACTGAGTTCTAAGACCTTGGCCAGGGCAGTAATATAAAGTGGAGAAAGAGTTTTCCACTATCGAACTCGAGTCAAATAAATCTTGACATATGACAGACGAAGGGGTTTGACGAGTTATCCATGACCTCCGTCTTGTAGGGATCCACGATAGTAGGACTGTATCACATGATAACTGCACCTAGAGGTTCATCATTCTATTCTACTGGGTAGCCACTACATGCTGCTAGGTGTCACTGGTGGATGGTGGGACTCACAGGGATTATCTCGATGATCGATAAACCCTAATGAGTAGAGTTGAAATCGTTCCAATCCATTGAAAGGAGTTTTCAATAATATTGTGATAGAGATCACGATATATCTCACTACCAGTCAGAATAGAACCTATGGGGTCACACACACTAGAAGTATTGACCGATCCGATGGTTGAATCGTGATTAGGAATCACAAGTAATCAATTCGATTGATATTCAGTTGAAGAAGGAACAAAGGGAATTAATTGGACTTAAACACAAATCCTACTTCGAGTAGGATTCTTAGAGTCCTAATTGGATTAGGACTGGGAATCCTAGTTGGAGCAGGACTGGGATTCCTACTTGGAATAGGATTCCTACAATCCTAATTAGATTAGGAGTTTTGAATTCTAATTGGATTCCTACTTGGAGTAGGATTCCTAGAGTCCTAATCGGATTAGGACTTCGGATTCAAATTAGAGTCCTAATTGGATTAGGACTAAAATTAAATAAGTCCTAATTGGATTAGGATTTCTTAAGTCCTAATTAATTATTAATCTCATGAATCAACATGACTTCTAATTGGGTTAGGATTGAAGAGTTCAATTGAGTCATGGTTCATTCAAGTTCTAATTGGATTAGGACTAACAAAGATTGAACCCGATTGATTCATGATTTGGTTAAACCCTAATTAGATTAGGGCTAAACCATGAGAGGGACACCTAATCCTCCTTGGAGGAGGATTAGGTTAACCAAGTAAGAGGGGCATGAGCCCCTCTCATCTTCATGGGTGCGGCAACACAAGAGGGGCCGGCGCCCCTCTTGGAAAAGATTTAGGGCTCCTAATTTGTAGGAGCCCTAAGTACTTTAAAAGGAGGTGAAAGGGGGCGGCGCCCTATTATTGATGCTCTCCTCCTTGCAGCCGTGGCCTCCCTCTCCTCCTTCTCCATCTTCAGCCGCAAGCAAAGGAAAGCAAGGGAAGATTGTTTGGTGGCCTCTTCCTCCTCCCTTCTCTCTTCCAACGCAAGGAAAAGAAAGAAGGCTGCAGGGGCTTTGATCTTCTTCCTCTCTTCATCCTTCTTCTTCCTCCTCTCAAGCACAATCAAGGGTTGATTGAAAAAGAGGAGATCAGACATCAAAAGTTATCTCTGCAAGGGAGCTAGCACCCCGGGAAGATAGAAAGCTTGGATTGGTCCTCTGCTTCGTGTGGATACCCGTAGAGGCCGGGCACTTGAACGGCTTCAAGCGAACCTTCATCCTAAACCACGAACTTCAGTTTGCGGTGATCATCTACCCGCACAAGGTGAAGATCTGATCTTCTAAAGTTTTTAAAAGTTTTTAATCCTTATCTATCTACGAACGGTTTTTGAAACACGTTCATGCGATGAACGGTTGATCCCGCGCATGCCTCTTCCGCTGCATCTGAATTTTTTAAAAATTTCAGTGGCATGATCGGGGTTTTCTAACTGTGGTATCAGAGCCTAGGCATCGTAGATTAAGGTAAGGATTAATTATTAATAGGCTTATTAGATCTGAAAATTTAATGATCATGCATGCTGAAAATTTTCTGCATGCAGATTTTTCTAGGGTGCTGATTTTTGCATGCTGATTTTTATGTGATAAAAGGATGATTCTAATTGCATTGTTAATGGAATTACAAAGTTTAGAATCATGATTAGCATGATCAGCAACCTATGTCATAAGATAATCAATTAGTTTTCAGATCTGAAAATTATAATTGCTGCGTGTGGTGATGATCATAGGATTCAAACCCTTTTGGTATCAAATGTAATGACCTGCGATGTGATCTGTAATGTCATGTAATTTTTCAGATGCTTGCATGCATCTTATTTAATATTTTGAGAGGCCTGCGTGCCTCCTAAAAGGGAGATGTAATTTATTTTTATTTTTATTTTATATCTGGTTGTATTTCTGTGATGTGATGTACGTCAACGATCAAGTCAAAGATGATGCATGAGATGAGCAGGGGTCTAAGCGGTTGATGGCGATTGGATCAAGAGTTGGTCAAGGATCGAATCAAGGAGGCTTGGAACCAATTCAAGAGTTGAAGACCAGTTGATCGATTGACGTGCATGTGCTTGTAATACGACCTACTAGAATCCATGATCATCACCTATTTAAAGTTTAGCTTTAATTATTGCTGTGATTATAACTGCCTGCAATGTGCCGTTTGCATGTATGTGAATGAGAGTCGGGTAGATAGGTTTACATATGATGTAGCAAACCCAATGAGACCTAAACTAAAACCTCCTCAATCAAGTCGAGAGTGAACCGACATGAGCAAGTCATATTAGATTAATTGATATAATTGGTGTCTAGGAAAGCATGAAAGGTGGTTACTTAATTAGGACCTTACTCTCTGAGTAAGGGGAGCCTCCCACCTGCTTACCTGGCCAATTGTTCGATTACCTCTTATGAAGAGCTCAAGTTGCAAACACTAAGACCTGATTAACCAATATTAAGTCAATAGGTCTTCCACTGTAGTAGAGCTGCTAAGGCCTTTCTGATGTTGATTTGTCTCGGCTGGATACAGTGGTCAAGTTGCATCGGGGGCTGGACCTCTCTATAGACATGAGATGTTGTAGGGTAAAGGTGGGGTTGGGCACCAATAACTGTTAGGTGAGGACCCAATGACGACTTTATTCCTACGGTTATACGGTGGGTCTGACTTAACTAAGAAATGAGACCAATAACTGTTAGGTGAGGTTTTCATAGCTTAGAGACCAAGTAGCACTGCAACATGCTTGAGAAGCATTGTACAAGAGTTGTACATTCATCAATTTATGTGTCATCAATAACTGTTAGGTGAGGTGGCATGTAAATCGGTGGAACCACAGTACCCACTAGAAACTCTAGTCGTGTAGGATTTCCGTTTTCCTACCAGGGGAGTGTGAGGAATTCGAGAAAATAGTGAGAGTTACATTTGTTCTAAAAGACCTTAGAACAGATTAGGATCAAGTACAAAAGTCTAACTAGAATCTTTACTCTCTGCAGATCATAATGTCAGCCTCAAACCCTTTGACCCGTATTCTTGAGACCAACCGATTGACCGGAACCAATTATAAGGACTGGCTTAGAAACCTCAAAATTATTTTGAGCTGTGAAAAAATAGGCTACATACTCTATTCAGATATCCCCACACTACCAACACGTCCTACTGATGTTCAGCGACAGATGCATCAAAAGTGGATGGATGATGACATTAGAGTCAAGTGCTATATGATGGCATCCATGTCCAATGAACTCCAATGCCAGCATGAGAATCTCAAGACTGCTAGGGACATACTAGCACACCTGCAAGAGTTGTATGGTGAGCAGAGTCGCACAGCTCGTTTTGAAGTGTCCAAGAGGCTCTTCAAGACAAAGATGCGCGAAGGGCAGTCTGTCCATGATCACGGTCTGACTATGATCAAGGACTTAGAGGAGCTTGAGAAGCTCGAAATGACCATGCACAAGGAATTACAAGTGGATTTGATCCTACAGTCACTTTCTGATTCATTTGGACAGTTTATAGTAAACTACCACATGAATAAGATTGAATGCACTAAGACTGAACTGATAAACATGTTGGTAACTGCTGAGGGAGCCTTGAAAGGTTCAAGGGGCAATGTCCTTGCTGCTGAGTTGACTTTTGGTTCCAAGAGAAAGTCTGTTTGGAAGAAAAGGAAGCCTGCGAAGAAGCAGAAGAAAGACAAGAAGCCAAAGAAGGAAGTTCAAAAGAAAAGGGCCAATGACAAAGAAAAATATTTCCACTGCAATGTTGACGGCCACTGGAAGAGGAACTGTCCTTCATACCTCGAGAGCATGAAGAACAAGAAAGGTGATACACCTTCAGAAGGTATGCTAGACTTGCTCATAATTGAAACTAATCTAACGGTTTCTTCTACTTCTAGTTGGGTTATAGATTCTGGTTCTAGTGCTCATTTGTGCACTACCATGCAGGGTCTAAAGGAAAGTAGAAGGCTGGCGGAAGGTGCAGTAACCCTTCGGGTAGGCAACAGGGCAAAAGTTGCTGCTGTGGCTGTGGGAACCTACCATCTGCGACTACCGACTGGTTTTAGTTTATTACTTAGAGACTGCTATTATGTACCTGCTGCTAGCAGAAATTTGATTTATGTTTCATGTCTAGCACAGGAAGGTCATGTTTTTACATTTGATAAAGACTGCTGTTCTATTTATTTAAGAAATAAAATAGTCGCACGTGGTTTTATGATTGACAGTCTCTATCATTTGCATATGGATGTATCTATAAATGTTACTGAGCAGGAAGTGAATGCCAAAGGATCCAAGAGATCCAGGGATGAGATAAACCAAAAATATTTGTGGCACCTCAGGCTTGGCCATATTGGAGAGGACAGAATGAACAAAATGGATAAAAATGGGCTTCTCGGCTCATTGACTTCCGAGTCATATTCAGTTTGCGAGTCCTGTCTTCAAGGAAAAATGGCCAGATTGCCCTTTGTAGGACATGGGGAGAGGACCACTGAAATACTTACCCTGGTACATACAGATGTATGTGGCCCATTCGATGCGCTAGCCAGGGGACGTTATTCATACTTCATTACCTTTACCGATGATTATTCACGGTATGGGTATGTGTATCTTATGAGACACAAATCTGAATCTTTCGAAAAGTTCAAAGAGTTCAGAAATGAAGTAGAAAAACAAACTGAAAAACCCCTTAAGGCTCTTCGATCAGATCGAGGAGGAGAATACCTTAGTGGAGAATTCCGGGACTATCTCAAGGACAATGGCATAGTCTCTCAATGGACTCCTCCGGGTACACCTCAACTCAACGGGGTGTCAGAGAGGAGAAATCGGACTCTATTGGATATGGTCCGGTCCATGATGAGCTTCACTGATCTACCGATGTTTCTTTGGGGAGATGCCTTACTTACCGCAGTATATCTACTTAATAGAGTTCCCTCTAAATCCGTTCCTGCCACACCGTATGAGATATGGCATGGTAAGAAACCAAGTCTTGGTCATCTCAAGATTTGGGGATATCCAGCCCACGTCAAAAGACTACAGACGGACAAACTAGAGGCTAGGGCCATAAGTGCTCGTTTTATAGGATATCCTAAAGAGTCATTAGGATACAATTTTTACGTCTCAGAGGAGCACAATGTGTTTGTGAGCCGTCATGCCATCTTCTTGAAAAACCAGTTTATCCTTGATAGAGGCAGTGGGAGGAAAATTGAGCTTGAAGAGAAAGTCTCTGAAAAGCAACGAGTCATGGATCCTATCGAACCCATTAATACAGAGCCAATGTCCCTCAACCACCTCGAAGATTAAGTAGGGTCTCCCATCCTCCCGATAGATACTTAGGTATACTAGAAGAGGATACCGAGGAAATGTTCCTAGTGGGAGATAGGGATCACATACAGGATCCCAAAACCTACAACGAGGCGATATCTGATATCGATTCCGAGAAATGGTTGGAAGCTATGAAGTCAGAATTAGACTCCATGCATTCCAACCAAGTCTGGACCTTAGCAGATCCACCAGAAGGTATTGTACCTATTGGATGTAAATGGATCTACAAAAGGAAGATAGGTTCGGATGGAAAGGTAGAGACCAATAAAGCAAGGCTGGTGGCGAAAGGATATAGTCAACGCAAAGGCATTGACTATCAGGAGACCTTTTCACCTGTAGCCATGCTGAAATCCATCCGAACATTGCTTGCCATTGCAGCATTTCATGATTATGAAATCTGGCAGATGGATGTGAAAACTGCTTTCCTGAATGGATATCTTGATGAAAATATCTATATGGAACAGCCTTTGGGTTTCACTTCCAGTGATGGAGATCACAAGGTCTGCAAGCTGCAAAGGTCCATCTATGGACTAAAGCAAGCATCTCGGAGTTGAAACACTCGTTCCGATGATGCAATCAAAACGTTTGATTTCATCTAAAACGAGGAGAAACCGTGTGTTTACAAAAGGGTTAGTGGGAGTGCTGTCGTATTTCTCGTACTGTACGTGGACGACATCCTCCTGATAGGGAATGATATTCCCATGCTAACCTCGGTCAAGGTCTGGTTGTCAAAAGAATTCTCCATGAAAGACCTTGGGGAAGCATCCTATATTTTGGGAATAAAGGTCTATAGAGATAGATCTAAAAGGATGCTTGGCCTATCACAGAAAATGTACATAGAGGAGGTGCTGAAAAGGTTCAGTATGGAAAACTCTAAAAAGGGTCTCTTACCCCTAAGGCATGGAATTAATCTCTACAAGAAGATGTGCCCCAACACATCTGAAGAGATTCAACGCATGAGCAAGATCCCCTATGCATCAGCAATAGGGAGCCTCATGTATGCCATGTTATGTACATGACTTGATATAGTACATGCTGTGAATGTCACGAGCATATGTCAATCAGATCCAGGCAAAAAGCACTGGATAGCTGTGAAGAACAGTCTTAAGCACTTGCGAAGAACTAAGGACATGTTCTTGGTCTTTGGGAGAAGATCAGAGTTGAATGTAGAAGGATGCACACATATTGATGATAGAAAGTCTACATCAGAATATGTGCAATGGAGGTTCAGTAAATTGGAAGAGTTCCAAACAACCGATCATTATAGATTCTACCTTAGAAGCTGAATGTTAAGCCGTATCTAAGGGTGCAGTGGAAACCTTCTGGTTAAAAGTTTATTGCAGAGTTAGGTGTAATGTCATTAGATGCCATAACACTTTACTGCAATAACATTGGCACCATAGCACTAGCTATGGAGCCAAGGTCTCATCAGAAGTCCAAGCACATAGAGCGGCGCTTCCACCTCATACGCGACTATGCTGAGAAGAAATATGTAGAGGTGCAGAGAGTAGACTCCGCGGATAACGTGGCAGACCCGTTCACTAAGCAACTAAGTCAGCAAGAGATTGAAGCCCACCTTAAGAAGATGGGGCTTAGATATATGACTGATTGGCTTTAGTGCAAGTGGGAGATTGTTAGATGTATGCCCTAGAAGCCAATCTGGCTGACACATTGTTAATTCTAGGGACATAATTTTGTACTTGACTATTTATTATTGAATAAATAAAAGGCATCTTTTCATTCATATTATTTATGTGTCTATGAATCGTCCAAGAAATTAATAAGATGATGATGCATATTCTCAAGAGTTGAGAATTTGAGCCATATATCATTGGTGATTAATTTCTAAATGCTCCTGATCAATGAATCATCACGAGAACGGTGATCGATCCGATCAGTGCACAGATCACTTTCTTATAGGATGGACGAGACTTGAGTCCATAGTGTAGGGACACTGAAGTGACAGTGCAGGTGCTTGTTAGAAAACAAGGGTACTGAGCGTGACCAAGACAAGAAGTCACTTGGATGTCTATCCACTCGTCAGTGACTTGCTTGATGTTGCAGTAGTATGACTGGTCCTTTGACCTGCGGTGCTTCAGCTACTTACAGTGAGGTTATTGTAGTTTGACTACACGTATACATGGTCTCTAGTCATATGGGTCCTTGTAGTATAGATTGGCTGCATTAAGTTCACTGTAGGAGTAGGGTATGCACTTACATGGAATCTATCGACCTTGATAGAAGAGGAGTGATCCTATGTGATTTGTTAGACTGAGTTCTAAGACCTTGGCCAAGGCAGTAATATAAAGTGGAGAAAGAGTTTTCCACTATCGAACTCGAGTCAAATAAATCTTGACATATGACAGACGAAGGGGTTTGACGAGTTATCCATGACCTCCGTCTTGTAGGGATCCACGATAGTAGGACTGTATCACATGATAACTGCACCTAGAGGTTCATCATTCTATTCTACTGGGTAGCCACTACATGCTCTAGGTGTCACTGGTGGATGGTGGGACTCACAGGGATTATCTCGATGATCGATAAACCCTAATGAGTAGAGTTGGAATCGTTCCAATCTATTGAAAGGAGTTTTCAATAATATTGTGATAGAGATCATGATATATCTCACTACCAGTCAGAATAGAACCTATGGGGTCACACACACTAGAAGTATTGACCGATTCGATGGTTAAATCGTGATTAGGAATCACAAGTAATCAATTCGATTGATATTCAGTTGAAGAAGGAACAAAGGGAATTAATTGAACTTAAACACAAATCCTACTTCGAGTAGGATTCCTAGAGTCCTAATTGGATTAGGACTGGGAATCCTAGTTGGAGCAGGACTGGGATTCCTACTTGGAATAGGATTCCTACAATTCTAATTAGATTAGGAGTTTTGAATTCTAATTGGATTCCTACTTTGAGTAGGATTCCTAGAGTCCTAATCGGATTAGGACTTCGGATTCAAATTAGAGTCCTAATTGGATTAGGACTAAAATTAAATAAGTTCTAATTGGATTAGGGTTTCTTAAGTCCTAATTAATTATTAATCTCATGAATCAACATGACTTCTAATTGGGTTAGGATTGAAGAGTTCAATTGAGTCATGGTTCATTCAAGTTCTAATTGGATTAGGACTAACAAAGATTGAACCCGATTGATTCATGATTTGGTTAAACCCTAATTAGATTAGGGCTAAACCATGAGAGGGACACCTAATCCTCCTTGGAGGAGGATTAGGTTAACCAAGTAAGAGGGGCATGAGCCCCTCTCATCTTCATGGGTGCGGCAACACAAGAGGGGCCGGCGCCCCTCTTGGAAAAGATTTAGGGCTCCTAATTTGTAGGAGAACTAGGTACTTTAAAAGGAGGTGAAAGGGGGCGGCGCCCTATTATTGATGCTCTCCTCCTTGCAGCCGTGGCCTCCCTCTCCTCCTTCTCCATCTTCAGCCGCAAGCAAAGGAAAGCAAGGGAAGATTGTTTGGTGGCCTCTTCCTCCTCCCTTCTCTCTTCCAACGCAAGGAAAAAAAAGAAGGCTGCAGGGGCTTTGATCTTCTTCCTCTCTTCATCCTTTTTCTTCCTCCTCTCAAGCACAATCAAGGGTTGATTGAAAGAGAGGAGATCAGCCATCAAAAGTTATCTCTGCAAGGGAGCTAGCACCCCGGGGAGATAGAAAGCTTGGATTGGTCCTCTGCTTCGTGTGGATACTCGTAGAGGCCGGGCACTTGAACGGCTTCAAGCGAACCTTCATCCTAAACCACGAACTTCAGTTTGCGGTGATCATCTACCCGCACAAGGTGAAGATCTGATCTTCTAAAGTTTTTAAAAGTTTTTAATCCTTATCTATCTACGAACGGTTTTTGAAACACGTTCATGCGATGAACGGTTGATCCCGCGCATGCCTCTTCCGCTGCATCTGAATTTTTTAAAAATTTCAGTGGCATGATCGGGGTTTTCTACCACTTTCACCTTTCAAATTCAAGAAATAAGTCATCTATCAATGTAAACATTGTACTTGAGAAAGACATTCATATAAAAAAATATAATGTTAAAAATATGAATTACTTTTACAGTTGCATTATTTTCTGTTGAGCTACTTGGTTGATTAGCTGATGGTGGTTCTAAGTAGCTACCAGTGCCTCTTTTGCATGTCCTCTTGTTATGCCCTCCTCCACCACACTGTCCACAACATAGCTTGAAGCTCCTTATCAGTTTGGTTGCGTTTTGTGGCTCATCTGGCTCGTTCCTCCTTGCTATTTTGGACCCGCCAGGTGTCTTCTCAAGAATCTTAGGAGTACAAATGTCTCACACGGAATCTCTATTCAATCTCTAGGAATAGCTCTCCAAGTCTTGGCACCAGTCCCTAGCATATGATGCATAAACATCAGATGATAAATAAAAATAGTTAACAATAAGTGACAAATTAAAGAATAAGAAACATGACAAATATTACCTTCTGTTGATGATAAATCCAAGTCCAGTGATATTGATTCTCCATTTTCAAGTTCTCTACCAACAGCTTCAAAAACCATGTCTAAGAATCTCAACTCTCAGTTTCAACTACAGCATTGCGATGGGATGCATGCAATCGTTTGCATCTATCCCCAAGTAGATGGCAACCGACCCCCATACTTACCCTCGGGAAACAACCATCAATACCAACCAGTGGTTTGCACGTAGCAAGGAAGCCTTTTTTATAGGCATCAAGGGAGATGTAAAATCTTTGAAATAACAACATGTCCAGCTTAGTAATAGTGGTGGTCCCAGGATCTGTTCTTCTTAGCTCAACTGCATAATCACCAACCCTCTCATACTGCCCCTTATAATCCTGCTCTAGCATCTCCAATGCCAGGCTTTTAGCCCTCCAAAGCTTTCTTCTAGGCACTGAGATATTATAATCCTCCTTAACAACATCTTCAAATGAACTCATGGACTACTTGGGATCTGACTTATACTTATTTAAGTATTTATGTGCAAGAATCTTTGAACTCATTCTTTTGTTGGTGTGGGATTTACTGCAATTGTACTTTTTTTTTTGTTGTTGTTGTTGTAAAACGGCTTCTCATTACACTCAGCCGTGAGAGAGCCCAGAGCTATCACAAAACAAAACACGATCTAATGCCAGCGGCACTCGATCGGAAACACCCTATACTATAATTCCGGAGTGGTGGGCTACAAAGGAGGCGATCCAGTCCACGGAACTATTTGCCTCTCGAAACATATGTGAGACCCGGAATGAATCTAGCTCCTTCGTCAAGCGTCAAATATCCCGTAGTAGTGGATGCGAATTTAACCTGACCTGCCAACCCCGGATCCAGCTGATCACTGTGGTGGAGTCATCCTCTAGGGATACCCTCTAGCAATTGTACTCGTCAACATCACTTTTCACTTGGTCTGTGGGGTTTCTGAGAATACTGCTTACAAAAATCGACCATGGACAGCCTTTTTTGCACTTTGCATACACTCTTCTTCTGTTATTTTTAATAAATCTAGTGTTATATATGTTCTTCAAAGTATATTCATTAATGGCAGCCTTGATCTAATCCGTACTGCTGAATTTTATCCCAACCACAAACTTAGGATCGCTAATATCAGTATCTCTAAAGTCAAGCTATCTCAATCTACCAGTTTTGTCATCATTAGATGAACTACCAATGCCATATTGGTCATCCGAATCTGCATATGCAGAGTCATTCCCATCAGTTAGTATTGCTTTGAAATTCAAATAGGCAATGCTCTTTGGCCTTCTCCTCTTTGGATTCATATTTTCTTCAAATTCCAAATCATCATCAGTGAACCATAGTCACTATCATCAAATTTAGAGTCACCAACTTCACTGCTTGAATTCTTTTGCACTCCACCATCTTCAGTCTTATCATCCTCATCTTCACCCTTCATGTCAACACCAAATAAATCTCATACACATTCTTCATTGCCTTAACCCTAGACACCTGCTCTATGTATACTTCAATCTCCTTACATGCAGGGACATGATTTACTATTTCTATCACATCTTGATCACACTTCAAAGATCTTAACCCATCATCTAAACTCTTTGTTGGATCTCTCCAATAATAATTCATAAATCCATTGCACCCTAATTTCTCTGCCATGTCATTAATTTCAAGTATTGACATCCTGTCTACATTACAGTAGTCATAAGAGTCAATTTTGCCATGAAAATATGATTTATTTGGCACTTGGATAAAATGCCCATTATGGTCTAAACCCATTGTGAAATGGTTGGGATCATTTGTCATGCCTAAACATAAAATTTAGAGCAGTTTTTTAAACATATAAACAGTGTGATCATATAAAAAACAATGGAACATATTCAACATAAAAAAACAAAGCAATTTTTGCAAGATATAAACAAAGTCTTCAACATCAACAACAATGGAATAGAGTAATTTTTCAAGATATAAATAATATCTTCAACATATTCAAGATGAAAAATAGAGCAATTATTTTAACATATAAAGAATGTCTTCAAAATGGTAAACATAACATGCAAGTATCTATCAATGCTGCTTAAGTAATCATCTTCACAAATACAATAACAACAAACTAAATAAAAAAAACCACACACAAGCGCATTCACGCCGGAAAGAATGCAGGCATTACTCTTACCATGGTCGACCATATAGATGTAAAATTGTACAATACAACCTCTTTTCCCTCTACCATTCCTTTGTTTACTTCTCTCCCATGCCGCAACTCCTGCTCACCAGGCAATCTACTGTCACTCCACAACAAATTAGTATTGGAACACCACTCCCCTTCTCCCTTCACCTAAGTCTCTATAGAAATGGAACGACAAATCCAAGGTTGAAGTGATTTTGAATATCTGATCTCTTTCACACTTAATTTTTTCTTACTTACATACGAACCCTAAAAACCCCAAATCCCTCAGGCCTCCACCCAACAAGCCACTGACGTGACATCTTTCCTCCCAATTGTCTCTCTCTGCCATGTCTTGGCCCTATCATGGACATCCTCTTCCCATGTCATAAAATACATGCCACCTGTGCAGCTTCGTTTGATTTAGCAATGTCGGATTGATGGTAATGGTTCAATTGAATCATTTTTATAACGTCAGGGACGATATTTTAACTTTTAAAATGATGGGGACTCAAATGAGTTTTAGGCCAAATCTCAAGGATGAATTTAGCAGTTAAGCCAATAACAAGTGGTATTTGAATTTAAAGGTTGGCTGTCACATTCCTGTTTGTTTTAGAAAAGACCGCCCCACCAGGTTTTGTCAAGATAAAGTTTGATGGATCTGTGCGACTTACTGCAACTGGCGCAGGAATTGTTATTAGAGACCAATACGGGCAGGTTTTATTTGCTGCACCTATTCCATTATCCTCTAATTTAGTTCCTATTGCTGAGTTATATGTAGCTTGGTATGGCTTACAAAAAGAAATGAATAGATTTCATATGGATAATATTCTATTGGAAGGGGATTCAAAAACCATGGTTACTTGGATAAATGACAAGGAAGATAGTCTTCATCTGGCCTTAAGGAATATCCATCGGAGATGCTTTACTCTTTCACGGTCCTATTGCATGCATGTTCTAAGGGAAACAAATTAGGTTGCTGAACTTTTTGCAAGTATGGCTAGTCTTCATCAGATTGAAGCTTCATGAACCGATGATTTCGCCCTCCGTGACTCATCTAATGAGAGTGGATGCTTTTGGCATATCTTTCAGTTGTATGTAATTCTTATCATCTTTTGCTACCAAAAAAAAAAAAAAACAAAGAACACATTGTATTAATCAGGCTCTGATGGTCTTTATGTGGCATTGATATGCAATGGCAATGTCCAATGTTAAATCACTGATTTCAAGCATTGTGATGGTTGTGCTTGCAAGCCGGTTGAAGAAAATTCTAATAAGATTTTTTTATAAAATTCTTTTAGCAAAACTATGGAAGGCCCAAAGGCCCAAAGCACACCATACTACAAATGAATTTTCTCTTTGGATTTGCCACCCAAAAAAAAGAAGCTAATGAGGTTATTAACAATCCTTTTTAGACATAATGATGGTTTTCCTCGTCATCATGATATATGATGTGTCGTCCATATCTCCAACACCTAATTTTTCCACTGAAAACCACATCAGATCCCTAGAAATCAATTTGTTGGTCTAACCATTTGATTGAATCACCACAAGAGCTCACAAAACTAGGTCTTAGCTCATTCTCTTTCACAGTGTTTATGCGCTCACACTGTTAAAAAGCAGCCTAGGAGCTTGTTAAGAAACACAGTGTTTATGTGGTCACACTGTTAAAGAAAGCAACCTAGGAACTTGTTAAGAAAAGCAACCTAAGAGCTAGTCGTATGGTTATCTTCCTTATCAGCCATATGGTTGTCTTCCATATATGCCCTCTTGGCTTGTTTAGCTTGATATGCTACCTTCATAGCTTACTATAATTTATATATCATTCCTTATTTATCAGTCTATTACACCCTCGATCCGAAGTCCCGAGATAGGCATGCGGCAACCGCCACATACTAATAAGGCACTTCCCCCATAAGCATGCAAGACTTCTATCATGATATCATAATGACGCAGTGGGATAGCATCAAAGCAACTAAACTCCATATATTAAGAATTAATATATCCAAGCTATCAAAATATATCTAGAATTTTTGTTCAAAAAAGTCTTACATCAACTATTTCTCAAACACTAATCAAAACAAGGAATCTAAAATATTTTTCAATATTAAACTAAAAAAATAGTTCTAATTAAACTTTATCGGAGCAGACGACTCTAGCTTGTAATCATACGCCCATAGTAGTATCCCATCAATGACTAGTTCTCCAAATATGTAATGAAAGAAAAATTTGAATAATAAACTCGATAGTCTAGTAAATAATGAATACCTTAACTAAATAGTTCATGCAATAGTTAAAATATAATAATCAAATATAATTTTTTATCATAGATAAGCACATAAACAAAATCTTTTCATCTTAAAACATAAATCTAGAATATCTAGTACTGCTCAAATATTCATATTTATATTCATAGGACAATTTATGTAATAAATAAATAACTATCCTCGCTAAGAATAAGTATAAAAAAAATCATTTCACTTTATCATATAAATCCATATTCATATTTGTAAGTTCAATTTGAAAATATCATATCAAACTTACCAACATTTAACTATGACCACATTATTCCTATGATAAGGTCTATAGTATTGCATATGACCCCTGCGGAGTATGTCTATAATACCATACTTTACCCTTGCAGAGTTGATCCATAGTACTGCATTTAACCCCTACAGAGTAGATCTATAGTACCATACTGAACCCCTATAGAGAAGGCCCATAGAACTACATTTAACTCTTGCAGACTAGGTCCATGATACTACACATAACCTTTGCAGAGTAGATCCATAGTTATCAAGTCTTGGAACAATCAAAATGCTAACATTTAACGTCCATTAGCAAAATCCATAGCATAGTCAACCTAAGAGTCCAAACTTGATATACACCAAAGCTCTGTTGACAAAATAATATATATCATATCAAAATATGCATGTTCCATATAAGATCAATAAACAAGTTGCATAATATTCCATAACAAAAATATTACTTCCTAATTATAAATTTTAATTTTTGATCAAAATCCACAAAATCCGTAAATCATATACAAGATGATTCATAATTTTTTAATGTCAATTATATATATTTATTTAAAATCTTGAAAAAAAAGTGGATCATTACTTATCTTGTAAGTACATGGACAACTCCAAATAGTTCCTAAAAATTTTCCCTCAGAAATCTCGTTTTAAGGACTATAATGTCGTACCCCTTGGTTAGACTTTTCCTAGTCTAAATAATTGCAACCTTTCACAAAATCAAGTCCAGCATTTAGAAGAGATACGAGAAATTGTAGAAAAATAGGAGCGAAAGTTGAAGGAAGGGAATAGGGTGGCTGGGTGAGCCTGGGTCGGCCTAATCAGGTAATGCAACCGGTTAAATCATGAAATGAGAGTCTGACTAGGGTAATGATAACACAATAAGAATCGATGATGATGGAGTCTAATGGTACTTGATAAAGACTGGGGTGGGGGCCGACACATTGCCCAAACATGAGAATGGTTCAAAGCCACTTTACAAAGTCAACCAAGATCATAGGGGAGAGCCCCTTTGTTAGGGTCCATGCAATCGAAGAGGGAGCGAGAGAGAACGAGAGTATAAAAAGAAAGAGAGAAGGAAGAGAGAGGAGAGTGAGAAAGAAGGTGTTATATAGAGAGGTCTTATTTGTAGCTCTCTAAGGAAAGAAGAGGAGTAAGATGGACAGTCGACATGGCTGATGGTGGCATTGGAGGCTTGTTGATGGAAGACAGTGGTCAGGTGACAATGAGAGCAACGAATGATGGCAGAAACAAGCAGAATCAAGAAAATAGATTCTAGCCCAAAAATAGGGCATTGAAAGGGGTTCTAGCATTGGTTTGAGCCTCGACTTACTCATTGACAATTGGGCTCCTTGCCCAATCATAGAGGCATTGAGTTGGGGCTTAGCGGGAGAGGCAAAGGATGGAGGATCATAGGGCAAACACTGAACAAAAAAAAATCTTGAAACATACATAAATACATATACATATACATACATATCAACATACATTACACACACACATATACATATTGATCCATCCGAAGAAGGCAGTTTTTTGCGTACAAAAATTAATGATTCATGGATATTTCTAAAATTCATTTTACACGTGATATATGTAAGTATTACTTCTACATAATAATTAGTATTTTTATCAATTAACTAGGATTAGTATTGATGATGAAAATGTGGCACTAGATCATAGGAGCAACACAAACAATGATATGACCATCCCAAAGATTTCATAGTTAATTTTGTAAACTACAAGGGCAAGATTCATTTTTAGTTTCAAATTTATATGCAAAGTTAACAAGTAAAGGCTGAATTTATCAATCTAAAACATTTCTTTCGGATGACATACCTTAATATGATTCTTCACTTTGCAAAGAGTTGAGATTATGTTAATATTCCAAAATTTAGGCTAAAAAAATACCCCCGGCATTTTGCATGAATTTGCAAATATAAACCTATATGTTCAATTGCTATAATATCAACCTCATATTTTCTATATTGTTGCAATGTCGCCTACTCTCCTCCTAACTAAATCAAAGCTCACCGACAGTATATACTTGTCGGTTGACATAGATGCAGTTCACTAAAAGTGCTTACTTGTCAACTGACATAGAGGTTGTCATGCCTCGAACCTATCACCTGAGTTGGCCATGGCACATGATCACATGAACTCTAGAGAGATTTTCTAGAGATTGTGCAAGATCTATAAGATGAATAAAATTTTCAACAGCACCAGAATAATTAAATTAATCATGAAATTTAACCATAATAGTCTAACTAAATAAATCCATCATTAAAATAGTTTACTCAATTACAAAATTCAATGTTCATCCGGTATTAGAAAAAAAAATCAACTCTCTAACTAATATCTTTATCGTTTGAACTCCATACCCAACCCATTTGAGACTAAGCATCCTTCTACTCTGGAAAACAAAAAGAAGGTTTTACAACCTAATAAGAATCCTCCACACTCACACCAATATAGATAAAATAAATTGTAAAATAAATATTAACAAAAAATCATATCAAAATACAAACAAATATCATAAAATCTCATACAAATTATTCAACATAGCTTAGATAAATTCATATAGATATACACAAATAAATGTATATCAAATACACATCTTGGTCAAGAAAATATATCACATACATCATCAATCTAAAACTTTTGTTCAACGGTGGTTTCATATATATTATCTTCTGCTACTATCCAAATTTTTTATCAATAATTATGTTTTCAATTTGAACTATCTATGGTCATGCTTCGGCCCGGGGCGGCAGACCAAAGTATCACGATTTGGCCTGTGGTTGGCAATCCACAATACCCACGCTTTGACCCATAGCGGTAATCAAATGTCATGATTCGGCCCGTGATCAAATTATTCAATTTCATCTATGCTAGAAAAATATAATATCATATTATATTTCTTGTCGAGTTCCAAAATAGCATGATATTCCAAACAACCAATATCATATTCCAAGCAACCCAAATCATCAATAAAAAAACATATATTTATATATAACATATCAGAAATCAATTAGCAATCACGCAACAAATGATGTAAAACCTAAAATCACCGACTTTCATATAGATGATTATGTACAGAAACTCTTACCTCTACTAATGATACACTCAAACATACTATGCACTTGTCAATACTTTGATCTACGAACTACATTGTAGAGTACTGTTGCCCAGAGATGGTCACCCAAGAGGGGGGTGAATTGGGTGTTTTAAAACTTTTTGACTAATTAAAAATAAAGCATGCAAATGTATGAACTAAAGTAAAGATAGAGAGATGAGAACAGTCAATCGCAAACACAAGGTTTTATAGTGGTTCGGAGCTTCCACTACTCCTACATCCACTCCCCAAAGCACCTTTGGGAATTTTCACTATAATCCAAGATTACAGTCCGGTAGTTTTGCGAGTGTACTACCCAACTCATTGTTTTACACCGGGCTAACAACGAACCCTAAAACCCCCAATTTCACCTAGGCTTGGGACGCCTTTCCCTTGTTCCAAGTCCCTTGACTGGAACAAGCACAATATTGAAAAAGTTTTACAAAAGATTTGAAAGCTCTAAATAAGCAAATATAACAATGATAAACAATGAAATCCGGAAGAACCCTTTTAGCCGTTGGAAGCGTGGGAAATGGTGGTTCTTCCGATGTGGATCGCGTTGGCTTGAATGTGAACTTTGAATGCCTAGCGGAAGAGAGTAGTTGAGCACGAAATCACTTGGGAAGCTTGAAGGCACTTGATTTCTTCACTTGAATGCACTAACTCCCTTGAACCTCTTTTTCTTTCTTCTCTCTTGAATGATCTTGTGTTGGGTTGGTGAGAAGTTGTTGGAAAGCACTTAAGAGCTCCCTTTTATAGCCCAAAAAGCAAATATAGCCGTTAGAGATAAAGTTAAAGAGATTTGAAATTCAAACCAAACCTGCAAAAGTTGTCAGTCGCGTCCCAGGCGCTCCGGAGACGTCTCCGCTTCATCGCGAGACGTCTCGGCTGTAAGATTTTACTTTTGACGATGTTTGGGGTCGACTCGGCGCTTTACGGGGGCGACTCCGATGATGAACGGTTTGAATCCTTGTTTTTCTGTTTTTCTGAGAGGGTCGCCTCGGCGCTTTACGGGGACGTCTCGGCTTGTTTGCGCTTTTTGCATGGGGACGACTCCGCTGCCTTGGGGACGACTCCGCCGTTATATCTCCGAAAAACAAGTCTTCTGGAATTCTCTGAGAGAGTCGACTCCGTTCTTTCAGGGGACGTCTCCGCTGCCTTATCACCGAAAAAGATATCCTCTGGAATACCCTGAGAGAGTCGACTCCGCTACCTTGGGGACGACTCGGGCAGTCTGCTTTTTACTCGCGGGGACGACTCCGCGTACTGTGGAGACGACTCGCGCGTATCACTTGAAATCAGCCTTTCTGCCGCCACTGAGAGAGTCGACTCCGCTTCTGAGAGAGTCGACTCCGACCCTGCGAGACGCCTCGCCAGGTGCCGGGGACGTCTCCAAACGTGCCAGTTCTTCCTGTTTGTGCCAGAGACGTCTCTGGGACAAACCGGAGACGTCTCGGCTGTCCCTGATCTGTTTTCTTCAACTCAAAAAATTCTTCAATAAATTCATAAAAATTATGGGAACTTGCCTAGACATTTTTTAACAATATTCTTAATTAAACACATGAAATCCTCAAGTAAATTGTTAAGATAAATGGAATTATACTCTAGTATTTTGTATTCATCAAAATCCATTAGGGGGTCAACAATCTCCCCCTTTTTGATGATGACAAAACACTGAGTATATGCAAAATTCGAAATTTAAACATATACACAGTATTTGATCAGATGTACAAGTATAATGTTTTGATTAGAGCTAGATACAGTGTGCATAATTCAAAATAGTCAATTTTTAGTTCTATCCTTATGCATAAGATTGATCTTAATAGCTCTTAAGCAATTTTAGCATATCAACTGAATTTAAATCAAGTTAAAATGAAATATTGATGCTAAAGATAATTGAAAGCTAAGTTCTTTTTGACTCCCCCTTTCTTTTCTAGAAGGGCAATTATCTTAAAGCCAATATTCTTCAATTTTATCTTTTCTAATTCAACTTTAAGTATGAGTGTAAATTTTGCATTCCATATTGCATTCTATATTCAGGTTCTAGTTCTATATATCTACTCCCCCTTTTTGTCATCAACAATGAAGGGGACAAATTATACGTAGGTACTTAAAATACAATTCCCAGGGAAATTCAGCATATTACAATGAACCACTCAAGGATATTCAAGTTATGCTCCCTCTGTCTATTGTTTTATTAATGAATTCAGAATTCATTTCACTCCCCCTTTGATATTCAGGTTGTGCTCCCCCTTTAAAAGTAATTCATTTCAGACCTTTGTAAAAGTAATTGTGCTCCCCCTGTTTTATATGCATTGATAAATTGTGTCAAATTTGAACACTTAAGGTATGTGATAAGATTTTTATGGCACATCACAGAAACACATACACAATCACAGAATCACATACACAGAGTTAGCAATGTACACAAGGTTTCAAAAGAAATTGTATGTCATTCATGTATCATCGTAAACCTTTGAAGTCATTACAAAGTTAAAAGAGGAAATCATTACAAGTATTGATTTCTAATACAAAAAGTGTTTCAAAATGAGCCTAGGGTTTACAAAAAGAAGAACCCTAGATGTCTACAAAATGTCCCTCATCGGCGACGTTGCTCATAAGCCCTACAAGCTGCATCTATAAATGCATTGATGGAATCTAGTAATGTCTTGAATTGATCTCCCTCGGACTGATGGAAGGCTGCCACTAGTGCTTCAAATTCAATGCTTGCCCTTTCAATTCTTCCTCTAAGTTGGGCAACTACAGTGCCCACATTGCCTCCAGGGCTTGTCAACTCTTGAAGATTGTCGGATATGTTCCTCAAGCTATCTTGTAGCTCAATTGATCTGAAAGTTTGGGTGGTATTCACATGAACTAGTTCTGTCGCTGTAGCTTCTATCTGAGTTCTGATTTCCTTCAACTCTTGTAGAAGCCCTTCATGTGAGGTACGGATGGGGGCCAACTCTGCAGAGATCATCGATCTCATTTCCTCCCTCATTTGCTGGCATATCACAGATGCTAAAGTGCGCATCTGTTCTTCTGATAGGGAGAAGAGCCCAGTGACTGTAGGAGGAGGTGGCATAGAGGTGGAAGGTCCAGCTGAGCTGGAGGGTATATCAGGGAAGTCCATGTGGCTGAGTGGAGGAGAGTGGTGGTCAGGCTCCTGATGTGGGATCTCAGGGTCTAAGGTTTGAGCTTTTCTTTTTGGTACCTTAACCCATGACCCATCTACCTTGTGAAACTCCATTCTACGCATTGTGCTCTCATTATAATAGTCGGTGTTTCTCAAGGGTTTTGCAGGTTCATTTTTTGGAATGTGAACTTTAAAATGTTTGAATACTAGGGTAAAGATCATCCCATAGGGTATGCTAAACCTAGAATACCTATGACATATAGCAATGTAGTTCAACATAAGTCTAGGGAGGTTTAGGGGAATCCCTAGTAGGATGTGGTGCATGATAACTAGGACTCGCTCCGAAACAAAATCGAAGCGACCGGTTTTTGGAAACAAGACCCGGTTGACAATACTCAAAAGTAGTCTCATCTCGGCATTTAGGTCTTGTGAGTTCACTACATCAAGAGGGCCGCAGTCCTCTCGTCCTAAAAGCAAGTTTAGGGCTATTTCCCTTTGGGGATGTGAGGTTGGAGCCTCACCGTCCTTAGGGATTTGCAAAACGCTAGATAGGACATCTTCATTAATCTCTACCAACGTCCCCCGGACATATGCAGTGTACCCTAAGTCCCCTAAGGCCATATTACTAAACATTTCTCTAACTAGGCCGGGGTAGGTCGATGTATTAAGGGTACAAAGGTATTCCCACCCTTGGGCACGGAGTCTCTCTCCAATAGAGAACCCCTCACTATCTAGAAAATGAAAATCTATGTACCTCCCAGTGGTTACTGTGCGATTCGCACAGGAAATGGTCGCGGTTGGCGGAGCAACCGGAGGAGACGGCGCGGAAGGCTCTTCCCTCCGTTCCTCACCGTCGGCCGCTACCCTAGAACGCCTTCCACCGGTTCGTCTAGCCCTCTTAGGTGCCATGGATGCTAGGATTTGTGATGGAGAGCAAATGGAGGCTAGGATTTGTGGTGGAGAGCAAATGGAGGCTAGGGTTTTTGTTTTTGTCGGGGATGAAAGGGATAGCTCGGGTCGGCTCGAGCTGTTTCGACCTATTTTAAAAACCCTCGTTCGGTCCCCGAGACGTCTCTGCGACTGATGCGAGACGTCTCGCCGGGGGGACGTCTCTGCGAGTTGCCAGAGACGTCTCCGGCACTGAAAAATTTCAGACTGATTTGTAACCTTTTCCCAATTTATTTTATTTAACCACATTAATCAACATGATTTCTTTTGGTGAATACAGAGTGAGTTTGTTTGTGATCCTCCCCCTTAATAATGCATCCTATAAAAGTTTGATAATGATTTTTGAATAATTAATATTGAAATGAGGAATGTTTGACCAAATTTCGAATACCTATGAAATAGGCTCTGAAAATATCTCCATGAAGAGTCCAAGGGAGGGTAACCATCCTCCGGAAAGTCAAACAGTTCGTCATTTAGCTTAGATGGATTCATGCTTTCACTTATGGACCTTGAGGTGGATTACTAGTTTGAGTAGCCAAGCATTGCAATACAAGTTAAATTTATTTGCTAGGATCATACAAGCTCAAAGCATTCCTTAAGAAGTTGAACCTATCTTTACAAAGGGGCTTTGTAAAGATATCGGCCAATTGATTTTCAGTACATACATATTCAATCATCACATCATTTTTCAGCACATGATCCCTAATAAAGTGATGCCTAATCTCTATGTGCTTTGATTTAGAGTGTTGGACAGGATTTTTTGTTAAATTAATTGCACTTGTATTATCACATTTAATTGGTATATTATCCATTTTGATACCGAAGTCTTCAAGTTGTTGCTTAATCCAAAGAACTTGGGCACAACAGCTTCCAGCTGCAATGTACTCAGCCTCAGCTGTGGACAAGGCAACTGAATTTTGTTTCTTGCTAAACCAAGAAACCAAATTAGCACCCAAGAATTGACATGTGCCACTTGTGCTTTTTCTGTCGAGTTTGCACCCGGCAAAATCAGCATCGGAATAAGCAATTAAATTTATGTCAGATTGTTTAGAATACCATAAGCCTACATTAGATGTCCCTACTAGATATCAAAAATTCTTTTAACAGCTTGCAGGTGTGATTCCTTAGGACATGCTTGGTATCTAGCACACATACAAACACTGAATAATATATCTGGTCTACTAGCAGTAAGGTAAAGTAAAGAGCCTATCATACCTCTGTACAATTTGCAGTCTATACTTTTACCTTTTTCATCTTTGTCAAGCTTGCAACTTGAGCCCATGGGTGTGCTGATTTTCTTTGCATCCTTCATCTTGAATTTTTCCAACATTTCCTTGATATATTTGGACTGACTAATGAAGATGCCTTCCTCTGATTGTTTTATTTGTAGCCCAAGGAAGAAGTTAAGCTCACCCATCATGCTCATTTCAAATTCTCCCTGCATAAGCTTGGCAAACTCTTGACAAAGGCTATCATTAGTAGCACCAAAAATTATAACATCCACATAAATTTGTACAAGCAATAAGTCATTTCCTTTTCTTTTAATGAAGAGGGTTTTGTCTACATTTCCTCTCTTAAATTTATTTTCAATTAGGAAATTACTTAATCTTTCATACCATGCTCTAGGGGCTTGCTTAAGTCCATACAATGCTTTATGCAATTTATAAACGTAATCTGGATGTAAGTGGTTTTCAAAGCCTGGAGGTTGTCCTACATAAACTTCCTCCATTATATAACCATTTAAAAATGCACTTTTTACATCCATTTGATAGAGTTTAAAATCCATGAAGCATGCATATGCCAAAAGTAGTCTAATAGCCTCTAACCTAGCAACAGGAGCAAAAGTTTCATCAAAATCTATTCCTTCCTCTTGATTATATCCTTTGGCCACTAGCCTAGCTTTGTTTCTTATTACTATTCCATCTTCATCTAGTTTATTTCTATATACCCATTTGGTGCCTATAATTGAAACATTAGGGGGTCTTTTCATTAGAGTCCAAACTTCATTTCTTTTAAATTGGTTTAATTTCTCTTGCATAGCATTCATCCAATTATCATCTTTTTCGGCTTCTTCTAGTGATTTAGGCTCTATTTGTGAAACAAAAGCTAGATAATTACTAGTATTTCTTAGAGAGGATCTTGTCCTTACCCCTTGCGAAGGATCACCAAGGATTAGATCTCTTGAATGACCATGTGCATACCTCCATTCCTTAGGAAGATCTTGATTTCTTGCTTGGGGTTGATCTTCTTCATCTTGCTGAATTGTATCTTCTTTGACTTCATCTTCAAGTTGCTTGTCTTGTATGGAGAATTCCTTCATTCTGTCTTCAAGTATACCTGCATCACTATCTTCTTCTTTTCTAGAAGAATCTCCATTAGTTTCATCAAAAACAACATGAATGGATTCTTCAACAACGAGAGTTCTCTTGTTGAAGACCCTGTATGCTCTACTAGATGAGGAATAACCTAAGAAGATCCCCTCATCTGATTTAGCACTAAATTTGCTTAGATTGTCCTTTCCATTGTTTAAAATAAAGCATCGACAACCGAAAACATGAAAATAGCTTATGTTTGGTTTCTTACTTTTTATCAACTCATAAGGTGTTTTCTTTAAGATGGATCTAACTAAAGCACGGTTTAAAATATGACATGAAGTATTTATTGCTTCAGCCCAAAAGTACTTTGGTAGATCCGATTCGCACAACATGGTACGAGCCATATCTGCTAGTGTGCGATTCTTCCTTTCTACCACCCCATTTTGTTGGGGTGTCCTAGGTGCCGAGAAATTGTGATTGATACCATTTTCGTCACAAAACTTTTCAAAGTACTGATTTTCAAACTCGGTACCATGATCACTCCTAATTGCTTTTAGTTTAAGATTGAGTTCATTTGAAACTCTATTATGAAACTTGATAAAAGCGGGAAAGGACTCATCTTTATGTGCAAGAAATGAAACCCATGTAAAACGTGAAAAATCATCAACAATTACAAGACCAAATTTCTTACCCCCTAGACTAGCAGTTCTAGTGGGTCCAAACAAATCCATGTGAATTAGTTCTAGGGGTTTTGATGTTGAGACTATGTTCTTAGACTTGAAAGAACTTCTTGTTTGTTTCCCTAATTGACATGCAGCACAAATTTTATTCTTTTCAAAGTCAATTTTTGGTAATCCTTTGACTAGATCTTTTGTAATCAATTTAGAAATTAAATCCATGCTAGCATGTCCTAACCTACGATGCCATAACCAACTAGTCTCATTGACTTTGGGATCCATGGCTACAAGACATTGGCCATCCTTCATGGTGAGATCATCAAGATCTACCATGTAAACATTTCCATGCCTATGTCCTGTGAGTATGATCTCATTGTCAATTGGACTACTAATTATGCATAGTGATGATTCAAATGACACTTTAAAGCCCTTGTCACAAAATTGACTTATACTTAATAAATTATGTTTTAGTCCATTAACTAACAATACATTGTCAATAAAAGAGGAGGGTGATATGGAGATTTTACCAACACCAATTATTTGACCTTTAGCATTGTCTCCAAATGTGACTACTCCTCCTTCTTTTGATTTCAAGGTGACGAAGAGACTCTTGTCACCGGTCATATGCCTTGAGCAACCACTATCAAGATACCACATTCTCTTTTTATTTCCGGCTGCAAGGCATACCTGCAAAATGATCATGTGAAGCTCTTAGGTACCCAAGTTTTCTTGGGTCCTTCGTGGTTAGTGTAGTTGGTTCCCTTAGGCACCCATACTTTAGTTATGTTTTTAGCTTTTACAAATGTACTCTTGTTAGTTTGGATCTTTCTTTGAATACAAGAGTAGGCTTTATGTCCACTTTTTCCACAATGAAAGCATGTAGGTTTTTCAGTTTTGACATCTTTTGCTTTCACAAAGAAATTCTTTAGATACTTTTGTTGCTTGTTAGTTTTATATCCTAATCCGGCTTTATTAAAAACAGCTCTTTGATTTGAAAGAATAAGATTTAATTTTTCAGAGCTTTGCGTAAATTTTTCAACAATTGGTTTGTACTTATGTACCTCATTCTTAAGATTCAAATTTTCTTTAACTAGTTCTTCCTTATCCTTTTTAAGGGATTCAACATTTTGTGCAAGTGAGGTATTATTATTGAGTAGAGATTTAACTTTTAGATTCAATTCCTTAATTAGTGTTTTTGCCGTTTCATTTTCAATGCTAAGTTTTGAATTTTTATTTTCTAGATCAATGGTGTTAACATTTTCAACGCTCTCTTTCTCAATCAATAGTTTTTTAATATCATCCTTTAGTTTTAGATTGGAGGCTTTTAATTCTTTATTCTTTGCTTCTAACATACTACAATCACTCATAAGTTCTTGAAAAGCTTCATACAATTCTTCTAAAGTAAAATTTATAGTTGAGTTTTGACATACCTCGTCGTCTTCGAACGCCATGAAGCACAAATTGGCGGTCTCTTCCTTCTCTTCCTCGGAGGAGGATGTGTCACTATCGTCCCAAGTTGCCTTTAATGCCTTCTTCTTCTTCTTCCCAAAGTACTTCTTTTGTTGAGGGCATTCGGAACGAATGTGTCCCGGTCTCTTGCAATCATAGCATATGATTGGGTCTCTTTCTTTTTCTTTTTCTTTTTCCCAATCATTTCTCCCTCCAAACTTTTTCCTTGGGAAGGGTTTCTTTCTTCTCATGAATTTCTTAAACTTCCTCACTATCAAACCCAAATCCTCATCTTCGCTTTCTTCTTCGCTCTCACTACTTTCTTCTTCACACACACTCGAAGTGGCCTTGAGTGTGATTGTCCTTTTCTTTGGCAACTCTTCTTCATGTTGCTTCATTGTGAGCTCATGCGTCATCAATGAGCCCAATAGTTGTTCTAGTCCCAAAGTGTTGAGGTCTTTGGCTTCTACGATCGCCGTGACCTTTGCTTTCCATGCTTTCGGCAAAGACCTGAGAATTTTACTCACAAGTTCCGGATTAGTATAAGATTTACCCAAACTCTTTAGACCATTAATTATATCGGTGAAGCGTGTAAACATGCATGTGATGGTTTCATTAGGTTCCATCTTAAATAGCTCATATTTGTGAACTAGAATGTTCACTTTAGATTCTTTGACTTGATTTGTACCCTCGTGGGTAACTTCAAGTCTATCCCATATTTCCTTGGCGGAAGTACAGGTTGAAACTCTATTGAACTCATTCACATCTAGAGCACAAAATAATGAGTTCATGGCTCTAGAGTTGAGTTGAACCATCCTATTATCATTCTCATCCCAATCCTCCTCAGGTTTGGGAACTTGAATGCCATTCACCATGTGTGATGGTTCTTGTGGTCCCTTAACTATAACCCTCCACAAGGCATAATCTTGTGCTTGAATAAAGATCCTCATCCTAGTCTTCCAATAGGTATAATTTGTCCCATTGAAGAGTGGAGGTCTATTAGTTACCTGCCCCTCAGCAGGAACATTGTTGAAGGGTGTTGCCATCTAGATCTTTAGCTAAGACGGTTAGGTCTTCAAGAAATATACAGAGCACCCGCTCTGATACCACTTGTTGCCCAGAGATGGTCACCCAAGAGGGGGGTGAATTGGGTGTTTTAAAACTTTTTGACTAATTAAAAATAAAGCACGCAAATGTATGAACTAAAGTAAAGATAGAGAGATGAGAACAGTCAATCGCAAACACAAGGTTTTATAGTGGTTCGGAGCTTCCACTGCTCCTACATCCACTCCCCAAAGCACCTTTGGAAATTTCCACTATAATCCAAGATTACAGTCCGGTAGTTTTGCGAGTGCACTACCCAACTCGTTGTTTTACACCGGGCTAACAACGAACCCTAAAATCCCCAATTTCACCTAGGCTTGGGACGCCTTTCCCTTGTTCCAAGTCCCTTGACTGGAACAAGCACAATATTGAAAAAGTTTTACAAAAGATTTGAAAGCTCTAAATAAGCAAATATAACAATGATAAACAATGAAATCCGGAAGAACCCTTTTAGCCGTTGGAAGCGTGGAAAATGGTGGTTCTTCCGATGTGGATCGCGTTGGCTTGAATGTGAACTTTGAATGCCTAGCGGAAGAGAGTAGTTGAGCACGAAATCACTTGGGAAGCTTGAAGGCACTTGATTTCTTCACTTGAATGCACTAACTCCCTTGAACCTCTTTTTCTTTCTTCTCTCTTGAATGATCTTGTGTTGGGTTGGTGAGAAGTTATTGGAAAGCACTTAAGAGCTCCCTTTTATAGCCCAAAAAGCAAATATAGCCGTTAGAGATAAAGTTAAAGAGATTTGAAATTCAAACCAAACCTGCAAAAGTTGTCAGTCGCGTCCCAGGCGCTCCGGAGACGTCTCCGCTTCATCGCGAGATGTCTCGGCTGTAAGATTTTACTTTTGACGATGTTTGGGATCGACTCGGCGCTTTACGGGGGCGACTCCGATGATGAACGGTTTGAATCCTTGTTTTTCTATTTTTCTGAGAGGGTCGCCTCGGCGCTTTACGGGGACGTCTCGGCTTGTTTGCGCTTTTTGCATGGGGACGACTCCGCTGCCTTGGGGACGACTCCGCCGTTATATCTCCGAAAAACAAGTCTTCTGGAATTCTCTGAGAGAGTCGACTCCGCTCTTTCAGGGGACGTCTCCGCTGCCTTATCACCGAAAAAGACATCCTCTGGAATACCCTGAGAGAGTCGACTCCGCTACCTTGGGGACGACTCGGGCAGTCTGCTTTTTACTCGCGGGGACGACTCCGCGTACTGTGGAGACGACTCGCGCGTATCACTTGAAATCAGCCTTTCTGCCGCCACTGAGAGAGTCGACTCCGCTTCTGAGAGAGTCGACTCCGACCCTGCGAGATGCCTCGCCAGGTGCCGGGGACGTCTCCAAACGTGCCAGTTCTTCCTGTTTGTGCCAGAGACGTCTCTGGGACAAACCGGAGACGTCTCGGCTGTCCCTGATCTATTTTCTTCAACTCAAAAAATTCTTCAATAAATTCATAAAAATTATGGGAACTTGCCTAGATATTTCTTAACAATATTCTTAATTAAACACATGAAATCCTCAAGTAAATTGTTAAGATAAATGGAATTATACTCTAGTATTTTGTATTCATCAAAATCCATTAGGGGGTCAACAAGTACCTTGCTCAACATCTTCTTGCCTGGATGGTTGCTTCCCTATAAGATGAAACCCAAACATCATAATAAAATCATAAAGTGGAAGTTGACAATTTGGAACACCCTATAGAGGTCAAACTAGGATTCATAGGGCGGAAACTTGGGACCATCCATTGCGTCCCTTAGATTAAGTAGAGAAAGAAAAAGAGACCAAGCAAATTCCCTAGAAGAGAGCTTAAAGAGGGCTGAAGTTTAAGGAGAGAAAGAGGAGAGGAAAGAGAGAGAAAGCAAAGAGAGATCCATGGAGGCTTCTCTCAAAATAAGAAAAGAGAAGAGGGAGCCTAGGCTAGGGGTGGTGGCATATAAAGAGCAACGACCCACAACGAGCGGCACTAGGTCGCAACAACCTTGGCAATGGTGGTCGACTGGCGGAAGAGAAAAGAGAAATAGGGCAAGATCGCTAGTGGAAAATCGGCGGTGTCACAATAGTAGCAGCAAGAAAGCCATCCTCTAACATGGGCTGCGGTAGTTGATGAGAGCACAAAAGTGCAATCGTCATTCCATCTTAATTAGTATTATAGCTAATCATTAATGATAAAATTAACTAATTAACATTGTATTTGTGTTTGAGTGCAAGTAATTCAAAGAACCCAATAACATTGGGTTTGAGCCCAACGCCCGGCAGCCCGAGCTCAAGTCAAGCCAGCATTCCAGCACGTCCAGTCCGCCCTTACAACACCAACTTGATTGTGCCAGGCCATCCGCGTCTTCAGCGCGTCCCCACCATGCCCACAGCCATCCCGTGTAGTCCACATCCTCCGAAGCTCTTCTCCCACGATCAATTCCCGTGCATCCTATTTCTTGCCATCAAGGAGCCACCGACCCCTTCCTCCATGTCCTGTTCCCAGCTTCTTCCACCCGATCCAGCCAACCGTAGGAGCCCCCACGGATCACGCCACCATCCCGTGATCCATGTCCCAGCGTCCGCCCACTCCATCTGTCCGTGGGCCAAAGAAGAAACTCCATCTTCTTCCGCCCGTTCCAGCCGCATCCGCACCATGATCGGCTCCTCCGAGTGATCCCACAGCCAGCCGTGAAGCATCCCGACGATCCCGCGGCGGCCTCCAAGTGATTCGAGACCCCCCTCCTCCGCCTCTGCTCCCGCCCGTGATGCGGACGCTAATCCATGATCCCAACATCAAGCCGCCCGTCTTAGCCTCCCATCTCATCTTCTTCCGTCCGCATGTCAACCTGCTGGAATCCCGCGGCCAGCTCCACTGATTCGGCCGTCTGCAATCAATCCGGCGCCCTAGCAATCATGCCGTCCTCCTTCCGGATCAGCGCCCGTCTGCAGCTCCTCCCCTTTTTCGTGTCCAAGATCCCGTGATGCATCCAGAGATCCAGCCGTCCCAGCCTCCTCTAGCCGTCCACATGTGTCTCGCATTCATCTTCTGCATCTCGGACGACCCCCTTCCCCGATTCCAGCATCCCGCGGCCAGCTTGTTCCTCCCTACGATAAAGCTTCCGTTACCCCTCCATCAGGGGATCCATCGACTGGCCAAAGAGGTGGGGGCGATCTATAAAAGAGGAGGAGGAGAGGAAGGAAAGGAGCTCGGTTGGGGGCCAAAGAACAGGGGAGAAGAGGGTGGTCGGCTGGTCCGGGGAAGAAGACGAGAGAGGAGAAGTTCATGCTCTGTTTTCAAACAGAGCACGTTACTTGTTCTTCTTTTTCTTTTTCTTTTATTTTATTTAGTTTTAGTTTGATTAAGAGCAGTGTTGTTTTTAATTTTTATTAAGAGTCTTATTTGTAGATCTTTCTGTTGCAATTTTACTGGAGAGTTTTATTTTAAGAGCTTTAGATTTGCAATCTTAATTTATGTTTTTCACATTCTGTAATTTTTTTTTTCATGCAATATATGAAATTCTTTCTCATACAATCTAGGTTCCAGGCTTCAATCTTCTTAAGCACTATTTTCATCAATGCCAAAGTTTTCCTTTGAATAGTTAAATATTTCATGAAATTTGTAAATGCTCTTCGATTTCTAAGTACTTGTCTTCTCATTATTTTTAAATAAAGAAGATTCTCTGGTAGACCAGAAAATCAGTCAACATCCCCGACGTAATATTTTTGTTTTATCATTCAAAAATTGATTTCAAATCCGAGTGAACGTTTTAATTTTTATGCAACTCCAATCGCCTCCCTGTGGATCGACCTCTTACGACCACTATTCTTCAAGTAGAACAGGTAAGAGTAAAATTAATTTAAACTTTGTTTGTCGGTTCTAACAACGATCTGTTTAGCATATTTTTAGGTAAACAGGAATCGGACAACAAAATTTTGGCGCCGTTGCCGGGGAGGCAAATTGAGAAGCAAGAACGATCACGAAGATCAAATCGAATTTTGGATGCCCGGAGTGAACGCACTCTGGTAGTAAGTTTTTTTTTATTTCTATTAATTTCTCTTGTTTTGTTTATTTTTAGTTAATAATTTCGTAGTTATTAAATTCTGAAATTTGAAATTCAAAATTTAAAAAAAAAATTAAAATTCAAAAAAAATTAAAAATTTTAAAAACAAATTTCCAAAATTCTAAAATTTAAAAATTTAAATTCAAAATTTGAATTCTAAATTTGAAAAAAAAATTAAAAAATATTTTTTGCTAGTAATTGATAGGGTGCAATCCCCCGAGGTTATCATACCTCTTTTGGGGCTCCTCACGGAGTAATCTCCAGAGCTTATTCAACGGGCATTCAGAGATTGACTGATGCATAAGGATTAGTTTTAGTTTACATTCAAGTTATTCCGATATAAAAATTTAAATAAAAAAAATATTAAAAAAAAATTGCTTGCTCATTTAATCAATACAACCTAATGACATTCCATAAACTTTAAAAAACAAATCATTGAATATTTGCTGCATTTAGTATTAAGCATTTGCATAAAATAATTTAAGAGCA
Organism: Phoenix dactylifera; assembly: GCF_051530095.1. Classification (NCBI taxonomy): domain Eukaryota; kingdom Viridiplantae; phylum Streptophyta; class Magnoliopsida; order Arecales; family Arecaceae; genus Phoenix; species Phoenix dactylifera. Next base: position 15,795,975 of record NC_143194.1, on the reverse strand, counting down.
AAATCTATTAAAAAGATAAGGTCGAAAAGTTATTACCTGTTCTTAGCCCAAAAATCACCACCTTGCATACATATCCTAAGCCAAATTAAATTAAAAGCAATTAGACGTTGGCCTTAGGATTTTCGAGCTCAATTAGGCTCTTGGAAAGAAGCGGCTGAAAGCCACTCCAATGAGAATTTAGTAATTGGTGATGTCTAGGAAAGTTTTACAACAGTAAGAACTGTTACGGATATTGTGGTATCGGTGTATCCCTTCTGGCACCACCACATACCCCGGGACTTTCCTAATCACTGGTTATTGGATCGCTTAACTGGTAAGCTCAAGCTTAATCTGAAAGGAAGATTAGGAGCTGTCTAATCTAGGAGAGAATTTTAGGAACTTTTTAACCTGATTAATCTCTGTGCAACTAGATTAAAAGCTACTAAACCTTCTTCAATCTCAAGATTACAGAGCCAATCCATTGTGTGGTGTTGATTGTGGTCATCTTGGTCTAGCCCTTCTTCTTCTCTTTTAGGATTTCGTTTAGGAGTCGAGTCTAATTAAGTTGTGGATAATGTATGCATGGTAGAAGATCATTAAGGGGTAAGTTAACACCATTTAACCCAGAGGTTGGGAAAAATTATCGTCACATCCGACGAATTATTGATCAACCACCAATCTCTACAATGGGTGATCATATTAGAACCTTGAATGAATTATTCGCTCCTGCATCCGCTAGTCCACCTACATGTATAGTGTTGCCAATAAATAACGCAGCCCAATTTGAAATTCGGGCTGCGACAATAAATATGCTACCCAAATTCTATGGGTTTGAAAGCGAACAACCCTACATTCAAAATTTAGATGAAGAAAGTGTAAAATTGAGATTGTTCCCAATGACCTTAGAGGATCGAGCCGCGGCATGGCTATATTCTCTGGCCCCAAATTTCATCACAACATGGGAACAACTATCTAGGAAGTTCATGGCAAAATTTTATCCCATGATTAAAACAGAAAAAATTAAGGATGCCATAAGAACTTTCAGAGGGAAATCTGAAGAGGAATTCTTCCAAACTTGGGAACGATTTTATGACTTGTTGGTCAAATGTCCACACCATGGGCTTGATAAGGCTGATCTGGTCCACTTCTTTTATAAAGAACTACTGCCGGCACATAGAAACATGATCGAGTCCATGCACAAGGGTAGGTTCATGAACCAAACCTCGGATCAAGCCTATGAATTTCTTGTTGACTTAGCCGAGAACGCCCAAAATTGGAGTAGCTATGGTGAGGAAGTAAATAGAGATTTCGGATCTAGAAAATCAGGTAATTATAAAATGAAAGCAGACCCAGATCTCAAAAATGTCATGTCCAATCTGGTGACTGGAATGACAATTTAAGTAAAAAGTTTGATGCTTTCACTGTGTCCACTAGTTCAAGTTCATATAAAGAGTCAAATCCCATCATGAAAGTGGATCACGAGTCATATAGTTTGTGTGTCTTATGTAACAGTCCGGAGCATCTAGTGGAGTGCTGCCCTAATCTGCCCACCATAAAGGCCGAGCAAGCAAATGCTCTAAATTCATATAGTGCCTTTAAGAAGCCCACTCCCAACTCGTTCAGCCCAGTTTACCACTCTGATAATAGGTTACACCCAAATTTCTCATACAAGCAAAATGAACCTATTCAGCATTATGGTGGTCCACCAGGTTTTCAGAACAACTTCCCCAGGATAGGTCCATCACAAATGAACCAACCTTTGGTTCCATCTGTACCTCCTTATAATGCTCCTATCCCACAGCAACCTTCACCATTAGAAACCATGATGGCTAATATGATGAAACAACAATAAGATTTTATCAAGCAGCAACAACAGACCAATACAGCCCAAGCCCAGACTAACCAATTTCATGCGCAAGCGATTGCAAAACTTGAGGTTAGTCTGAGCCAAATAGCTAACTCTCTAGGGGATAGGAAGAGAGGTGAATTACCCAGTCAGCCAGTGCCTAACCCTAGTAGGCAACAAAATCAAGGTCAGTATCAAATCGATTCTAATGGAAATCCGATCTATGAAGTCCAGGCAATTACCACTTTAAGGTCTGGCAAGCAAGTGGACAATAAAGTCCAACTTCCTGAACACATAAAAGAAAATAAGAATGAATCCAATAAGAACCCTATTCAAAAGGGGGGTCAAAAACAGGACAAAAAGGAAGAACCCATAGAAACATACAAACCTAAGGTTCCCTTTTTCAGTAGACTTCAGGACTCCAAGAAACAATCTAACTTTGATGAAATAATGGAAGTCTTTAAAACCGTTCAAATAAATATACCTTTTCTCGATGCCATACGATAAATTTCCATCTATACAAAATTCTTGAAAGACCTCACCACGGTCAAAAAAAAAATCAGCATTCCTAGGCAAGCTATCATGGCTGCACAAGCCTCATCTCTCATTCAACAACAGATTGCCCCGAAATTCAAAGACCTTGGTTGCCCAACCATTGAAATAAAAATAGGAGAGACGATCATCCAGAAAGCCCTATTTGATTTAGGAGCCAGTATGAACCTACTTTCCTACTATGTGTACCAAAAGTTAGGTTTGGGGAAATTAAAACCCACAAATCTTATCCTTTTCTTAGCAGATAGGACGGTGAAGTACCCCAAGGGGATTGTAGAGGATGTAATAGTGAAGGTAAACGAGTTTTACTATCCTGTGGACTTCGTTATCCTTGAGACCGAACCTGTAATACATCCAAACATTCACACACCTATAATTTTAAGGAGACCTTTCTTAGCCACAGCAAATGATGTAATCAATTGTTGAAATGGGATGCTGAAGTTATCTTTTGGCAACATGAAAGTCGAGCTTAATGTCTTTAACATAAGTAAACAACCACCAGACGATGAAGAAATCAATGAAGTTGACATGATTGAAAGTTTGGTTCAGGAGACTTTCTTTCAAACTTATAGTAAGGACCCTTTCGAAGCTTACCTTGCCCATTCCGATGAAGGGGTCGAGCATGCGCTCCCTAATTCTATTCCCCTTATGAGCATAGATCGTCATCAGCCGACTGTTCTTCGTCGGACTCTTCCAAAACCATTCTTAGATAATGGTTGAAAAAAAAAAATGAATCCACATTTTGTCTAGCTGAAGACATAAAACTTAGCGCTCTTGGGACGCAACCCAATTTTTGTAAAATTTTACTAACATGCAGGTTTGGGGGATTTTGCCCCAATTTTCAATTTACCCACCCATATCAGGTAACTTCTCCTCTATCCTCTTACTGTTTTAAATTTTCTTTAACATTGAGAATAATGTTAGATTTAGGTATGGGGGTGAGAATATTTTTGCCTAATTTTTTTTTAAAAAAAATAAAAAATAAAAAAAGAGAAAGGATTTCAAATTTTTAACTCAAAATCTAATCTTTTTGCCTGTATAAACTAGGAATTGCTTTGACAATAGCTTGGAGTTAAGGAATATGATTGTAGTTCTAACTTGAGTTTTCATCCCACCTATCTTCTGCTAACATGATAGAAGACGATTTAGTACCCACACGTAAGCACATGAATAGTGGGGTATGTAAACTTGCGACTAATATGAATACTTTTAATCTTCTGGATAATTTAAAGTTATATGTATGATGAACACCCTATTAAAAATATATATATAAATAAAAAAAGGAAAGAAAATAAAACGAGTTTATTTTAAGTCTTCTCACTGAGTAACTGGGCCTCCTGCCTGGCAAGCAGCGAGTGTTCGCATAAAAAGGTGAGGATGGCTGAGATTAAACTCTGAGTGACTAATTTGGCCTTAGAGCCTAGTTGACTTGAGTTATTAAGCTTGTTAGGGTGTCTTTACACCTAGTGCCCTGAGCTATCTGGATCGGAAGTCATTGGCCTAACACTCGCTATATGGGTTAGCTAGAAAGCTTAATAAGGTTAGATATTGCACAAGTCATTCTTCTTAGCATTCAAAAATAATAATAATAATAATAATAATAATAATAATAATAATAATAATAATTAAATCTGGGGTATTTATTACCATTTAACTCTAGAAAGTCTTGAAAATTGGAGTGATCATATTGGAAGTAAGTGAAAGCCACTCATTTATATGATACTATCTTGCACCTCACTATATTCTTGACTTGTTAGCAGATAGATGGAGTGTAATGAAACTTGAGTTAGAGTCTGCTTAAATATGATAGCAACAAGTCTCTATTGTCCTTGCAATTCTAGTTTTATACAGTAATATTTGTTCAAATTTCAAGTTAAAAATTGGAAATCCCTGACTCATGAAGTTTATGGGTAACTTCACTGCAAACCCTCACGAGACAGCACTCGTCCACTAGGGTAACCTAGGGGTTTAAAGGCTTGTTGCACGTGCTAAGTGCAATCGTGATTTCCTACGAAAATGGGCACATATCTTAGTTGTGTGTAAATAAAAAAAAAAAAGAGAGTCATGGGTTAGACTACATCTTTTGTGCCCTTATTTTATCGTTTGCTCGTTAATTGCTAGAGACTAGCAATAAACTAGTTGGGGGGTGTGATGAGAGCACAAAAGTGCAATCATCATTCCATCTTAATTAGTATTATAGCTAATCATTAATGATAAAATTAACTAATAACGTTGTATTTGTGTTTAAGTGCAAGTAATCCAAGGAACCCAATAACATTGGGTTTGAGCCCAATGCCCGGTAGCCCGAGCTCAAGTCAAGCTAGCATTCCAGCGCATCCAGTCCGCCCTTATAACACCAACTTGATTGTGCCAGGCCATCCGCGTCTTCAGCGTGTCCCCACCACGCCTCACAGCCATCCCGTACAGTCCACATCCTCCGAAGCTCTTCTCCCACGATCAATTTCCGTGCATCCTATTTCTTGCCATCAAGGAGCCACCAACCCCTTCCTCCACGTCCTGTTCCCAGCTTCTTCCACCCGATCCAGCCAACCGTTGGAGTGTTAGATGTATGCCCTAGAAGCCAATTTGGCTGACACATTGTTGATTCTAGGGACATAATTTTGTACTTGACTGTTTATTATTGAATAAATAAAAGGCATCTTTTCATTCATATTATTTATGTGTCTATGAATCGTCCAAGGAATTAATAAGATGATGATACATATTCTCAAGAGTTGAGAATTTGAGCCATGTATCATTGGTGATTAATTTCTAAATGCTCCTGATCAATGGATCATCACGAGGACGGTGATCGATCCGATCAGTGCACAGATCACTTTCCTTCTGGATGGACGAGACTTGAGTCCACAGTGTAGGGACACTGAAGTGATAGTGCAGGTGCTTGTTAGAGAACAAGGGTACTGAGCGTGACCAAAACAAGAAGTCACTTGGATGTCTATCCACTCGTCAGTGACTTGCTTGATGTTGCAGTAGTGTGACTGGTCCTTTGACTTGCGGTGCTTCGGCTACTCACAGTGAGGTTATTGTAGTTTGACTGCACACATACATGGTCTCTAGCCATATGGGTCCATGCAGTGTAGATTGGCTGCAGTAAGTTCACTGTAGGAGTAGGGTATGCACCTATAAGGAATCTATCGACCTTGATAGAAGAGGAGTGATCCTATGTGATTTGTTAGACTGAGTTCTAAGACCTTGGCCAGGGCAGTAATATAAAGTGGAAAAAGAGTTATCCACTATCGAACTCAAGTCGAATAAATCTTGACATATGACAGACGATGGGGTTTGACGAGTTGTCCATGACCTCCGTTCTGTAGGGATCCACGATAGTAGGACTGTATCACACGTTAACTGCACCTAGAGGTTCATCATTCCATTCTGCTGGGTAGCCACTACATGCTGCTAGGTGTCACTGGTGGATGGTGGGACTCACAGGGATTATCTCGATGATCGATAAATCCTAATGAGTAGAGTTGGAATCGTTCCAACCCATTGAAAGGAGTTTTCAATGATATAGTGATAGAGATCACAATATATCTCACTACCAGTCAGAGTAGAACCTATGGGGTCACACACACTAGAAGTATTGACCGATCCGATGGTTGAAAAGTGATTATGAATCACAAGTAATTAATTCGATTGATAATAAGTTGAAGAAGGAACAATGGGAATTAATTGATTGGACTTAAAACAAGAGTCCTACTTGGAGTAGGATTCCTAGAGTCCTAATTGGATTAGGACTGGAAATCCTACTTGGACTGGGATTCCTACTTGGACTGGAAATCCTAGTTGGAGTAGGACTGGGATTTCTACTTGAAATAGGATTCCCACAATCCTAATAAGATTAGGAATTTTGAATTAAGTTTGGATTCCTACTTGGAGTAGGATTCCTAGAGTCCTAATCAGATTAGGACTCCGAATTCAAATTGGAGTCCTAATTGAATTAGGACTAGAATTAAACAAATCCTAATTGGATTAGGATTCCTTAAGTCTAAATTAATTATTAATCTAATGAATCAACATGACTCCTAATTGGATTAGGATTGAAGAGTTCAATTGAGTCATGGTTCATTCAAGTCCTAATTGGATTAGGACTAGCATAGATTGAACCCAATTTTGGTTAATCCTAATTAGACTAGGACTAAACCATGAGAAGGGCACCTAATCCTCTTTGGAAGAGGATTGGGTTAACCAAGTAAGAGGAGCATGAGCCCCTCTCATCCTTGATCAATTGGTGCGGCACAAGAGAAGGGGCCGGCGCCCCCCCCCCCCCCCCCCTCTGGAAAGTCATCTAGGGCTCCTACTTTGGAGGAGCCCTTGATGGCTATAAAAGGGCTTAAGAGGCCGGCGCCCTAGAAGCATTGAAGCCTCTCCCTCTTGAGCCGTGGCCACCCTCTCCCTCTCCTTTGGTTTCAGCCGCAAGCAAGGGAAGAAGAACTCCAAGTGTTGGCGGCATCCTCTTCCTCCCTTCTTCCTTCCAACGCAGGGAAAAGAAAGAAGGCTGCGTGGGGATTCTTCTTCTTCCTCTTCTTCATCCTTCTTCTTCCTCCTCTCAAGTGCAATCAAGAGTTGATTGAAAGAGAGGAGATCAGCCATCAAAAGAAGTCTTTGCAAGGGAGCTAGCACCCCGGGAAGACAAGAAAGATTTGATCGGTCCTCTACTTCGTGTGGATACCCGTAGAGGCCGGACGTTTGAACGGCTTCAAGCGAACCCTCTTCCAAAAACCACGAATTCAGATTTGCGGTGATCATCTACCCGCGCAAGGTGAAGATCTGATCTTCCTAATGGTTTTAAAAATTTTAATTCTTATCTATCTACGAACGGTTCATGAAACAACGTTCATGCGATGAACGTCGATCCCGCACATGCCTCTTCCGCTGCCATCTGATTTAATTTTTTGAAATATCAGCGGCATGGGCGGGTTCCCAACAGTGGTATCAGAGCCTAGGCTTCGTAGATTAAGTTAAGAATTAATTATCTAAAGGCTTATTAGATCTGAAAATTGAATGATCATGTATGCTGAAAATTTCTGCATGCAGATTTTTCAGGGGTGCTGATTTTTGCATGCTGATTTTTATGTGATAAGATGATGATTCTAATAGCATTGTTAATGAGATTACAAAGTTTAGAATCATGATTAGCATGATCAGCAACCTATGTCATGACATAATCAGTTAGTTTTCAGATCTGAAAATTATAATTGTTGCATACGGTGATGATCATAGGATTCAAACCCTTTTGGTATCAAATGTAATGACCTGCGATGTGATCTGCGATGTCATGTAATTTTTCAGATGCTTGCATGCATCTTATTTGATGTTTTGAGAGGCATGCGTGCCTCCTAAAAGGAGATGTAAATTATTTTTATTTTTATTTTATATCTGGTTGTATTTCTGTGATGAGATGTACGTCAACGATCAAGTTGAAGACAAGGCATGAGATGAACAGGGGTCTAAGCGGTTGATGGCGATTGGATCAAGAGTTGGTCAAGGATCGAATCAAGGAGGCTTGGAACCAATTCAAGAGTTGAAGACCATTTGATCGATTGACGTGCATGTGCTTGTAATACGACCTAACTAGAATCCATGATCATCACCTATTTAAAGTTTAGCTTTATTTGATGCTGCGATTATAACTGCCTGTGATGTGCCGTTTACATGTGATGTGAATGTGAGTTGGGTAGATAGGTTTACATATGATGTAGCAAACCCAATTGAGACCTAAATCAAAACCTCCTCAATCAAGTCGAGAGTGAACCGACATGAGCAAGTCATATTAAATTAATTGATCTAATTGGTGTCTAGGAAAGCATGAAAGGTGGTTACTTAATTAGGACCTTACTCTCTGAGTAAGGGGAGCCTCCCACCTGCTTACCTGGCCAATTGTTCGATTACCTCTTATGAAGGGCTCAAGTTGCAAACACTAAGACCTGATTAACCAATATTAAGTCAATAGGTCTTCCACTGTAGTAGAGCTGCTAAGGCCTTTCTGATGTTGATTTGTCTCGGCTGGACACAGTGGTCAAGTTGCATCGGGGGGCTGGACCTCTCTATAGACATGAGATGTTGTAGGATAAAGGTGGGGTTGGGCACCAATAACTGTTAGGTGAGGACCCAATGACGACTTTATTCCTACGGTTATACGGTGGGTCTGACTTAACTAAGAAATGGGACCAATAACTGTTAGGTGAGGTTTTCATGGCTTAGAGACCAAGTTACACTGCACCATGCTTGAGAAGCATTGTACAAGAGTTGTACACTCATCCATCTATGTGTCACCAATAACTGTTAGGTGAGGTGGCATGTAAATTGGTGGGACCGCAGTACCCACTAGAAACCCTAGTCGTGTGGGATTTCCGTTTTCCTACCAGGGGAGTGTGAGGGATTCGAGAAAATAGTGGGAGTTACATTTGTTCTAAAAGACCTTAGAACAGATTAGGATCAAGTACAAAAGTCTAACTAGAATCTTTACTCTCTGCAGATACAATGTCAGCTTCAAACCCTTTGACCCGTATTCTTGAGACCAACCGACTGACCGGAACCAATTACAAAGACTGGCTTAGAAATCTCAAAATTATTTTGGACTGTGAGAAAATAGGCTACATACTCGATTCAGATATCCCCACACTACCAACACGTCCTACTGATGTTCAGCGTGAGATGCATAAAAAGTGGTTGGATGATGACATTAGAGTAAAATGCTATATGATGGCATCCATGTCTAATGAACTCCAATGCCAGCATGAAAATATGAAGACTGCTAGGGACATACTGGCACACCTGCAAGAGTTGTATGGTGAGCAGAGTCGCACAGCTCGTTTTGAAGTGTCCAAGAGGCTTTTCAAAGCGAAGATGCGCGAGGGGCAGTCTGTCCATGATCACGGTCTGACCATGATCAAGGACCTAGAGGAGCTTGAGAAGCTCGGTATGGACATGCACAAGAAATTACAAGTGGATTTGATCCTTCAATCCCTTCCTGATTCATTTGGTCAGTTTATAGTAAACTACCACATGAATAAGATTGAATGCACTAAGACTGAACTCATAAACATGTTGGTAACTGCTGAGGGAGCCTTGAAAGGTTCAAGGGGCAATGTCCTTGCTGCTGAGTTGACTTCTGGTTCCAAAAGAAAGTCTGCTTGGAAGAAAAAGAAGCCTGCTAAGAAGCAGAAGAAAGACAAGAAGCCAAAGAAGGAAGTTCAAAAGAAAAAGGCTAACGACAAAGGAAAATGTTTCCACTGCAATATCGAAGGCCACTGGAAAAGAAACTGTCCTTCATACCTCGAGAGCCTGAAGAACAAGAAAGGTGACACACCTTCAGAAGGTATAGACTTGCTCATAATTGAAACTAATCTAACGGTTTCTTCTACTTCTAGTTGGGTTATAGATTCTGGTTCTAGTGCTCATTTGTGCACTACCATGCAGGGTCTAAAGGAAAGTAGAAGGCTGGCGGAAGGTGCGGTAACCCTTCGGGTTGGCAACGGGGCAAAAGTTGCTGCTGTGGCTGTGGGCACCTACCATCTGCGACTACCGTCTGGATTTAGTTTATTACTTAGAGACTGCTATTATGTACCTGCTGCTAGCAGAAATTTGATTTCTGTTTCATGTCTAGCACAGGAAGGTCATGTTTTTACATTTGACAAAGACTGCTGTTCTATTTATTTAAGAAATAAAATAGTCGCACGTGATTTTATGATTGACAATCTCTATCATTTACATATGGATGAATCTGTGAATGTTACCGAGCAAGAAGTGAGTGCCAAAGGATCCAAAAGATCCAGAGATGAGATAAACCAAAGATATTTGTGGCACCTCAGGCTTGGCCATATTGGAGAAGACAGAATGAACAAAATGGATAAAGATGGGCTTTTAGGCTCATTGACTTCCGAGTCATATCCAGTTTGCGAGTCCTGTCTTCAAGGAAAAATGGCTAGACTGCCCTTTGTAGGACATGGGGAGAGGACCACTGAAATACTTACCCTAGTACATACAGATGTATGTGGCCCATTCGATGTGCCAGCCAGGGGACGTTATTCTTACTTCATTACCTTTACCGATGATTATTCACGGTATGGGTATGTGTATCTTATGAGACACAAGTCTGAATCTTTTGAAAAGTTCAAAGAGTTCAAGAATGAAGTAGAAAAACAAACTGAAAAACCTCTTAAGGCTCTTCGATCAGATCGAGGAGGAGAATACCTTAGTGGAGAATTCCGGGACTATCTCAAAGAAAACGGCATAGTCTCACAATGGACACCCCGGGTACACCTCAACTCAACGGGGTGTCAGAGAGGAGGAATCGGACCCTGTTGGACATGGTCAGGTCCATGATGAGCTTCACTGATTTACCTATGTTCCTTTGGGGAGATGCCTTACTCACAGCGATTTATTTATTGAATAGAGTTCCCTCTAAATCCGTTCCTACCACACCGTATGAGATATGGCATGGTAAGAAACCAAGTCTTGGTCATCTCAAGATTTGGGGATGTCCGGCCCACGTCAAGCGACTACAGGCAGACAAGTTAGAGGCTAGGACCATAAGTGCTCGTTTTATAGGATATCCTAAAGAGTCATTAGGATACAATTTTTACATCTCAGAGGATCATAATGTGTTTGTGAGCCGTCATGCCATCTTCTTGGAAAATCAGTTTATCCTTGATAGAGGCAGTGGGAGAAAAATTGAGCTTGAAGAGAAAGTCTCTGAAAAGCAACGAGTCATGGATCCTATAGAACCCATTCATAAAGAGCCAGTACACGATGTCCCTCGACCACCTCGTAGATCTAGTAGGGTCTCCCATCCTCCCGATAAATACTTAGGTATACTAGAAGAGGATACCGAGAAAATGTTCCTAGTGGGAGATAGGGATCACATACAGGATCCCAAAACCTACAACGAGGCGATATCTGATATCGATTCTGAGAAATGGCTGGAAGCTATGAAGTCAGAGTTAGACTCCATGCATTCCAACCAAGTCTGGACCTTAGTAGACCCACCAGAAGGTATTGTACCTATTGGATGCAAATGGATCTACAAAAGGAAGATAGGTTCGGATGGAAAGGTAGAGACCTATAAGGCAAGGCTTGTGGCGAAAGGGTATAGTCAGCGCGAAGGCATTGACTATCAGGAGACCTTTTCACCTGTAGCCATGCTAAAATCCATCCGAACATTGCTTGCTATTGCAGCATTTCATGATTATGAAATCTGGCAGATGGATGTGAAAACTGCTTTTCTGAATGGATATCTTGATGAAGATATCTATATGGAACAGCCTTTGGGTTTCACTTCCAGTGATGGAGATCACAAGGTCTGCAAGCTGCAAAGGTCCATCTATGGACTAAAGCAAGCATCTCGGAGTTGGAACACTCGTTTCGATGACGCAATCAAAACATTTGATTTCATCAAAAACGAAGAGGAACCGTGTGTTTACAAAAAGGTTAGTGGGAGTGCTGTCGTTTTTCTCGTACTGTACGTAGATGACATTCTCCTGATTGGGAATGATATTCCCATGCTAACCTCGGTCAAGGTCTGGTTGTCAAAAGAATTCTCCATGAAAGACCTTGGGGAAGCATCCTATATTTTGGGAATAAAGGTCTATAGAGATAGATCTAAAAGGATGCTTGGCCTTTCACAGAAAATGTACATAGAGGAGGTGCTGAAGAGGTTCAGCATGAAAAACTCCAAGAGAGGTCTCTTACCCCTTAGGCATGGAATTCATCTCTCCAAGAAAATGTGCCCCAACACATCTGAAGAGATTCAACGCATGAGCAAGATTCCTTATGCATCGGCAATAGGAAGCCTCATGTATGCCATGCTATGTACACGACCTGATATAGCTCTTGCTGTGAGTGTCACAAGCAGATATCAGTCGAATCCAAGTGAAGAACACTGGACAGCTGTGAAGAATATTCTTAAGTACTTGAGAAGAACTAAAGATTTATTCTTGGTTTTTGGAGGATCATCAGAGTTAAAGGTAGAAGGGTACACAGATTCAGACTTCATGACTGATGTCGATAACAGAAAGTCAACATCTGGATATGTGTTCTTGTGCAATGGTGGTACGGTGAATTGGAAGAGTTCTAAACAACCGATCATTGCTGATTCTACTATGGAAGCTGAATACATCGCCGCCTCTGAAGCTGCTAAGGAAGGCTTCTGGTTCAAGAAATTCATTGCAGAGTTGGACGTGATGACATCAGATGCCATAACACTCTACTGCGATAATAATGGCGCCATAGCCCTTGCTAAGGAGCCAAGGTCTCATCAGAAGTCTAAGCATATAGAGCGGCGCTTCCATCTCATACGCGACTATGTTGAGAAGAAATATGTAGAGGTGCAGAGAGTAGACTCTGCGGATAACGTGGCGGACCCGTTCACTAAGCAGCTGAGTCAGCAAAAGACTGAAGCCCACCTTGAGAAGATGGGCCTAAGATATATGACCAATTGGCTTTAGTGCAAGTGGGAGATTGTTAGATGTATGCCCTAGAAGCCAATTTGGCTGACACATTGTTGATTCTAGGGACATAATTTTGTACTTGACTGTTTATTATTGAATAAATAAAAGGCATCTTTTCATTCATATTATTTATGTGTCTATGAATCGTCCAAGGAATTAATAAGATGATGATACATATTCTCAAGAGTTGAGAATTTGAGCCATGTATCATTGGTGATTAATTTCTAAATGCTCCTGATCAATGGATCATCACGAGGACGGTGATCGATCCGATCAGTGCACAGATCACTTTCCTTCTGGATGGACGAGACTTGAGTCCACAGTGTAGGGACACTGAAGTGATAGTGCAGGTGCTTGTTAGAGAACAAGGGTACTGAGCGTGACCAAAACAAGAAGTCACTTGGATGTCTATCCACTCGTCAGTGACTTGCTTGATGTTGCAGTAGTGTGACTGGTCCTTTGACCTGCGGTGCTTCGGCTACTCACAGTGAGGTTATTGTAGTTTGACTGCACACATACATGGTCTCTAGCCATATGGGTCCATGCAGTGTAGATTGGCTGCAGTAAGTTCACTGTAGGAGTAGGGTATGCACCTATAAGGAATCTATCGACCTTGATAGAAGAGGAGTGATCCTATGTGATTTGTTAGACTGAGTTCTAAGACCTTGGCCAGGGTAGTAATATAAAGTGGAAAAAGAGTTATCCACTATCGAACTCAAGTCGAATAAATCTTGACATATGACAGACAATGGGGTTTGACGAGTTGTCCATGACCTCCGTTCTGTAGGGATCCACGATAGTAGGACTGTATCACACGTTAACTGCACCTAGAGGTTCATCATTCCATTCTGCTGGGTAGCCACTACATGCTGCTAGGTGTCACTGGTGGATGGTGGGACTCACAGGGATTATCTCGATGATCGATAAACCCTAATGAGTAGAGTTGGAATCGTTCCAACCCATTGAAAGGAGTTTTCAATGATATAGTGATAGAGATCACAATATATCTCACTACCAGTCAGAGTAGAACCTATGGGGTCACACACACTAGAAGTATTGACCGATCCGATGGTTGAAAAGTGATTATGAATCACAAGTAATCAATTCGATTGATAATAAGTTGAAGAAGGAACAATGGGAATTAATTGATTGGACTTAAAACAAGAGTCCTACTTGGAGTAGGATTCCTAGAGTCCTAATTGGATTAGGACTGGGAATCCAACTTGGACTGGGATTCCTACTTGGACTGGGAATCCTAGTTGGAGTAGGACTGGGATTCCTACTTGGAATAGGATTCCCACAATCCTAATAAGATTAGGAATTTTGAATTAAGTTTGGATTCCTACTTGGAGTAGGATTCCTAGAGTCCTAATCAGATTAGGACTCCGAATTCAAATTAGAGTCCTAATTGAATTAGGACTAGAATTAAACAAATCCTAATTGGATTAGGATTTTTTAAGTCTAAATTAATTATTAATCTAATGAATCAACATGACTCCTAATTGGATTAGGATTGAAGAGTTCAATTGAGTCATGGTTCATTCAAGTCCTAATTGGATTAGGACTAGCATAGATTGAACCCAATTTTGGTTAATCCTAATTAGACTAGGACTAAACCATGAGAAGGGCACCTAATCCTCTTTGGAAGAGGATTGGGTTAACCAAGTAAGAGGAGCATGAGCCCCTCTCATCCTTGATCAATTGGTGCGGCACAAGAGAAGGGGCCGGCGCCCCCCCCCCCCTTTGGAAAGTCATCTAGGGCTCCTACTTTGGAGGAGCCCTTGATGGCTATAAAAGGGCTTATGAGGCCGGCGCCCTAGAAGCATTGAAGCCTCTCCCTCTTGAGCCGTGGCCACCCTCTCCCTCTCCTTTGGTTTCAGCCACAAGCAAGGGAAGAAGAACTCCAAGTGTTGGCGGCATCCTCTTCCTCCCTTCTTCCTTCCAACGCAGGGAAAAGAAAGAAGGCTGCGTGGGGATTCTTCTTCTTCCTCTTCTTCATCCTTCTTCTTCCTCCTCTCAAGTGCAATCAAGAGTTGATTGAAAGAGAGGAGATCAGCCATCAAAAGAAGTCTTTGCAAGGGAGCTAGCACCCCGGGAAGACAAGAAAGATTTGATCGGTCCTCTACTTCGTGTGGATACCCGTAGAGGCCGGACGTTTGAACGGCTTCAAGCGAACCCTCTTCCAAAAACCACGAATTCAGATTTGCGGTGATCATCTACCCGCGCAAGGTGAAGATCTGATCTTCCTAATGGTTTTAAAAGTTTTAATTCTTATCTATCTACGAACGGTTCATGAAACAACGTTCATGCGATGAACGTCGATCCCGCACATGCCTCTTCCGCTGCCATCTGATTTAATTTTTGAAATATCAGCGGCATGGGCGGGTTCCCAACATGGAGCTCCCACGGATCACGCGACCATCCCGTGATCGACGTCCTAGTGTCCGCCCACTCCATCTCCATCTTCTTCTGCCCGTTCCAGCCACATCCGCACCATGATCGGCTCCTCCCAGTGATCCCGCAGCCAGCCGTGAAGCATCCCGACGATCCCGCGGTGGCCTCCATGTGATTCGAGACCCCCCTCCTCCGCCTCTGCTCCCGCCCGTGATGCGGACGCTAATCCATGATCCCAGCATCAAGCCGCCCGTCTCAGCCTCCCATCTCATCTTCTTCCGTCCGCACATCAACCACCCGGAATCCCATGGCCAGCTCCACTGATCCGGCCGTCTGCAATCAATCCGGCGCCCCAGCAATCACGCCGTCCTCCTTCCGGATCGGCGCCCGTCTGCAACTCCTCCCCTTTTTCGTGTCCAAGATCCCGTGATGCATCCAGAGATCCAGCCGTCCCAGCCTCCTCTAGCCGTCCACGTGTGTCTCGCATTCATCTTCTGCATCCCGGACGACCCCCTTCCCCGATTCCAGCATCCCGCGGCCAGCTTGTTCCTCCCTACGATCAAGCTTCCGTTACCCCTCCATCAGGGGATCCATCGGCTGGCCAAAGAGGTGGGGGCGATCTATAAAAGAGGAGGAGGAGAGGAGGGAAAGGAGCTCGGTTGGGGCCAAAGAATAGGGGAGAAAAGGGTGGTCGGCTGGTCCGGGGAAGAAGACGAGAGAGGAGAAGTTTGTGCTCTGTTTTCAAACAGAGCACGTTACTTGTTCTTCTTTTTTTTTATTTTATTTTTTTTAGTTTTAGTTTGATTAAGAGCAGTGTTGTTTTTAATTTTAATTAAGAGTCTTATTTGTAGCTCTTTCTGTTGCAATTTTACTGGAGAGTTTTATTTTAAGAACTTTAGATTTGTAATCTTAATTTATGTTTTTCACATTCTGTAATTTTTCTTTTCATGCAATATATGAAATTCTCTCTCATACAATCTAGGTTCCATGCTTCAATCTTCTTAAGCACTGTTTTCATCAATGCCAAAGTTTTTCTTTGAATAGTTAAATATTTCATGAAATTTGTAAATGCTCTTCGATTTCTAAGTACTTGTCTTTTCATTATTTTTAAATAAAGAAGATTCTCTGGTAGACCAGAAAATCAGTCAACATCCCCGACGTAATATTTTTTTTTTATCATTCAAAAATCGATTTCAAATCCGAGTGAATGTTTTAATTTTTATGCAACTCCAATCGCCTCCCTGTGGATTGACCTCTTACGACCACTATTCTTCGAGTAGAACAGGTAAGAGTAAAATTAATTTAAACTTTGTTTGTCGATTCTAACAACGATCTGTTTAGCATATTTTTAGGTAAACAGGAATCGGACAACAGTAGTCCTACTGTTGGTTGTGGCTAATAGTGGAAGAAACAAGAGGGAGAAACAAGGGTTAAGGCGAACAAGGGCGATGGTGTGCAGCTAAATCGGATGATGAATCACTTTAATCCAATCGACAATGGAAGTCTTAGGAGAAGAAAGATCAAGGGTCCTCACCTCAACTCCGACGAGGTTTCAAGGTTGGCTTGTGAAGGTTTCAATGGAAAAACATGATGAAGATTGGCGACATTAACTGGCAACAACCGAGGGCAAATTTGCTGGTGATATTTCTTGATAAGAAGGGGAGTTTTTATAAAGGATAAATCCTAGGGTTTGCCTAAGTCGGACATGCCCTAGGATCTTCTTCATTTGACAAAATCGAGGAAGATGAAGACTCTGATCGAAAATCTTCCTCTCCTGGTACATGCCATGATGAGCGACCCAAGAGATCCCTTCTAACCAGCCCAAGCCTAACTAGGCTAGGTCCAAAATAGGGAGCTATTAAGCAATGATTGGATGTGTCATCACCATCACCCTTATGAACAAATCCCACCCTCAAACCTAACCCTAACACCATCCCCTATCCCAACCTTGCCCCATAAAACGGCCACACAACCTCTACCGGCAACCCCCTCCCAGCGATCGTCCTTACCGCCCCCATCCCCCCGATTGCTGCTGCCCCCCATCCTCTCCTCCTCCATCTTTCTCTTCTTTTCCATCTCCCTCTCTTTCCTCCTCTCCATCTCCCTCTGCTTTTCCCTCTCCCTCTCCTTCTCCCTCTCATACCATGAGAATGAAGAGGATGATGTCGCATGACCTGATGTCATCCTTGGCACCATTGTAGCCCTTGTAAGTGAGCATCTTGGGTTCTATGTAGGCCGAGGTGCCACAAAAGTTGTGGAAGATGCCTCTTCTTTCTTTGTTCTAGTGGACTAGGGATGGTCAATAATTTTTCAATTTGAATGTGCTTTAGTTTGTTTGCATTTGGTTGCAACAGGTAGATACAAATTAGCAAGCAGATCACTACCATCTTTTATATTATGCGACTACTTAAGTACAATACTTCTATTGATTTATCCTATAGATGAGATAAGATTAAAGTTCGAAAGCCTTCATCTATTTGTGCTTAGATTGTCTCAGTTCCTCCTGAATAGTTTTCACAGGCTAAAATAGGCATGGAGGATGAACATTATATACACAGACCAAATGGCTCCATCGTAATTACTCCTAGTTGTGAGGTTTTGCAACTACTTATTAGTCCTCAAGAACCAAGGGAACTAGTCCTTCAGGCATAGCTTTATAAAGATCTAATGAGTGATAGACATTTAAAATGACAAGAGAAAATTAGCATACATCTCATCTCTCATGATTAGTGAGTTATAAACAAACAAAAGATAGTTTGCTCATTGGCCCAATTTTAGAAAGGAACACTTGCTTTATATTATATAAAAATATAGCTAG
This sequence comes from Phoenix dactylifera, assembly GCF_051530095.1. NCBI lineage: Eukaryota > Viridiplantae > Streptophyta > Magnoliopsida > Arecales > Arecaceae > Phoenix > Phoenix dactylifera. Next base: position 15,777,914 of record NC_143194.1, on the reverse strand, counting down.
AAGATATCAGACCTACTCTCCTATCCATTTTCACCAAAATACATCGAACTAAAACAAACCTCACTGTATTAACCCACCATTATAGGAGATAATAGAAGACGGGGGGGGGGGGGGGGGGGGGGGAGTGAAATATTCGCACCATGTAGGCATCCGCTATTAAGGATCTTGTGAGCTCCAAGCCTTCCTCTCCTCTCTCACTCTCTTTTTTTGTTCCAATGGGATCTATTCTAGGGCTCTTGGGGTTCCAATATATCGGCTTTGGTGGTGGCCTTCATAAGAAGATGGCCGCTCTAAGTGGGTGGATGGAGGGAGGGGGATTTTGTGACAGAACAAAAATCCATTTGCAAGGTATCATGTTTGATAACGTCTCTTTCTTTCTCTAGCACTTGCCTGTCTAATTTTTGTTTCTCATGACTGGGATTTGTGAAGGGAGAGCGAGAAAGAGAAGATGAGGAAAGAGAGGGTGAGGAAAAAGAAGAGGAAGAGTGAGAAAAAGGATAGGAGGATAGGGTGATAGTGGTGCTGGCTGAGGGGTCGCCGACAAAGGTTGTGTGGCTGTCTTAGGGAGGAAGGTTGGGGGGAGAGGACAAAGTTAGGGTTATGTTTTAAAGATACATTTTATTCATGGAGGTGATGATGATGATAGATCCGATCATCACCTAATTATCTCCATGTTAGCTGATAAGTAAATACCTTTCTCTATGTTAGCTAACAAGTAGGCATTTCTAGTGAACTACATTCACTTAGCTGACAAGCAAGCATCACCGAGCTTGGAAGGAGAATGGGCAATATTGCAACAATCCAAAAAATATAAGATTAATATTACAACAATTAGGCATATAGTGTTGTAAAATAAAAGGTAAAGAGATTGGAGACAAGAAAATAAATAAGACATAGAAATTGTAGAAAATTAGTTCTTCATGAACTAATAGTATTTCTCATTTCTTTCTAACGCCTTTCTTTCTCTTTTCACTTGTGTACATTTCATCCTCCTCAAGGTACCCTTTTATAGGCCTAGGGTTATAATAAGGAGATATAATGGTAATAATGAGGAGATATAATAGTCATAATCACAAGACAATTAAAGGACAAGAGAAGGTGAAAAGGTGGATGAATGTAGACATCCCCAAGGGATAAGGGGCACATCTAGGAGTTACAAAAGATGGAAAACCCAAGAGGTGAGGAAACTCAAGAGGTGAAGGTTAAGTGGTCATCCACCCAAATACGGTGGATTCATAACACTCCCCCTTGGATGACCACACACAAAGAACATGCCTCGTTAAAACCTTGCCAAGAAAAAACCCAGTGGGAAAAAAACCAATGGCGAAGGAAAAAAAGTACAGTATTCTTGTGTACCATCAAGTGCTTTAGGATTGCCTCATTAAAATCTTGCAAAGGTAAACCCAGTGGGACAAAACCTTAGCGAAGGAAAAAAAGTATAATCGGCACAAAATCTTCAAGGTCCTTGACTCCCCCTGAAAAATGCATGATCAAAGGTCTTTAAGTTGTCGCATTCCAATGTTATGCACAATCTTCTTAAATGTTGCGGTTGGCAATGCCTTGGTGAATAAATCTGCCAGATTTTCACTTGATCGTATCTGTTTGACGTCAATATCACCTTTCTCCTGGAGTTCATGAGTATAAAAGAACTTAGGTGAAATATGCTTTGTTCTGTTACTTTTAATATAGCCTCCTCTAATCTGGGTGATGCAAGCAGAATATCTTCATATAAAATTGTTGGGCTATCATTGATTGTGGATAGACCACACCTTTTTCGAATATGGTGAATTAGTGATCTCAGCCAAACACATTTCCGACTTGCCTCATGGATAGCAATAATCTCTGAGTGATTCGAAGAAGTAGCAGATAATGTTTGCTTCACAGATTTCCATGATATAGCAGTACCTCCACAAGTAAACAAATATCCTATTTAAGATCGACCCCTGTGTGGATCAGATAGATAGCCAGCATCTGCATATCCAATCAATTGTGAGTTTGATCCATTAGGATAAAACAATCCCATATTAATTGTTCCACGGAGGTAATGAAGTATGCTTGACCCCATTCCAATGTCTTCAGGTTGGAGTAGAACTGAATCTTACTAATAAGTTAACTGCAAAGGCTATATCAGGTCGAGTGCAATTTGCAAGATACATTAGTGCACCAATAGCACTCAAATATGGTACTTCGGGATCAAGAATTTCTTCATCCTCCTCAGGAGGACGAAATGGGTCTTTCTTCACGTCAAGTGATCGAACAATCATTGGAGTACTCAAAGGATGAGCTTTATCCATATAAAAGTGCTTCAGAACTTTTTCTGTATATGTTGACTAATGAATAAAGATTCCATTTGGAAAATGCTCGAGTTGCAGACCGAGACAAAATTTTGTTTTTCCAAGATCTTTTATTTCAAACTCATTTTTCAAATAAGTAGCGGTTCTTGTGAGCTCTTCAGGAGTTCCAACAAGATTAAGATCATCAACATAAACTGCAACAATAGCAAATCCGGATTCTGACTTCTTAATGAAAACACATGGGCATATAGGTTATTCTCAAATCCCTCCTTCAACAAATATTCGTTGAGGCGATTATACCACATGCGCCCGGATTGCTTCAACCCATATAAAGATCTTTGAAGCTTGATAGAATACATGCTTCGGGATGTACTTGAATTACATGCTTCAGGCATTTTATATCCTTCAGGGATTTTCATATATATATCATGATCCAATGATCCATATAAATATACAGTGACCACATCCATCAGCCGCATATTTAATTTTTCTGTAACTACCAAGCTAATCAAAAATCTGAATGTAATTGCATCCATAACGGGGGAATAAGTTTCTTCATAATCAACCCTAGGTTTCTGCAGGAAACCTTGTGCAACAAGTCGTGCTTTATATCGCACAATTTCATTATTTTCATTACGCTTCTGTTGCCCAGATAGACAACCCAAGAGGGGGGGTGAATTGGGTTTTAAAATAATTTTGCAATTTAAAACGTTTGTGGATGACTAATTAATACTTTTGCAAGATGATTAATTAGTTGCTAGGTGCTGTGAGTGAAATGAGAATGAGAGAGAGAGAGACAAGCAATCACAAACACAATGTTTATAGTGGTTCGGAGCTAACCCTTGCTCCTACGTCCACTCCCCAAGTCTCACTTGAGAATTCACTATAACCCTTTGGATTACAGCCGGTTGTTTTACAAGCTCACAACCCAACTTGTTGTTTTACGAGCTCACAACGAACTCGGTCGGTTTTCCCAGGCTCACCGACTAGAACCACCCCGATTGTTTTTCCGGGATCACAATCGAACCCTTACACGTTGGTTTTACCCTCGGCTCACCAACCAACCTCTACACCCTTGATTCAATCCCCCGATTGAATCAAGCAAAGACAAGATGGAAATAATGACAACAAACAGAAAAACAGAGCTTCTCAAAAGCAGATAAATAACAATATAAACTAGAGAGAAGTTAAGAGCCCTCAAACACGTTTGAGTTGGAGTAGAGTAGGGCTTCTTGAACTTCGGGTCTCCTCTTGAATGTCTGGTCGACTTGAAGGCAGGAGGAGACTCCTTTAATTGCTGGGAAGAGGTAGCTGGATGGAGTTAATGGCGCTCTTCCTTCTTTTCCGTTGAAAATCAGGTTGCAGAGATTGAATGCTTGATTTCTTTGAGTGGAATAGTAGTTCTCTGCCTTGCTACAGTCCTCTGTGGCTATTTAAGCCATCCCCCACGGAAACTAGCCGTTAGACACCTTTTTCTGCCCGTTCTGCACACTCTGCACAACCTGACAATATGTCCGTTGGGGGTCGGAGTCGACTCGCGCGATCAGGAGTCGACTCGGCTGTAGCGGGAGTCGACTCATGCTTTTCTGGAGTCGACTCGGCAACTGTTCCGGATTTGAATTAAAGTGGCCTCTTCGACTGGGAGTCGACTCGACTTGACCCGGAGTCGACTCGCCAACTTCTGGAGCTGACTTGGCATTTTCGGAGTCGGCTCATCCCATGAAGTCCACGGAGCCAATTTTCAACTTGGCCCACTCGAGTCGACTCGACAATCCTGGGAGTCGACTCGGCGCTCAGAGCCCGAACTCCCGATCTTCTGTCTTTTGGCTCGTCCAGTCTTGGAGTCGACTCGGACTGTTCTGGAGTCGACTCGGCTCTCAGTTTTCGAAACATGGCCTTCTGCCTTTTTGGTGTAGCGCTGCCTTGGGGTCGACTCGAGCTGTCTGGGAGTCGACTCGGCTCTCAGAGACAATAATTCGGTCTTCTGTCTTTTTGGGGTCGCGCTGTCTCGGAGTCGACTCGCGCATTGCGGGAGTCGACTCGAATCTCAGAGTCCGAAAACTGCTCTCTGACTTTTGCCTTGTGAACCACTGAGAGTCGACTCTCGCTTTCTTTGGAGTCGACCTACCAACCATCGGAGTCGACTCGCGTTCCACAGGAGTCGACTCGAATCTCAGGGTCGAAATTCGCTCTCTGACTTTTCTGTCTGTAACTCCTTGGAGTCGACTCATACTACTCCGGAGTCGACTCGGTAAACATTGGAGTCGACTCGCGCACTTCAGGAGTCGACTCGCTGACAGGTTTTGAGTTGATGCTTTCTGCTCGTCTGTCTGTTCTCAGTCGGAGTCGACTCGTAATGATCCGGAGTCGACTCGAGCCCGTGCCAGTGATTCTGATATGCTTGGAGTCGACTCGTAATACTCTGGAGTCGACTCGAGTCTCAGACTTTGGTTCAAACTGACTTCTTAACTTATCCAAAATATTATGAACCAAGTCTAGAAACACTTTAGACAAGATTTTCACTGAAACACTCAATTGAATTCATTAGTAAACAAGAGATATACTCAGATGCTTTGAGCTCATCAAAATCAAATAGGGTTATGATCAATCACTCCACAATCTCCCCCTTTTTGATGATGACAAAACATTGAGTATATGTAAAGTGAATTGCTCAATAAACAAGAAAATAAAATTCATAAATGAATTCAAGTGTCTGGTTATTTAATTTATCCAAGCTTGAAAGGTGTGAAACAATAAATTTTGGAATTAAAGCTCCCCCTTTCATTTGGAATTATATAAGCCTTCATATCATGCAATCAATTGTTTGGCTTATATATATTTAATGATTTAGCTTTCTTAAAAATTCAGATTCTCCCCCTCAACATATACATTCAACTTTGTTTTGATTCTCTGAATTTCCTTTTAATGCATTGAAGTTTTTTGAACTGAAATTTTTGGTTTTTTAGAGGGAAAATCTGTCAATTTGTTCTTGAGTAGGATTCAGCTAATCTCCGAATATCCCTTGAATAGATTCTGGAGATTACTCCATTAGGAGCCCCAACAGAGAGATAATGAGCCTCGAGGTACCAAATCCACTAGGAACAAATTATGTTTTAATTCTCATTTTGATTCCTTTTATGTTGATTCCATTTACATATCTATTAAGTATTTCTCCCCCTTTTTGTCATCGTATCAAAAAGGAAGTGAATAGAACACACAAGCAAACAGAGATCAATTGGCACAGAATTGAAGAGAATATGTCTACTCATTGTATTGATTTGTATGTAAATACATTTGAGAATACAATAAGTAAAGCAAAAAGGAATACATGTCAAAATAAAGCAAAAAGCAGCTAAGGTCTCCTCGAGGATGTGGCTCCTCCTCTCAATCTGTTCTGCTCCATGAGGAGAGTGACCGCATCTGTAACATGCCCGAGCTGAGAGATAATGGATGAGGTGGCCCTGCTATGTGTAGTGGAGAGCTCAGTCAGGGTCTCCTGCAGTGTGTCCAGCTTGGCGATCAGTACATTCGCCAAGTGCTCTGCCCCCTGAGTAGTGGTGCGCATGTCATGTCCTATGTCATCGCGCATCTTCCGAGTGGTGCTCGTGACCTCACTCATACTGGAGAACTGGGCCTGGATCAAGCTCCTCACGTTGTAGATCTCTTCCCGTACATGGGCCGTCATGTCAGTCACGGCTGTCAAGGAAGGGACCAACGCTGAAGATGGTGCAGGAGAGGGAGCAGGCACTGAACCCCGGAGCTCCCGAAGTAGATCATCCCGCAGGTCTCTAACTATCTCCTGGCGCAACTCCCGGAGCTGCTCAGGAGCGATCCGGACCTCCATGGGCTGAGGAGCTGAGGAGGAGGGTCCGGCTGAGGTGGTAGGAGCAGAAGTGGAGGAAAAGTCAGGATAATCTGAGTCTGGCTCAGGACTAGGGGAATGTCTGGTGGTATGTGTGGAGGTGGAAGACTTCCTAACCCAGGTCCCCTCTACCTTCCGAAACCCCATCCTGTGTAGGGTCCCCGGACGCATGCGATCTGTCCATCGCAATGCGCGAGAGGGTTCCCCCTCAGGAATAGGGATCTCGGCCTCCCTAAAGATAAGGGTGAACATCATGCCATAGGGGAGGGTGAGCCTAGGTCTATCTAGTGGCTCACATAGGTATCTATATATCATCTTGGGAAAGTTTATGGGGGTATCCTGAAGAATGTAGTACATGAGGGCTAGGTCCCTCTCAGACACAAAATCGAACCGTCCGGTCTTTGGGAACAAAGACCGAGAAATGATGCTCAAGAAAAGCCGCATCTCAACTGAAAGTGAGCTGGCGGACACCTCATCTAAAGGGGACTGGGGTGGATGCCCTAGAATGGCTGTAAGGGCCTCAGTCCTATCTTCGGGGTGTGTGGGAGCCACCCCTAACTGTGGAAGGTGGAGGACTTGGGCTATGAAATCCTCGGAAATAAACAATGGGACACCGGCTATGGTTCCCTCTATTCCCCCATTCCCCCTATGGACAGTACCATAGAACTCTCTAATTAGGCCAGGGTATGTGGGGAGGTCTAGGGAACAAAAGTACTCTAAACCCTGGGCCCTAAGTCTATCTCCTATCGTAAAGCCCTCCCGGGAGAGATAGTCGAAATCGACGTATCTCCCGGTGGAGACCGCCTTCCCGGCGCACGGCCTCGAGGGAACCGCCCTTGGCGGGGAACGAGCCGGAGGTTGTGCCCTCGCGGGATCATTCCGAGCTTTGGAGCGTCGTTCGGTGCCGGTTGCGGAATGGGGCCTCTTTCGGCTTGGGACAGTGGTTTTGCGAGGCATGGTTGACCTAGAATGAGATGAGAAACCTAATGGACTATGAAAGATCGACGGAAAAAGACCTAGGGGCGGCCGGAGACGATCTAGGAGTCGGCTCTAGGGTTTTGAACAGTGGCGGCGGTGAAAATAAGTGTTTTCTAAACGATGGAGTTAGGGTTAAAAAGTCGGATCCCGACTGCGAGTCGACTCCACTGAGTCGCGAGTCGACTCGACCTCGAGTCGACTCCAAAATATGCGCGAGTCGACTCTCCTTAGGCGCCTGTTGACCTCGAGTCGACTCCTTACTGTATGCGAGTCGACTCCCCCTCTGCTGCCATTGTTTTCGAGTCGACTCCCGTAAATGTGCGAGTCGACTCCCCCTTACGAGCCGACTCTGAAACTTACTCGAGTCGTCTCGAACTCTGGCACGCACCTAAAAATCATGCTATGTTCGTGCCGAATGAGGAAAAATCACTAAGTTATGATCTGATTTGATGATCATTGTAAAGAAACTCTAAATTAACCACAATCTAATCATCAAAATCAATGAACTAGTGGAAAACACCACTAGCATGGATCAATCACTCCTAATCCCCTCCTAAGCACACTATCTCTTTTCACTTAGGAGTTTTGTAAAAATGTCAGCTAATTGATCATCAGTACAAACAAATTGTAGTGTCACATCACCATTCAGTACATGATCTCTTATGAAGTGATGTCTTATCTCAATATGTTTAGTTCTTGAATGCTGAATTGGATTCTTAGTTAGATTAATGGCACTTGTATTATCACAATTAATGGGTATTTTATCTTGTTTAATGCCATAATCTTCTAATTGTTGTTTGATCCATAAGATTTGAGCACAACAACTCCCGGCTGCAACATATTCAGCTTCAGCAGTAGATAATGCAACCGAGTTTTGTTTCTTGCTAAACCATGAGATTAAGTTTTCTCCTAGAAATTGACAAGACCCGCTGGTACTTTTTCTATCAAGTTTACATCCAGCAAAGTCTGAATCTGTGTATCCTATTAATTTTAGGCTAGATTCTTTAGAATACCATAAACCTATATTCTTAGTTCCTATTAGGTATTTAAAGATTCTCTTAACTGCAATTAGATGTGATTCCTTAGGATTAGACTGATATCTAGCACACATGCAAACACTAAACATGATATCAGGTCTACTTGCTGTAAGATACAATAAAGATCCTATCATACCTCTATATAGTTTCTGATCTACAGATTTACCTGATTCATCTTGGTCTAATTTGCATGATGAGCTCATGGGGGTGCTGATTGACTTGTTTCCCTCCATATCAAACTTCTTAAGCATCTCCTTGATGTATTTGGCTTGATTGATGAAGATGCCCCCTTCAGATTGTTTGATTTGAAGCCCGAGGAAGTAATTCAGCTCTCCCATCATGCTCATCTCAAATTTACTCTGCATCAAGTCAGCAAATTCTTCGCAGAGGCGATTGTTAGTAGCACCGAAAATAATATCATCAACGTAAATCTGCACTAATAACATATCTTTGTTTTTCTTTTTCAGAAATAGTGTTGTATCTACATTTCCCCTAGAGAATTCATGATCTAATAGAAATTTGCTAAGTCTTTCATACCATGCTCTAGGTGCTTGTTTCAAACCATAAAGTGCTTTGTTCAATTTATAAACATGATTAAGGTATTGATGATTTTCAAAACCAGGGGGTTGTTCTACATATACCTCCTCATTAATATACCCATTTAGAAATGCACTTTTTACATCCATTTGAAATAACTTGAAATCCTTAGAGCATGCAAATGCTAATAATAATCTAATAGCCTCAAGTCTAGCTACAGGGGCAAAGGTTTCATCAAAATCTATACCTTCTTCTTGATTATAGCCCTTTGCTACTAGTCTAGCCTTATTCCTTATTACAATTCCATTTTCATCAAGTTTATTTTTATAAATCCATTTGGTACCTATAATTGGATATTCTGAAGGTCTTTCGACTAGATTCCATACATTGTTTCTAGTAAATTGGTTTAATTCTTCTTGCATTGCATTTATCCAATTTACATCTTTTTCAGCTTCTTCTATGTGTTTGGGCTCAAAATGTGAAACGAAAGCTAGATGAGTGTTTAAGTTCCTAAGGGATGCTCTTGTCCTAACGGGTTGAGATGGATCCAATTAATTTTTGATTATTATCTTGTAATGTCATCTCATCAATCTTTTCTTCAAGAATTTCCGTATCATCATCAAAATTAACTCTCTTACTAGAAGAGATATCACTAGAATCATCAAATACGACATGGATAGATTCTTCTATAACTAGGGTTCTTTTATTAAAGACTCTATAGGCTTTGCTAGTTGTAGAGTACCCCAAGAATATAGCCTCATCAGATTTTGAGTCAAATTTTCCTAGATTATCTTTCCCATTATTATGAACAAAACACCTACATCTGAAGACATGAAAATAGTTTACCTTTGGTTTTCTGTTTTTCCAAAGTTCATAAGGTGTTTTCTTTATAATGGGTCTCAATAAAACTCTATTTAATATATGACATGAAGTATTGATGGCTTCTCCCCAAAAGTACTTAGGGAGGTTGCTTTCACACAACATAGTTCTAGCCATTTCCTCTAGAGTTCTATTTTTCCTCTCTACAACTCCATTCTGTTGTGGTGTCCTAGGAGCAGAAAAATTATGAGTTATTCCCTTTTTACTACAAAACTCATCGAATAACTGATTTTCAAATTCGGTTCCATGGTCACTTCTAATGGCTATGACTGAAGAATCTCTAGCATTAGTTACTTCCTTATGAAACTTTTTAAAGACTGAAAAAGCTTGATCTTTATGTGCTAAGAACATAACCCAAGTGTATCTAGAATAATCATCTACAATGACTAGACCATATTTATTTCCACCTAGACTAGTGGTTCTAGTTGGTCCAAATAGGTCCATGTGTAGTAGTTCTAGAGGTCTAGAGGTAGAGACACAATTTATAGATTTAAATGAGTTCCTAGATTGTTTGCCAAATTGACATGCTTCACATATTTTATTCTTTTTAAATTTTAATTTTGGCAAACCTATCACAGAATCTCTTTTAACTAGTTTAGATATTGTGTCCATGCTTGCATGACCTAACTTACGGTGCCATAACCAACTAGTATCATTATCCTTAGTTTCATTAACAACTAAACATGGATTGTGTTTGGCAAGATCCTCAAGGTCTACAACATACACATTTCCACGTCTTATTCCTTTAAAAACTAAACTATTGTCATTTGGGTTTGTTATGATGCATAGTGATGGTTTAAACATAACATTATAACCTCTATCACATAATTGACTAATGCTTAATAAATTATGCTTAAGACCATCAACATATCGAACATTATCAATAAAAGTAGAAGGGGTAATTTGAACTTTACCTATACCAATGATGTGACCCTGGTTATTGTCTCCAAAAGTCACAGCACCTCCCTTCTTAGCTTCAAAGGTGAAGAATTGATCCTTGTCACCCGTCATGTGTCTTGAGCAGCCACTATCCAAGTACCAGCAATTTTTGTTGACCTTGGCTGCAAGACACTCCTACACAAGCAGATCATATAATCTTAGGTACCCAAGTTTTCTTGGGTCCTTCATGGTTAGTCATATTGGTTCCTTTTGGAACCCATACCCTTTTAATTTTTCTTTTAGTTTTTCCTTTCCTATAGTCACATACATTTGCTTTATGTCCTACAGTTCCACAACAAAAACAGGTTACTTTCTTAGTTTTGCTTTCTCCAGCTTTAACAAAGAAGTTACTCAGAAGTTTTTGCTTATTTTTAGGTTTATATCCTAAACCTGCTCTATTGAATACTGCTCGTTGACTATTAAGTATCATATTCAGTTTTTCTGAACTATATGTAAATTTTTCAACCAAGGGTTTGTATTTTTCAAGTTCTTTAGTTAGTGTTTGTTTTTCTGCTTTTAGATCATTCAGTTCTTTTGTGATACTCTCATTTATATGTTTATTGTTTTTGGGTTCTAATGTTTCTTTGTTCAGCCTTTCATTTTCTTTAGTTAAGGTATTATTCTTTTGTATCAAGATTTGGTTGCTTGTTTTAAGTTCTCCATTTTCTTTGGTGATACAATCCTTATCCTTAACTAACTTATCGTATTTATGTAGGTAAGATTGATTAGCTATTTTTAGTTCTTTATTCTTAAGATTTATGGCCTTATATTCAATCATTAATTCATTAAATGCATCATACAATTCATCAAAGGTAAAATCAAGATGCGTGTTGGATGTTACCTCATTTTCATTGGCCATGAAACAGAAATTGGCCTTTTCTTCTTGTTCCTCATCCGATGATGAAGATGATGCGTCGGAGTCCGATAAGGTGGTGACAAGGGCTTTCTTCTTCTTGTACTTGCTGCCCTTCTTTAGTAAGGGACACTCAGCTCTGATGTGCCCCGGCTTCTTGCACTCATAACAACCAATCCCCTCATTTTCCCTTTCCTTACCTTTATCCTTGCGATAGGAATTTGAGGGGCCTCTCCTTTGATGATAGGACTTCTTGTGGTTGATGAATTTTCTGAACTTGCGCACAAGAAGAGCCTCATCATCATCTCCCTCATGATCTTCTTCTTCACTGCTGCTACTGCAAGACAAATCTTTGTTAGATGATGTAGATTTGAGAGCTATTACCTTTTTCTTATGGGAGGACTCTTCTTCGCTGTGCTGCTTCATTGTTAGCTCGTGAGTCATTAGGGATCCAAGGAGCTCTTCAAGTGGAAGCTTGTTCAAGTCCTTAGCTTCTTGGATTGCCGTCACTTTGGCTTCCCATGACCTTGGTAGACAGCGAAGAATTTTCCTGACAAGATCACTGTTAGTATAGTTTTTGCCAAGGCTTTTTAGGCCATTGACAATGTCAGTAAACCTAGTGAACATGCTAGTGATTGTCTCATTAGAATCCATCTTAAATAGTTCATACTTATGAACTAATATATTTATTTTGGATTCTTTGACTTGATTCGTGCCCTCATGGGTCACTTCAAGTCTGTCCCAAATCTCTTTTGCAGAATTGCAAGTAGAGACTCTATTGAATTCATTCCTATCTAATGCACAGTAAAGCACATTCATTGCTTTAGAATTGAGTTGTGCCTTTCTCATGTCATGTTCATCCCAATCCTTTTCTAGTTTAGGTACAGTGACACCCTCTACATAGATGGATGGGATGTATGGTCCATTTACTACAATGGTCCACATCTCATAGTCTTGGGCTTGGATGAATATTCTCATCCTAGCCTTCCAATATGAGTAGTCGGATCCATTAAAGAATGGGGATCTTTGGGTGGACTGACCCTCAATGTGGAAAGATCCAAATGGAGTTGTCATTTTGATCTTTTACTCTTAGGGTAGAAGAGTTTAGGCTCTGATACCACTTGTTGCCCAGATAGACAACCCAAGAGGGGGGGTGAATTGGGTTTTAAAATAATTTTGCAATTTAAAACGTTTGTGGATGACTAATTAATACTTTTGCAAGATGATTAATTAGTTGCTAGGTGCTGTGAGTGAAATGAGAATGAGAGAGAGAGAGACAAGCAATCACAAACATAATGTTTATAGTGGTTCGGAGCTAACTCTTGCTCCTACGTCCACTCCCCAAGTCTCACTTGGGAATTCACTATAACCCTTTGGATTACAGCCGGTTGTTTTACAAGCTCACAATCCAACTTGTTGTTTTACGAGCTCACAACGAACTCGGTCGGTTTTCCCAGGCTCACCGACTAGAACCACCCCGATTGTTTTTCCGGGATCACAATCGAACCCTTACACGTTGGTTTTACCCTTGGCTCACCAACCAACCTCTACACCCTTGATTCAATCCCCCGATTGAATCAAGCAAAGACAAGATGGAAATAATGACAACAAACAGAAAAACAGAGCTTCTCAAAAGCAGATAAATAACAATATAAACTAGAGAGAAGTTAAGAGCCCTCAAACACGTTTGAGTTGGAGTAGAGTAGGGCTTCTTGAACTTCGGGTCTCCTCTTGTGTTGCCCAAAGATGGTCACCCAAGAGGGAGGTGAATTGGGTGTTTTAAAAAACTTTTTGACTAATTTAAGATTAAAACACACAAATATATAAACTAAAGCAAGGATAAAGGGATAAGAGAAGACAACCACAAGCACACGGTTTTATAGTGGTTCGGAGCCTTCACTGCTCCTACATCCACTCCCCAAAGCGCCTTTGGGTATTTCCACTATAATCCAAGATTACAGTACGGTAGTTTTGCGAGTTCACTACCCAACTCGTTGTTTTACACCGGGCTCACAACAAACCCTAAACCCCCAATTTCTCTTAGGCTTGGGACGCCTTTCCCTTGTTCCAAGTCCCTTGACTTGAACAAGCACCACGATAAAAGAGTGTACAAAAGAATATAAAAGCTCTAGAAAGCAAATATAGCACTTATGAACAATGAAACCCGGAAGAATCTTTTTGCCGTTGGAAGCGTGGGAGATGTTGATTCTTCCAAGGTAGACCGCGTAGGGTTGAGTGTGAGCTTTGATTCCCGAGCGCGCGAGAGTGGTTGAGCTTGAAATCACTTGGGAGACTTGAAAGTACTTGATTTCCTTCCTTGGATGCACTCACTCCCTTGAGCTTTTCTTTCAAACTTCTCTCTTGAATGATTTTGCTTTGGGTTGGTGAAGAGTTGTTGAGAACCACTTAAGAGGTCCCTTTTATAGCCCAAAAAGCAAATATAGCCGTTAGAGACAAAAAGAGAAGGATTTGAAATTCAAAATCAAACCTGAAAAGCTGTCAGTCGCGTCCCAGGCGCTCCGGGGACGTCTCCGCTACAGCGAGAGACGTCTCACCTACAGAATTGTACTTTTTACTTTATCTGGGGTCGACTCGGCACTTTACGGGGACGTCTCGCCTTGTCTGTGCTTTTTGAGTGGGGACGTCTCCGCTTGTGTCCACTTTATGCGTGGGGACGACTCCGCTATCTCAGAGTCGACTCCGCTTCCTTATCACCGCAAAAATCATTCTCTGGAAAACCCTGAGAGAGCCGTCTCCGCCATCTTGGGGACGTCTCGGGGAGTCTCCTTTTTGCTTGCGGGGACGACTCCGCGTACAGCGGGGACGTCTCGCGCATATCCCTTGAGAAACGTCTTTCTGCCGCCACTGAGAGAGTCGACTCCGCTTCTGAGAGAGTCGACTCCGCTAACGCGGGGACGACTCGGCAGGTACCGGGGACGACTCCAAGTGTGCCAGTTCTTCCTGTTTGTGCCAGAGATGTCTCTGAAACTATCAGGAGACGTCTCGGCTGTCCCTGAACTTTTTCTTTAGCTCAAAATATTCTTCAATAAATTCATAAAAATTGTGGGAACTTGCCTAGACATTTCTTAACAATTTTCTAAGTAAAACACATGAATTCCTCAATCGAATTGTTAAGATATAATGGAATTTTACTCTAGTATTTTGTATTCATCAAAATCCATTAGGGGGTCAACAATCTCCCCCTTTTTGATGATGACAAAACACTGAGTATATGCAAAATTTGAAATTTAAACATATACACAGTATTGATCAGATATACAAGTATAATGTTTTGATTTGAACTAGATACGATGTGCATCACTTAAATTTCCTTGTGCATAGGATTGATCTTTATAGTTCTTAAATGATTTTATCATATGAACTGAATTTGAATCAAGTTAGAATGATATATTGATGCTGAAGATAATTTAAAAACTAGATTCTTTTTGACTCCCCCTTTCTTTTCCAGAAGGGCAATTATCTTAAAATTAATATTCTTCAATAACCATATTCAATATTCATTCTATACCCCCCTTTCAATATCCATATTTTTCAATATTCATATTTCAATATTCTATTCCCCCTTACAATATTCTACTCCCCCTTTTTGTCATCAACAATGAAGGGGACAAATGATACTCAAGGTGTGACATTCATATTACTCCCCCTTTGTTTTTGGAATTCATTTCATACTCATCGTTTAGTTTAACATAGTTATCACAAGATGTGCTCCCCCTGTTTCTTTGTATCACACAATCAAACACATACACAGAATTGGCAATGTACACAAGATTTTAAAAAGAAATTGTATTCATATGTCATTGTAAGTCTTTGAAGTTAGTACATAAGAGTATTGATTTCAAGTACAAAAGGAAGAGTCATAACAAGTATTGATTTCTAGTACAAAAGTGTTTCACAATGGCCTAGGATTTACAAAAAGAAGATCCTATAGGATATCCATCATCGGCGTCGTTGCTCATGGGGCATTGTACTTTGTGCATAAGCCTTACAGGCTGCATCTATGAAGCCATTGATAGAATCCATGAGAGTCTTAAAGTGATCTCCTTGTGACTTGTGGAAACCTGCCACAAGTGCTTCAAACTCTAAGGTTGCCATCTCAATTCTGCCTCTAAGTTGGGCAACTAGGGTGCCCACATTGCCATCTGGCTTTGTCAACTCTTTGAGACTCTCGGAAATGGCCTTCAAGCTGTCTTTGAGCTCTATCGATCTGAATGTTTGGGTGGCACCTACCCCAACTATTTGCTGCTCTGTGGCTTCAATTTGAGCTCTAATTTCCTTCAGCTCTTGTCTGATGGGGGCCAGCTCTGCAGTCATCATGGATCTCATCTCCTCCCTCATCTGCTGACAAATAACAGATGCTAAAGTGTGCATCTGCTCCTCTGATAGGAAGGAGGTCCCACTGACTGGAGGAGGTTGTGGCATGGATGTGGAAGGTCCAGCTGAGCTGGAGGGAATATCAGGGATGTCCATGTGGCTAGGTGGAGGAGAGTGATGGTCAGGCTCATGATGTGGGATTTCAGGCTCTATGGTTTGTGCTTTTCTTTTTGGAACCTTGACCCACGACCCATCTATCTTGTGAAATTCCATTCTTCTCATTGAGCCCTCATTGTAATAATCGGTGTTTCTTAGGGCCTTTGCAGGTTCATTTGGTGGAATGGGAACCTTGAAGTGTTTAAATATTAAGGTAAAGATCATGCCATAGGGTATACTAAACCTAGAATACCTATGACATTGGGCAATGTAATTTAGCATGAGTCTAGGGAGGTTTAGGGGGATCCCTAGTAGGATATGGTGCATTATGACTAAATCACGCTCCGAAACAAAATCGAAGCGACCGGTTTTGGGGAATAGGACCCGATTGACAATGCTTAAAAGAAGTCTCATTTCTGCATTTAGGTCCTGGGAGTAGACAACATCAAGAGGGCCGCAGTCCTCTCTTCCTAGAATCAAGTTTAGGGCTATTTCCCTTTGGGGATGTGAGGTCGGTGCCTCACCGTCCTTAGGAATTTGTAGGACAGTGGATAGGACATCCTCATTAATTTCTACCAATGTCCCTCGGACATATGCAGTGTACCCTAAGTCCCCTAAGGCCATATCACTAAACATTTCTCTAACAAGGCCGGGGTAGGTCGAGATTTTGAGGGTGCAAAGGTGCTCCCACCCTTGGGCTCGGAGTCTCTCTCCAATAGAGAACCCCTCATGATCTAGAAAGGAAAAATCGATGTGCCTGCCAGTCGTGACTGTGCGATTTGCACAGAAAATCGTCGTGGTCGGCGGAGCAACCGGAGGAGAAGGCGCGGAGGGTTCTTCCCGCCGTTCCTCGCCGTCGCCCGCTACTCTAGGTCGCCTCCCACGGGTTGTCCTAGCTTTCTTTGGTGCCATGGATGCTAGGGTTTGCGATTTAGGGCAAATGGAAGCTAGGTTTTGAAGTGGAGAGCAAGTGGAGGCTAGGGCTTTCCGTTTTGGTCGGGAATGAGGGAGAAAGCTCGAGTCGGCTCGAGCAATTTCGACCTATTTAAAAAGCCCTCATTCGGTCCCCGAGACGTCTCCGCCACTAAGGCGAGACGTCTCCCCCTGGGGGGACGTCTCTGCGACTTGCCAGAGACGTCTCCGACACAAAAAATTTCAGACTGCAGTTCCAGATTTTTGTTTAATCACCCTAATCAATCGTGATTTCTTTTGATAGACACAGAGTGAATTTGTTTGTGATCCTCCCCCTTAATAATACATCCTATAATGATTTGATAATGACTTTTAGATTATTAAGATTGAAATGAGGAATGTTTGACCAAATTTCGAATACCCATGTTATAGGCTCTGAAAATATCTCTATGAAGAGTCCAAGGGAGGGTAACCATCCTCCGGAAAGTCAAATAGTTCGTCATTTAGTTTAGATGAATTCATGTTTTCACATATGTTTGCCTTGAGGTGGGTTACTAGTTCGAGTAGCAAAGTAAAGCAATACAAGTTCACTTCATTTGCTAGGATCATACAAGCTCAACGCATTCCTTAAGAAATTGAATCTATCTTTACAAAGGGGCTTTGTAAAGATATCAGCTAATTGATTTTCAGTACATACATATTCAATCATCACATCATTTTTCATCACATGATCCCTAATAAAATGATGCCTAATCTCTATATGCTTTGACTTAGAGTGTTGAACAGGATTTTTTGTTAAGTTGATTGCACTTGTATTGTCACACTTAATTGGTATATTGTCTATTTTAATACCGAAGTCTTCAAGCTGTTGCTTAATCCAAAGAACTTGGGCACAACAGCTTCCAGCTGCAATGTACTCAGCTTCAGCTGTGGACAAGGCAACTGAATTTTGTTTCTTGCTAAACCAAGAAACCAAATTGGCACCCAAGAATTGACATGTCCCACTTGTGCTTTTTCTGTCGAGTTTGCACCCGGCAAAATCAGCATCGGAATAAGCAATTAAGTTTATGTCAGACTGTTTAGAGTACCATAAGCCTACATTAGATGTCCCTACTAGATATCTAAATATTCTTTTAACAGCTTGCAAGTGTGATTCCTTAGGACATGCTTGGTATCTAGCACACATACAAACACTGAATAATATATCTGGTCTACTAGCAGTAAGGTAAAGTAAAGAGCCTATCATACCTCTGTACAATTTGCAGTCTATACTTTTACCTTTTTCATCCTTATCAAGCTTGCAACTTGAGCCCATGGGTGTGCTGATTTCTTTTGCATCCTTCATCTTGAATTTCTCCAACATTTCTTTGATATACTTGGACTGACTGATGAATATGCCTTCCTCTGATTGTTTTATTTGCAGCCTAAGGAAGAAGTTGAGCTCACCCATCATGATCATTTCAAATTCTCCCTGCATAAGCTTGGCAAACTCTTGACAAAGACTATCATTAGTAGCACCAAAAATTATATCATCCACATAAATTTGTACAAGCAATAAGTCATTTCCTTTTCTTTTAATAAAGAGGGTTTTGTCTACATTTCCTCTCTTAAATTTGTTTTCAATTAGGAAATTACTTAATCTTTCATACCATGCCCTAGGAGCTTGCTTAAGTCCATACAATGCTTTATGCAATTTATACACATAATCTGGATGTAAGTGATTTTCAAAACCTGGAGGTTGTCCTACATAAACTTCCTCCATTATATAACCATTTAGAAATGCACTTTTTACATCCATTTGATAGAGTTTAAAGTCCATGAAGCATGCATATGCCAAAAGTAATCTAATAGCTTCTAATCTAGCAACAGGAGCAAAAGTTTCATCAAAATCTATTCCTTCCTCCTGATTATATCCTTTGGCCACTAGCCTAGCTTTGTTTCTTATTACTATTCCATCTTCATCTAGTTTATTTCTATACACCCACTTGGTGCCTATAATTGAAACATTTGGGGGTCTTTTCATTAGAGTCCAAACTTCATTTCTTTCAAATTGGTTTAATTCCTCTTGCATAGCGTTCATCCAATTATCATCTTTTTCAGCTTCTTCTAGTGATTTAGGCTCTATTTGTGAAACGAAAGCAAGATAATTACTAGTGTTTCTTAGAGAAGATCTAGTTCTTATATCTTGTGAAGGATCACCAAGGATTAGATCCTTTGGATGACCATGTGCATACCTCCATTCTTTAGGAAGATCTTGATTGTTTGATGGAGGTTGATCTTCTTCATCTTGCTGATTTGTATCTTCCTTAACCTCATCCTCATGTTGTTTGTCTTGTATGGAGAATTCCTTGATTCGGTCTTCAAGTATACCTGCATCAACATCTTCTTCTTTTCTAGAAGAATCTCCATTAGTTTCATCAAAAACAACATGAATGGATTCTTCAACAACGAGAGTTCTCTTGTTGAAGACCCTGTATGCTCTACTAGATGAGGAATAACCTAAGAAGATCCCCTCATCTGATTTGGCACTAAATTTACTGAGATTGTCCTTTCCATTGTTCAAAATAAAACATCGACAACCAAAAACATGAAAATAACTTATATTTGGTTTTTTGCCTTTTATCAATTCATATGGTGTTTTCTTTAAGATAGATCTAACTAAAGCACGATTTAAGATATAACATGAGGTACTTATTGCTTCAGCCCAAAAATACTTTGGTAGATCCGATTCGCACAACATGGTACGAGCCATATCTGCGAGTGTGCGATTCTTCCTTTCTACCACCCCATTTTGTTGGGGTGTCCTAGGTGCCGAGAAATTGTGATTGATACCATTTTCGTCACAAAACTTTTCAAAGTGTTGATTTTCAAACTCGGTACCATGATCACTCCTAATTGCTTTTAGCTTAAGATTGAGTTCATTTGAAACTTTATTATGAAACTTGATAAAAGCGGGAAAGGACTCATCTTTGTGTGCAAGGAATGAAACCCATGTAAAACGTGAAAAATCATCAACAATGACAAGACCAAATTTCTTACCCCCTAGACTAGCAGTTCTAGTGGGTCCAAACAAATCCATGTGAATTAGTTCTAAGGGTTTTGACGTTGAGACTATGTTCTTAGACTTAAAAGAACTTCTTGTTTGTTTTCCTAATTGACATGCCGCACAAATTTTATTCTTTTCAAAGTCTATTTTCGGTAGTCCTTTGACTAGATCCTTTGTAATCAATTTAGAAATTAAATCCATGCTAGCATGCCCTAACCTACGATGCCATAACCAACTAGTCTCATTGACTTTAGGATTCATGGCTACAAGACATTGGCCATCCTTCATGGTGAGATCATCAAGATCTACCATGTAAATATTTCCATGCCTATGTCCTGTGAGTATGATCTCATTATCAATTGGACTACTAATTATGCATAGTGACGATTCAAATGATACTTTAAAGCCCTTGTCACAAAATTGACTTATACTTAATAAATTATGTTTCAGTCCATTAACTAACAATACATTATCAATAAATGAGGAGGATGATATGGAGATTTTACCGACACCAATGATTCGGCCTTTAGCATTGTCTCCAAATGTGACTACTCCTCCTTCTTTTGATTCCAAGGTGACGAAGAGACTCTTGTCACCGGTCATATACCTTGAGCAACCGCTATCAAGATACCACATTCTCTTTTTATTTTCGGCTGCAAGGCATACCTGCAAAATGATCATGTGAAGCTCTTAGGTACCCAAGTTTTCTTGGGTCCTTCGTGGTTAGTGTGGTTGGTTCCCTTAGGCACCCATACTTTAGTTATGTTTTTGGCTTTCACAAATGTACTCTTGTTAGTTTGGATTTTTCTTTGAATACAAGAGTAGACTTTATGTCCAGTCTTTCCACAATGAAAGCATGTAGGTTTTTCAGTTTTTACATCTTTCGCTTTTACAAAGAAATTCTTTAGATACTTTTGTTGTTTATTAGTTTTATAACCTAATCCGGCTTTATTAAAAACGGCTCTTTGATTTGAAAGAATGAGATTTAATTTTTCAGAACTTTGTGTGAATTTTTCAACAATTGGTTTGTACTTATGTACCTCATTCTTAAGATTCAAATTTTCTTTGACTAGTTCTTCCTTATCTTTTTTAAGAGATTCAACATTTTGTGCAAGTGAGGTATTAATATCGAATAGGGATTTTAATTTTAGATTTAATTCCTTAATTACTGTTTTTCCCTTTTCATTTTCAATACTAAGTTTTGAATTCTTAATTTCTAGGTTAGTAGTATTAATATTTTTAACGCTCTCCTTTTCAATTAATAAGTTTTCAATGTCTTCCTTTAGTTTTTGATTGGAGGCTTTTAATTCTTTATTTTTTGCTCCTAACATACTACAATCACCCATAAGTTCTTGAAAAGCTTCATACAATTCTTCTAAAGTAAAATTTATGGTTGGGTTTTGACATACCTCGTCGTCCTCGAACGCCATGAAGCATAAATTGGCGGTCTCTTCCTTCTCTTCCTCGGAGGATGATGTGTCACTATCATCCCATGTTGCCTTCAATGCCTTCTTCTTCTTCTTTCCAAAATACTTGTTTTGTTGAGGGCATTCGGAACGAATGTGTCCCGGTCTCTTGCAATCATAGCATATGATTGGATCTCTTTCTTTTTCCTTTTCTTTTTCCCAATCATTTCTACCTCCAAATTTCTTTCTTGGGAAGGGTTTCTTCCTTCTCATGAATTTCTTAAACTTCCTAACTATCAACCCCAAGTCCTCATCTTGGCTTTCTTCTTCACTCCCACTGCTCTCTTCTTCACACACACTTGAGGTAGCCTTGAGTGCGATTGTCTTTTTCTTCGGCAACTTTTCTTCATGTTGCTTCATCGTGAGCTCATGCGTCATCAATGAGCCCAAGAGTTGCTCTAGCCCCAAGGTGTTGAGGTCTTTGGCTTCTACGATCGCCGTGACCTTTGCTTCCCATGCTTTTGGCAAAGACCTGAGAATTTTACTCACAAGTTCCGGGTTAGTGTAGGATTTACCCAAGCTTTTTAAACCATTAATTATATCCGTAAAGCGTGTAAACATGCATGTGATGGTTTCATTGGGTTCCATCTTAAACAACTCATATTTGTGAACTAGAATGTTCACTTTGGACTCCTTGACTTGATTTGTACCCTCGTGGGTAACTTCAAGCTTATTCCATATTTCCTTAGCGGAACTACATGTGGAGACTCTATTAAACTCATTTGCATCTAAAGAACAAAATAATGAGTTCATGGCTCTAGAATTGAGTTGAGCCATCCTATCATCATTCTCATCCCAATCCTCTTCAGGTTTGGGAACTCGAATGCCATTAACTATGTGTGATGGTTCTTGTGGTCCCTTGACTATAACCCTCCACAAGGCATAGTCTTGTGCTTGAATGAAGATTTTCATTCTAGTCTTCCAATAGGTATAATTTGTCCCATTGAAGAGTGGAGGTCTATTGGTTGCTTGCCCCTCGGCAGGAACATTGTTAAAGGGTGTTCCCATCTAGATCTTTGGCTAAGACGGTTAGGTCTTTCAAGAAATATAAGAGCACCTGCTCTGATACCACTTGTTGCCCAAAGATGGTCACCCAAGAGGGGGGTGAATTGGGTGTTTTAAAAAACTTTTTGACTAATTTAAGATTAAAACACACAAATATATAAACTAAAGCAAGGATAAAGGGATAAGAGAAGACAACCACAAGCACACGGTTTTATAGTGGTTCGGAGCCTTCACTGCTCCTACATCCACTCCCCAAAGCGCCTTTGGGTATTTCCACTATAATCCAAGATTACAGTACGGTAGTTTTGCGAGTTCACTACCCAACTCGTTGTTTTACACCGGGCTCACAACAAACCCTAAACCCCCAATTTCTCTTAGGCTTGGGACGCCTTTCCCTTGTTCCAAGTCCCTTGACTTGAACAAGCACCACGATAAAAGAGTGTACAAAAGAATATAAAAGCTCTAGAAAGCAAATATAGCACTTATGAACAATGAAACCCGGAAGAATCTTTTTGCCGTTGGAAGCGTGGAAGATGTTGATTCTTCCAAGGTAGACCGCGTAGGGTTGAGTGTGAGCTTTGATTCCCGAGCGCGCGAGAGTGGTTGAGCTTGAAATCACTTGGGAGACTTGAAAGTACTTGATTTCCTTCCTTGGATGCACTCACTCCCTTGAGCTTTTCTTTCAAACTTCTCTCTTGAATGATTTTGCTTTGGGTTGGTGAAGAGTTGTTGAGAACCACTTAAGAGGTCCCTTTTATAGCCCAAAAAGCAAATATAGCCGTTAGAGACAAAAAGAGAAGGATTTGAAATTCAAAATCAAACCTGAAAAGCTGTCAGTCGCGTCCCAGGCGCTCCGGGGACGTCTCCGCTACAGCGAGAGACGTCTCACCTACAGGATTTTACTTTTTACTTTATCTGGGGTCGACTCGGCACTTTACGGGGACGTCTCGCCTTGTCTGTGCTTTTTGAGTGGGGACGTCTCCGCTTGTGTCCACTTTATGCGTGGGGACGACTCCGCTATCTCAGAGTCGACTCCGCTTCCTTATCACCGCAAAAACCATTCTCTGGAAAACCCTGAGAGAGCCGTCTCCGCCATCTTGGGGACGTCTCGGGGAGTCTCCTTTTTGCTTGCGGGGACGACTCCGCGTACAGCGGGGACGTCTCGCGCATATCCCTTGAGAAACGTCTTTCTGCCGCCACTGAGAGAGTCGACTCCGCTTCTGAGAGAGTCGACTCCGCTAACGCGGGGACGACTCGGCAGGTGCCGGGGACGACTCCAAGTGTGCCAGTTCTTCCTGTTTGTGCCAGAGACGTCTCTGAAACTATCAGGAGACGTCTCGGCTGTCCCTGAACTTTTTCTTTAGCTCAAAATATTCTTCAATAAATTCATAAAAATTGTGGGAACTTGCCTAGACATTTCTTAACAATTTTCTAAGTAAAACACATGAATTCCTCAATCGAATTGTTAAGATATAATGGAATTTTACTCTAGTGTTTTGTATTCATCAAAATCCATTAGGGGGTCAACATCTTGAATGTCTGGTCGATTTGAAGGCAGGAGGAGACTCCTTTAATTGCTGGGAAGAGGTAGCTGGATGGAGTTAATGGCGCTCTTCCTTCTTTTCCGTTGAAAATCAGGTTGCAGAGATTGAATGCTTGATTTCTTTGAGTGGAATAGTAGTTCTCTGCCTTGCTACAGTCCTCTGTGGCTATTTAAGCCATCCCCCACGGAAACTAGCCGTTAGACACCTTTTTCTGCCCGTTCTGCACACTCTGCACAACCTGACAATATGTCCGTTGGGGGTCGGAGTCGACTCGCGCGATCAGGAGTCGACTCGGCTGTAGCGGGAGTCGACTCATGCTTTTCTGGAGTCGACTCGGCAACTGTTCCGGATTTGAATTAAAGTGGCCTCTTCGACTGGGAGTCGACTCGACTTGACCCGGAGTCGACTCGCCAACTTCTGGAGCTGACTTGGCATTTTCGGAGTCGGCTCATCCCATGAAGTCCACGGAGCCAATTTTCAACTTGGCCCACTCGAGTCGACTCGACAATCCTGGGAGTCGACTCGGCGCTCAGAGCCCGAACTCCCGATCTTCTGTCTTTTGGCTCGTCCAGTCTTGGAGTCGACTCGGACTGTTCTGGAGTCGACTCGGCTCTCAGTTTTCGAAACATGGCCTTCTGCCTTTTTGGTGTAGCGCTGCCTTGGGGTCGACTCGAGCTGTCTGGGAGTCGACTCGGCTCTCAGAGACAATAATTCGGTCTTCTGTCTTTTTGGGGTCGCGCTGTCTCGGAGTCGACTCGCGCATTGCGGGAGTCGACTCGAATCTCAGAGTCCGAAAACTGCTCTCTGACTTTTGCCTTGTGAACCACTGAGAGTCGACTCTCGCTTTCTTTGGAGTCGACCTACCAACCATCGGAGTCGACTCGCGTTCCACAGGAGTCGACTCGAATCTCAGGGTCGAAATTCGCTCTCTGACTTTTCTGTCTGTAACTCCTTGGAGTCGACTCATACTACTCCGGAGTCGACTTGGTAAACATTGGAGTCGACTCGCGCACTTCAGGAGTCGACTCGCTGACAGGTTTTGAGTTGATGCTTTCTGCTCGTCTGTCTGTTCTCAGTCGGAGTCGACTCGTAATGATCCGGAGTCGACTCGAGCCCGTGCCAGTGATTCTGATACGCTTGGAGTCGACTCGTAATACTCTGGAGTCGACTCGAGTCTCAGACTTTGGTTCAAACTGACTTCTTAACTTATCTAAAATATTATGAACCAAGTCTAGAAACACTTTAGACAAGATTTTCACTGAAACACTCAATTGAATTAATTAGTAAACAAGAGATATACTCAGATGCTTTGAGCTCATCAAAATCAAATAGGGTTATGATCAATCACTCCATAGCTTCCGTACAAATACCCACTTATATCCAACGGACATTATACCTTCAGGTGTTTGGACTACAGATCCAAAAACTTTTCTTTTTGCTAACAAGCTTAATTCAGCCTCAATAGCTTCTTTCCATTTTGGCCAATCATTTCTACGTCGGCATTCTTCGACGGTCTTTGGCTCACTTTTCTCATTACCTTTGGTAATGCTGATGACCCAAAGATTGATTTAAAGATTGATTTTGATGATCACAAAATCTTGAAGTATAATTACTAATGTTTGTGTCGCAAGAAGAAAGATAATTTGTTTTGCAAGGAACATAGCAAGTTGGAAAAATACAAGAAGGCCTCAAAAGCTCTCAAAAAGTTGAAAGAAAGATATACTTCATTGGCCCAAGTTTCAAGTTCAAAGGATTCAAGTTGGAGGAGCAAATTCAAAGAAAGATTCAAAAGAATAGTCCTCGAGTCGACTCCTGAAAGTTTAGAGTCGACTCTAGCACTCTGGAGTTTCAAGGAACAGTACTCGAGTCGACTCCGAGACTCTGCGAGTCGACTTCGACTGAGAACAGACAAAAAGACAGAGAGTTGATTTTCAGCGCTATAGTGCTCGAGTCGACTCCTACTTCAGCGCTACAGTGCTCGAGTCGACTTCCAGCTACAGTGCCGGCTACTCTTATTCACGAGTCGACTCCCACTTCAGCCGAGTCGACTTGAGCACGCTGGAAGGCATAACGGCTAGTTTTTTCTCAACTCCAACGGCTCTATTTTTGTCTCTAACGGCTAGATCTTTGTTCCCACGCCATCCAAAGCTATAAAATCAAGGGAAGAGCTAGGAAAGAAGTTAAGAAAGTGGGAGAAAACACATAGAGAAGAGATTTCAAAGAGATTTCAAGAGAAACCTCCCAAAAGCACAAAAGGGCCATTCAAAGCAAAAAAAAGAGAAAAGAAGAGCATCCGAGTGAATCCCAAAGCTTCATCTCTAACTGTGTGCTGCCTCAGTGATCTTCTACCTCGTGCGAAATTAGAAGAGGGTCAAGTAAAGAAGAAGCCGAGTTTCCTCATCTACAAAACTTGTTTGAGGGCTTCTCTTTACTCTATTTGTTTACATTGTTATATCTGCTTGTTTAAGAAGCTTTGATTTGTTTTAAACTCTTGTTCTAATATCTTGTAACTTGATTCAATCAAGGAATTGAATCAAGGGGTTAAGGTTTGTTGGTGAGCCAAAGGAAAAACCAACGGTGTAAGGTTGTGGTTGGTGAACCGGGAAAAACCAACTGGGTTGGATTGTGAGCCCGTGAAAACAATCGAATTAGTTCTAGTCGGTGAGCCTGTGAAAACTGACCGAGTTCGTTGTGATCTCGTGAAAACAACAAGTTAGGTTATGAGCTTGTAAAACAACCGGCTGTAATCTGAGGGATTATAGTGAAATTCCCAAGAGGTCTTGGGGAGTGGATGTAGGTGCTGGGGTGCACCAAACCACTGTACATCTTTGTGTTTGTGATGCTTTATCTCTTGTATTTCATACCTTACATTCATACCTGATTGTGTAATATCTCTAGTTTTGTTTCCTATTGATTTATAAGTGATTGTTTAGAACTTGCTTAGCTTCCACTCCATTTTTACCATTCACATAGATTAAAATTGATCATACAACTATAAATTAATTTTAGATCAATTGCACCCTAAAGCCATAGTACAATTGCTTTAGCTTAATTTTTCACTGCTTTACTTGTAATTGCCTAGAGCTTAAGTAAGTAGCATCTTATCATCCCGCTGCATTCAATTCAAAGTAAAAATTAGGGAACATAATTTTTAGAAAACCCAATTCATCCTCCCTCTTGGGTTGTCATCTTGGGCAACAAATGCCAACATTACTTCTGGTAATGTCAAGAGCCACTTTAAATGAAAATATGTTGTCGACAACGGTTTTATTTCTATCCCATATTTCTCCTGTACTTATATAATGTATTGAGATCTCATTATTTTCAGGTATATCTTTCTCTTCAGGGGATAATTCTTCAGGAGGTTCCTCTTCAGGAGGTTGTATTTCTGAAGATTTTAAAATGGGAGTTATGGTCTCTTCAGGAGCACCAAATTTTATGGTCTGTTTTGTGGGTATGGCCTCTTCAGGAGCGCCAGTTTTTTTTCTTTGTACTTTTCTCTTCTGAGGATTCTTATCTTTCGATCCAATAGGTCTTCCACGCTTCAGGCGTGCCTTAGACTTATTTGCTGCTTTATTAGCAAGTTGTCCTTCAGGGATCTCAATTCTTGCTGGAGCATTACCAGCAGGAATATAAGATTTTACTACACTTCTGGTGTCAGTAAATACATTCGGTAATTGATTTGCAATATTTTGCAAGTGTATAATCCTCTGAACTTCCAGTTCACATTGATTTGTACGATGATCAAATTGAGATAAGGGAAAATTATTCCAAATGATTTCACGTCATACTTCAGGCATCGACTTTTCTCCCCCTAATGATGGGAAGACTGTTTTATCAAAATGACAATCCTCAAAACGTGCCTTAAACAAATCTCCTGTAAGGAGCTCAACATATCTAATAATAGATGGAGAATCAAAACTAACATATATACCAAGTCTACGTTGAGGACCCATCTTAGTGCGTTGTGGGGGGTGCAATTGGAACATATATAGTACAACCAAAAGTGCGAAGATGAGCAATATTTGGTGGTTGACCAAATGCAAGTTGCGAGGGAGAATATTTATGATAAGCAGATGGTCTAACTCGAACTAATGATGCTGCATGCAATATAGCATGTCCCCAAGCAGAAATAGGTAATTTTGATTTCATAAGCAAAGGTCTAGCAATCAACTGAAGTCTTTTGATAAATGATTCAGCTAAACCATTTTGAGTATGTGTATGAGCAACAGGATGTTCAATATCAATTCCAATTGACATGCAATAGCTATTGAAAGCTTGAGATGTAAATTCACCTGCATTATCCAATCGGATTGTCTTAATTGGATAATCAGGGAATTGCGCTCTCAATCTGATTATTTGAGCAAGAAGTCTAGCAAATGCAACATTTCTAGTTGAAAGAAAACAAAGATGTGACCATCTAGTTGATGCATCAATCAAAACCATGAAATATCTAAATGGTCCACATGATGGATGTATAGGCCCACAAATATCTCCATGAATTCTTTGTAAAAATGAAGGAGATTCAACAACAAGTTTTGAGGGGGATGGCTTAACAATCAATTTACCTTGAGAACAAGCAGAGCATGGATAATCACTTGGTAAAAGAATCTTCTGGTTCTTTAATGGATGCCCAAGTGAATTCTCAATAATCCTCCTCATCATTATAGAACCTGGATGTCCAAGGCGATCATGCCAAATCATAAAGATCTTTGGATTAGTGCACTTTTGGTGCATTACAACATTTGATTCAATCATTTTCATTGGTGTATAATACAACCCAGATGAGAAAGCAGGCAACTTTTCTAAAACAAGCTTCTGGCTCGAATTCATTTGAGTAATAAGAAGAAGTTCTTTGTTGCCTTCGTCGGTGGTTTCAATATGATAACCATTACGACGTATATCTTTAAAACTCAATAAATTTCTTCTAGACTTTGAAGAAAATAGAGCATCGTTAATACAAAATGTTGTACCTTTTGGCAACATAATATATGCTCTTCCAGAACCTTCAATTAAATTTGATGAACCCGATATGGTATTGACATTGGCATTGCTTAATTTCAAGCATTGAAAATACTTTTCATTTGTAAGAATTGTGTGAGTTGTAGCACTATCTACCAGACAAACATCATCACCATTCAATTCATTAGTAAGATCCATGTCTCTACAAATATGCAAAATATATGTAAAATTTTATTACTTAAAACATAACATAAAGTCTTACAACATGATAAAGAAAAATGCACTAATTAAAGGAAACACTTCCATCACCAATCAAATGATCAATTCTACCACTCGGATCTTCAAAGAAATCAGAAACATCAAGATGAGTAATATCAACCCCATCAGAGGTTTTGAAATGTGTTGATGATTCAGCAAAATTTGTTTTAATTCTCTTTTCTTTTTCTTTCAAAGAGGCTTGGTAGAGGTCTGCCAAATGCTTAGGCGTACGACAGGTACGCAACCAATATCCATTCATACCACACCTATAACACACATCTTCAAATTTCTTTTTACTCTGAGAGCCTTCTCTTTTATCTGAGTTATTCCACTTTTGGTGGTTCCACTTCTGGTGGTACGGTGCATCCCGCTTGTTATTTCCCCTTTTAGTGATTTTACTTCTAGTGCCACCATGATAATTTTTCTACCACGTCCTCTCCCATATCTACGATTCTTTTGGAATGATTTATCATTCGCTTCAGGGAATGATGTGCCATTCACTTCAAGGAATGGTATGGAACTAGTGGGACGAGATTGGTGATTTTTTAACAAAAGCTTATTATTTTGCTCAGCCACTAGAAGACAAGATATAAGTTCAGAATACTTTGTGAACTTCCTCTCTCGATATTGCTGCTGCAGGAGCACATTCGAGGCATGAAAAGTAGTAAATGTCTTCTCTAACATATCCTCATCGGTGACTTTCTCACCACATAATTTCAAAAGTGAGCTGATTTTAAAGAGTGCAGAATTATATTCACTAACACTCTTAAAATCTTGCAACCTCAGGTGCATCCAATCATATCGAGCTTTTGGGAGGATTACGCACTTCTAGTGCTCATATCTCTCCTTTAAATTATTCCACAAAATGAGAGGATCTTTTACCGTTAGATACTCAGTTTTCAATTCCTCATGAAGATGGTGCCGAAGAAAAATCATTGCTTTAGCACGGTCCTGCAGGGACGCTTGATTTTCTTCCTTTATAGTATTTCCAAGGTTCATTGCATCAAGATGGATCTCAGCATCAAGGATCCAAGACAGGTAATTCTTGCCAGAAATATCAAAAGCAACGAATTCAAGTTTGGTAAGATTCGACATTCTAGATTGGAGAATGGCACAGAAAATATTTTTTTTGTAGAAAGAACACCACGTACTTCCACAATTGGTAGAGCCTTCGTGTTGATAACGTGTTGTAAAATAAAAGGTAAAGAGATTGGAGACAAGAAAATAAATAACACACAGAAATTGTAGAAAATTAGTTCTTCATGAATTAATAGTATTTCTCATTTCTTTCTAATGTCTTTCTTTCTCTTTTCACTTGTGTACATTTCATCCTCCTCAAGGTACCCTTTGATAGGCCTAAGGTTATAATGAGGAGATATAATGGTGATAATGAGGAGATATAATAGTCATAATCACAAGACAATTAAAGGATAAGAGAAGGTGAAAAGGTGGATGAATGTAGACATCCCCAAGGGATAAGGGCACATCTGGGAGTTACAAAAGATGGAAAACCCAAGAGGTGAGAAAACTCAAGAGGTGAAGGTTAAGTGGTCATCCACCCAAATACGGTGGATTCATAACATATAGTGAATATTTGCAAATTTATACAAAATGTAAAAGATTTTTTGTTTTTAGTCAAATATTCATTAATGATATTTATAATTCAGATAAGATTCTCTGTTACCTTGCGTCTGTGCATTGCGTGAATGCCCGGATATTATGCTTGTTATATGGAGATTTTATTTTAAAATATAAAAGAAAATAGCGGTGAGAATGGGATGGCCGGAAGGCGCGAGGAATCCGTTGTACTCTTACATGGACGCCTATCTTTCTAACGAAACCCTGGGGCAAAAACTGCAGCCATGAGAGCCTTCTTCGTCTCTGTCCTCCCTCCCGTAACCGCTTCGCCTCCTCTCAGACCACTCCACCACCCGGTCAAACCCCTCTCTCATCTCTACCTTCCTCGGATTAAGATATCCTTGGCCCGATGGACGAGCCGAATCCAAAGTATTCGAGTTCTCAAAGAAGCCGTGGAGGTGGAGACCGGCGCTACGGAGGAAGTCTCAGAAGGAGGCAGCGAGCTCGGGGTTAATGGATTTCCTCTGGGGACCAAAGAGGACGGTTTAGATTCGCCGCCAAAGGTTTCTAGCAGGAAGAAGAAGAAGAGGCCCGAGGAAAGTGACAGCGGATACGATAGGTACAAGCTGCGCAATGGCAGGGAGGTGGGTTCGGTCACTGGAACTATTCTTATCGGAATTCTGGTAGCCATATCAATTTCTGTGATTTCTTGATTGCGATTAAAAGCAATGGTGGTCCTTCTGATTGTTTCTTTGCCATACGCCTCAGCGTCATAGTACTGGTATCTGGTTAGTTAATTAATTAAAAGTCAGCTAAATGTTTCCAAGTTTCTTGCATAATTTTCTGGAACTTCTTTTTCTGGTTTAATGATTCAAGAAAATTCACTAACATGTATAATGGATTACTGAAATTCATGCATATAGGGGATCTGCGCTGAATCCTGTATGATAGATTAGCAAACGAGGAGATTATGTCTGCATGAGAGAGGAAGAATGCTTTGATGTTCGCCTAGGGTCCTTGCTTCGTATTTCCCTTGGAAGTGGATGAAAAAGAGAACAAAAGAAAGCTTGCATTATTAGAAAGTGTCGTATGGCTTTCCATCATTTATTAACTTCTTACTGGAGGTTATCAATATGATTAACTGGCTAGGACTTATGTGCTATTTTGTGGAAAAATGATACTTAGGGAAAATCAAAGATTTTAGTGCTTACTTAGAATTAGTGTTTTTCACCATCCTGTCCAAAATTGCACTTATAACCCTTCCTCTATGATTCATACTTGGCAATTCAACAGTGGCCATGATGTTTTGCACTAATTCTTTTTCTTGAGTTTGGAGATGTGGAAAACGGAGTGTATCTTACACTCTGGAGGTAGCTCTAACTTGTAAGTCACCAGATCAATTCTCTCAAAAATATGATAGGGTCAATGGAAGCAGGGAGATAGCTTCATTGATGGTCTTACTGCAACTGGTTATTGATGATATGGTTGTAACCCTAGCTAGACCGTGTCTCCTGCTTTAAATTGTCATTCATTGTGATGCTCATTGGCTTGTCCTTTTGTTAGATTTTGAGGAGCCAAATGGTCCTCCTTAAACAAGGCAAGAATAGGATTCTTGCTTCTTTAATTATCATCTACAAGACAAATATTAGTAGCTCCTGGTATATAAGGAATAACTATAGATGGAGGTTTACCATAAACTGCTTCATAATGCATCATTTTGGTTGAAGTATGAATTCTGGTCTTATACCACCATTCAGCACATCAAAGCCATTTAACCTATTGTTTGGGTTGTAAACTAACAAAGCAGCAAAGATAAGTTTCTAAGCAATGGTTCACCTCCTTGGATTGGCCACTGATTTGTGGGTGGTATACTAAGCTCATGTTGAGGTGGGTGCCTTAGATGGAAAAACTCCTTCCACAAATCTGCTAGTAAAAACAACATCGCTGTTGCATAAAATTGATGAAGACTTCCTATGCAACTTAAGGACATGATCAATAAAAAAATTATGATGCTATGTCGGGGTGAGATAAGGTTATAACATGCGTATACTTGGATAAGCGATCCACGACAATGTAAATCAGCTCTTTTCATATGATTTGGGCCATCTGTCGATGAAGTCCATGGAGATATCTGTCCAAATGTTACCTCAAGCTAATCCTTCTTTTAAAGTAGTAAGACCTTGCTTGTTGTTGGAACAGGCTTGGCTGTCCATATGTGATGATTCTTGTTCACGTATGTCTATGTATCACTCCAAACTTATTCCCTTCAACCAGTATTGGGTGGAACTTCCTTCCAACTGCCATGCACATACTCCAAACAGGCTTCGACAATTCTTCATGCATCTCAGAGTGGCTTATGGGGACTAGAGCTTTCTAATGATTATTGCATACTATATTAGGAACAATGAATGGTGAAAAATGGACCTTGGAAGAAGGAAACTTACCTAGAATACCAAGTTGTATACATGAACTTGAAGGTTTATCCCTAAGGGCTAGCTGCAAGGTTTATCTGTATAGGATGAGAGAGCCTGCTCCCTGCTGAGGCATTCAATCTCCATTCTCTTTCTGTTTGGAAGCTTGGATCGAACCCTTGGAGGGTTCTATCACAGGGAAAGTTCAGTCTCAATGGGAATCTTGAATAACTTAAAAAAGGTGAGAGGCAAGCCTCATGCAAAAGCAATGCTGTTGTTGGATCATCATCCTTGTGCTATTAGATATGCAAACATTTGAAATATCTCTAGATGCTCTATTATATTTGAGTTTCTCTTCTTAACACTATGGTCTAATTAAAGTAAGTTGAAAAAAAATGCCGCCATGAGCTCGAGTTGCTATTATGAACTTGCTTCTCATATTTCATTTTATTAATAATAAGAGTTTCCTTGAATATTATTGGATATCTTAAAATTGTTTTTTGATATTTGAAATGTTTTTCTGAAGTAGAGACTGAATCAACATTTCCAATTATAAATCATTTCTTGAAACATCTTATTGTATAAGATTGTCTCTCTCTCTCTCTCTCAGTAATATTGAATGTAATAAAAAACATGTTCAAATTCTAGGTCTTTGAAGAAAAAGCATACCTTGTTGGAGTTGAATGTAAAGGTAATAAAGGGGATACCTTTGGTATTGAAGAATCACTTGAGGAGCTTGCACAATTAGCTGATACTGCTGGACTTCTAGTTGTTGGTTCTACTTACCAAAAGTAAGTTCTCTCCAGTAAACATTGTTCCTTTTGGCTATCGATATGCTTGCTCTAAGCTTGCCTTGCATTTCAATGATAAGTTTCACAACCTAGAGGTATATGTCATTGACTTAGCTGATACTAGCTGATACTAGTAATGGCCCCTTCACTTTTCATTGCTATAATAATTCAGTAATACAATGAATCCCTCAGCTTTTGAATTCGAAGTATTACATTGAGCACTTCTAAGTTCTAACATATCAACCATTTGCAGAAAACCTTGCTGTTTTGTGAAAAAACATGCAATATTATGTGGAAATTCCACTAATCAGTCATCCATAAATTGTCACTTTTCTAAACAACATTTGCAATAATTGTTTCATGTTTTCTCCTCAAGCATTCAGAATACTCATATTTCTCCACTGCTGTGCATTGAGCAGCCATTGACAATTTACAGTGAGGCCTGAAAGTGGATTCTACTAACTAGCTTCTGATCCGGAATAGACCTGAAAATAAAAAAACCTTGTCGAATCTAAATTTATTTTATGTAAATTAGGCTTGAATTAAACATATGACCCTCATAAATATGGAGTGGAAGTGGATCACAAAGTACCTCCATCCAAACTCAAACCAACATGAACTGACCCAAAACTATCAGTACATATATTTCACCACCCTCCATGAGTTTAAGAAATTGTTTTGCTCATGTTGGTATTTTTTTGTAGGTAAGCATGAATTCTGATGTTGATTTGAAGTTACATGTGATTGTGAATCAAATCATATCCGCCGAATCGGTACCGAGATCCGTACCAATCGGCGCCCGGTACCAGTTCGGTACTGTACCGAACCGGTATAGGTGAGGCGTGCCGGTTCATGGACCGGCATGCCAAGCCGGCGCACCCCTTTTTTTGGAGTTTTCAAGAATATTTAATTGATAATCATTCTTTTTGATCATTTTCAATAATTTTAAGTTTAATTTGATATTTTTATAGCATTTTTTTTGATGCTTTTTGATGTTTCCATGATTCTAGTTTAACCTAAATGATGCATCTGATTGTTTTAAAATGATACAAATTATAAAATAATTAGTGAGATGTTGTATGCTACAAAGAACAACATAAAATATCTTAAAATTTAGTAGTGACATGAAAATTATAAAATAATACAATCAATTACATACATTTAAAGAACAACATACATACCGATATCTAAAATTGGATCGAGTGGCAATGGCTCTTGTAGATATTCAGATTATAAGTATAGTCAGGAGGCACATCAATCCATCCATCTAACTAAGTGACACTGTAATCTTGTACGTTCATCCTATAAGAAATATGCGCCGGGTTATAAGCACTCTGAGATCTCTTGCTGAAGCTCTGGCTCTGAGAGGTATCTTCTGGCTGATAATACTATTATGAAGAGGCCCATCCGAATATGCTGGCAATAAAATTCGATCTGTGAGATGCTCTGGTTGCGTAGGGTAGTAGCCATTGAAAGATGCCTCAAATGTACTATATCCCTATCCGTATCCATATGGGTCATAAGCTGTCTGTAACTGTGGATAATAGGATCTAGTATACGACTTGGAACCTGATATTTTTATAGATCCTACTCCATATACGAGGTCATCTGCAGCTACATCATGTCCACCTGAATGATCTCGAAGAGTTCATCTTCTATATGTAGTCGTATTCTCCATGGCTACAATTTTTGACCCAATGGGTCATTCAGATCAGGTCGAGTCCATATATAACCTGGACCCGACCCAAAAAAATTTGGGTCCGGTTCGGGTCCGGGTCGGATCTGGTTCGGGTCCGGGTCGGATCTGGTTCGGGTCTGGGTCCGGGCAGTGACCCAAGCAAAAACAATGGGTCCATGTTCATCAAGAAGCAAAATTCAATTCCTCTCCCTTGAATTTTCCACCACTATCAAGTATTGACCCAAGCTACTAATTAGAGGTCCAAAGAAAGGTAAAAGATCGAATCTTTCCTAACCGAAACAACTAGAAGAGAGAAGAGCAGCGGGAAACTCACATCACCTATTGCTCGGCAGCCTCAGCAACGATTGGCAACCTGGGGAGGTGTCCCAGGAGGCAGAAAGTTAGTCCGTAGACCAAGGAAACTAGGAGAAAGAAGAAGACAGTGTTGTCGACGCTCTGAAGGGCTCAAAGCTGAGGCCTTCCTGCAGGTTGAAGGTGCGCTCGAGGAGATTAGGGAAGATGAGGACATCGAGGACGATGGCCTGCATGGTATTGATGCAGATGTAGTGGTTAAAGGTGGACGATCTGCAGACGAAGATGAAGTAGAGGGTGAGGAAGAGGAGGAAGCCATTGAGGGGGGAGGAGCGAAAGAGGCAGATGGCAGGGAGGAGGGGCTGGAGGAGGACCTGGAATGTTGGAAACTGGGCCAGGACGTAGCGGTTATACTGGATGCATGGTCTGCCGTACCGGTCGGTACGGGCCGGTACCGGCTGGTACATACCGGTACCGAACCCTACCGGTACGGTACAGCTACATATTTCGGTACCGAACCGTACCGGCCCGTACCGACCGGTACCGACGCGTACCGGCCCGTACGGACCGGTACCGACCCATACCGACTCGGTACCGGCCCGAACCGACCAGTCCGTACCGGCTCCATTTTTTTTTGGTTTTTAGCCCCATCGGTACAGTACCGGTTCGGCTCGGTTTGGTTCGGCACCGTACCGGTACCGATGCCCACCGGTACGTCGGTATTGTCGGTACCGCGTACCTTGACTGGATGCCATCAAGGAAGGGGTAGAGGTAGCAGGCGACGGCGATTAGGCGATCGGCGGGATCGGTGCCGGAGTTGTTGTTCTTGGCCTGGGCGGTGACGGCTTGGTGCAGCCGGCGACGGAGGATGAGGTGGGGGTGGGAGAGGCTTTTAGGTGAGAATGAAGAGGGGAGAGGGCGAAGAAGGGATAAGGAGAGGAAGCAAGAAGCCATGCTATCTCTCTAGTTGCGATATCAATTGGAGGATAGGATGGGGACTAAGAAGTTATTTTATTTTATTGGGAATTGGGATAGGAGGCCAAAACAGCGCACTTTATTGCAGCCAAGATGGAGAGGGGTAAGGCTTACCTAACCGACCCAATCTTTTGTTCATTTGGGTTATATTAATATGCACGTAACTGTTTAGCTTGAAGCTTGAAGCAATGAAGAGTGGAGCGATTGGGCCTCAACCCTCACGGAGTCGTACTGTCGGAGTGACGAAGTGAATCAAGTGATTAAGCGATTTTTCCTGCGGCTGTGGCCTGTAGGCTTACGGGCCCAAATGGATAATCCAGGTTCGGGTAGGGTTAGATCGGGTCGTTGGGTAAATGATCCAAAATTGACCTAAAAAACGAGTTGGGTCGGGTCCGGGTCGAATCGAGGTTCAGTAAACCTAGATTCGACCCAAAAAAAGGAACGGGTCTAATTTTAGAACCTGACCTGGCTCTCCGGATCCTCTAAAATGGGTCGGATCACTAGTCAACCTGACCCATTTGCAGTCTTAAATATTGTGCTTAGCCCATTGTCCTTCATCGACCCTAGCCTCACTGGCTACGAAACTGGCCAGTCGTGGAGGCGATCCTCGCTCATCAAGTTCTGGCTCCTGCTG
Organism: Phoenix dactylifera; assembly: GCF_051530095.1. NCBI lineage: Eukaryota > Viridiplantae > Streptophyta > Magnoliopsida > Arecales > Arecaceae > Phoenix > Phoenix dactylifera. The sequence goes on along the minus strand of NC_143194.1, from coordinate 15,740,472 downwards.
CTGGCCCACAAGCCATCCGATTATAGGACCATCCTTACATCAACGAAAGCACTATGGATCGGATCTGCGTACTTAGCTGCACTTTTTTCTGAATGCACTTCAGCCTTAACCTCAGATTGTAGTGAATATATACAAGGTCGTTGAGGTGCTTCTATATCAGACGGTTCCATTGCTTGCTGTGGATGAGGGCGAGGTGGACCGGTTACACTCACAGCCACTCGAGAAGACAGTCTGGAAGAGGATCCGGATAGCTAGCTGCTTAATATTTTTTGCGGACAACGCAACAAGAATCCACCATTCAACTATTAAAATATTAAAAAAAATTATATATAAGATAGTACCATATTAGTAACCATCTAATGTCCGGTAAATGTCCTGATATATAACATACTTGAATTTATACTTTTTTACTTATGACAACTGCCGAGAGTTAAAAGCTATCGTTGCCCTTTTCAAATATTTTGGTCTGTGAAAAAGAACCACGTTGTGCTATGTTAATAATAGAATATGCCAATTAACTTACACATATCATTTAAGTTAAATTACATCTTCTAGACATAGAGTCGGAACTTCTGGATCTGGCACCATCTTGTAAATCACATTATGCAGAGCGGCCAGAAGTTCATTATCCATAATGATTCCATATGCACTGTATTAGAACTGAGGGTTCAGGTGGTATGCTGCACATAGAGTTTGTTATTGTCTTAGTAAAATTATACAAGTATAGATGCAGTCTAATTTTTAATGTTTTTGCTTATCTGCTAAATACAAGTTCCTACCCATCTCGTAGTTACACCGCCGCTCAATAATGCCAATGTACTCTTGGGCATGTGTCAGATTTGCCTTGATGATCTGAGTCTTTGCCCTCTCCATCATGTAATATAAGAAGCCCAACTGAGGGTATCTCTCGCTGTCCACGGCCCGAAGCACTTTCCAACAACAATTATTGGGCATTAGACTATCCAAAACAGTCAACCCGGTTCAGAACCGATTCAACTTGATGCGAACAGGTTCGCACCGAGTTGGAGTGAAACCGACCGGTTTTAAACAATTCCGGCGGGTTCTAGGCCGGTTCGCACCGGTTCCGACTGGTTTGGCCCCTTTCCAGCTGGTTCCAGTCGGTTTGGTACCGGTTCCTACTGGTTCGGGGTTGGAACCAAATAAACAAGGCAAACCGACCCGATTTTGCACCGGGTCGGTTTGGTACTACCCGAACCGGACGGTTCGGCCTGGTTCGGTAGATCATGGTAAAATGGGTTGTTGATAATGTGCACATACTGTTTAGTTATTATTTTCTTACACAAGCTTTTTATGTGCTGGACTATATTGTCCATATTGAGCATATGATGTTGGACTATAGGGAGATAGGCTTTTTACTATGTTTTTATATACTTAACTGACCAGTTCATATATGTTTCTGTGCTTTGTGTTTGGTTTATTTTTCACTTCATTTAACCTGAGTAACCTGTTAGGCTTGGATTCAATTTTTTAACCTGATTTAGATATGGATTGGATTTTTGGTATGCCAAATGTTTCAAAATATGGTGCATGAGGCTGCAAATGGGCTGAAAAAGATGGTTTACTTAGCAATATATAGATGCATGTGTCAAGATTAACATTGTCTAGCTGCTTTTGTTGCTTATCTTTCTGCGATCACATATGCAGCCCTTTTAGCTTTGTGCAATCATGTATGTGGCTTACTCTCATGCAAGCCCATGCGAATGCAGCAATTCAAGTAGATGATTGGATTAAATATTGGTTTTAGATGGTATGGGTATATGTATGTTAATAATGTCAAATGCTAGTTATGCTATAATTATTGCTATTTAGAGTTAAGGGCTAAATAGTTGGAACTAATTGTTAGATATTATTATAATGATTAATATTGCTATCATTCATAAAAATAATGTATTTTATTTATTTGAAATATTTAAAAATACTAACACGATATGCACCTGTATATTTGGCCTTCATAACATATATGCACCATGAGGTCCCTTGGCCACCCGGGACCAATCTCCAATCCAGCCTGATCCACTTGGATCCCAGTCTACAATGTCTAAGCACTTCTATTGATGCCCTGAATTTTTGATGATGACAAAGGGCATAAGGCCATTTATAATTTAGCAATCAACCCTTGTTAAGGCAGCTTAGTTTGCCTTCCCTTTTTGGCAATTATCTATTTCGTTGGTGGGGCTACATAACTATGAGGTTAATGAAAAATTAATGAACATCTGGGTTTTAACACATGCCAAAAGTTAGATCCAAGTCCTATCTATGCCAATCATGTATGAATTGACATATGTCTAATAGGCCCCATTTTGTTAATTCTTGATGATAGACCATTGATTGTAAATGATTAATTATAAGTATTCACTTTTACACCTTCATCTAGTCTCTTTCAAATCTAGAGGAATTTTGGCAGGTCAAGGAATGAGCTTAAACTTCAAGCAAGAATATAGATTACCCTACCAGCTTAAACTCTCATGCTCAATTTTGCCTTGGCTACGAATTCAGCATCATTTCCAGCATGTCGACTTCTTCTTGACAATTTTTCATTAAATCTACTCTATCCTCTTACATGGAGTTTTCTCAACCTTGAGTTGTGCAAGTGGCCTGAGTGGTGAACTGGTGATTATGATAATTCAATGTTTTAAGGTTTTGCTATCTTATAAATTAAAAGTTGAAATGATTTCGGAATATATTCTTCTAACATTGGCAGAGATTTGTTCTTGATTTTGTTTGTTTGCTTAATCTGTATATTGTTCAGTTTTATAGTGTATCTTGATACGGTACTGCAAATGTTGATAGATATAGTAATATTGTGGTTTGAACTCTTAAAATTATGTAGGCTTGCTTCTCCAAACCCAAGGACTTATATTGGTTCTGGCAAGGTTGCTGAAATCAAGAGTGCAGTTCATGCTCTCAATGTCGAGACTGTAATTTTTGATGATGAGTTGTCTGCCGGGTCAGTTGCCTCTGTAACTAATTTGTATTTATACATTATGTTATATTTCTACATGCAGTTCTAATGTTGTATTTTTCAACGAGCTACTTGGTTAACATAACACTTGCAATCTTATTAGATTTATCTAGAAGATTATGCTAATGTATAATCACCCAATTATGCTGCTGGCACAGAACATGTCATATCTCTTGAAGACTTCAAAGTTCTTAATGCATATTGTGTTCCTAGTCTTTTCCAGAACTGAAGATCTAGTGAAAGAGAGATACATAGTGGTATCAAAATGAAGGAAAAAGAAAAGTGGGTAAAGATTGAGGCAAGATAGAGAAGGGGGGATGGCAGAAAGGGTCTATGCACAGCTTGCAAACTTCCTTGCTCCTTAGTTATAATGAAGTGGCCTGATATTACACTTTGTTTTGGAACTGAGGGGGTGGGGTTGTTCAGTAGTCGTATTGAAGACCCTGCCCGGTTCCCTGAACCTGCTCACGAACACACTATAAGGAAGTTATAAAGTAGTAATTATTTGTTATATAAAGAGGACGACTAAGATTAACTTTGGAAAGCAACAAGATCTAGTTATGATCTCATAAATTAAAATTTATTGCTGTAAGTAACAGAAAATGAGTTCAGATTTTAAAGTAAAAGTGAAAAGAAATAGATGTGGTTGATAACTAAATATGATTATAGCAACAAAAACTGTGGGTGCGATTGATGGTAGATATGCATACCTTGCACTTGAAATAACATAACGTTGACTTAGAAACCAACGAAATACCATGTTTCTAAGCTGGTTATAATTCATTATGTATATCTTGGCTGGTCATTACCTTTACCATGCAGGTTGTTAAGGGACTCTTTTCAAGCCAATTCGCATAACCTTCTTAACATCTAGGACTAAATTAGAGATAAACAACTAGTGAAGTGACTGAAATTGGATAGTATTTCTAAGTCCAAAATTTAAAATTTGGCTCAAAACTAATGAAAATATAAATCTTGTAGCCCATGACAAAGGGCTACCTAGATCCTAATGGTCTTGATGCAACAACCTAGGACCTCACCCAAGAAGGCCGGCTATGAGGTATTATTTGGACTCCTCGGCATTGAATAAGTAACCAAGATTTACTTAAAGAATAATCAATATGAGACTAAATACATGCCTACGCAGGTCCTTGCACACTCTCCCTGTTCAAGCCCTGTTATTCTTGTCATGTCCAAATCCAATCAAATACAATCAAATATAAAAGTGGCCCATGGTTAGCTCTAAAAGGGCCCAGGATACAATATCCCTTAGTCCACATGGGTTAGGAGTCAGGTTCATTTTGATACCATTTGTAACGACCCAAGACCTTGTCCAGAAAGGCTAGCCATAAGGTATTTGTAGGCTTTGTATAAATACCCAAGATCTATCTAGTGCATAACTCATGTAGGACTAATACATGCCAATTGGGTCTCCACACTTAAGACTCTTGGATAAGATTTGTAACTAATTTCAATCAACCTGGGACTTTTTGGCTAGATCAAGATTGAAAGAAAAAATGATTAGTTCCCTACATGCTTTCTAGTCCCTAAAGCAACACCTAGAGGTCCCAATTGGGGTAGATATCGCCCAATTGAGCTCCAACTGCTTAACCAACCCTATATTAAGCCATTCTAGGCAGACTGGGTTAGTTTGTCCCATACTAGGGCCGAATTAATTCTCGAACAGAACAATATTGCTGCCTAATAGTGCTTAGGAATAGTCTTTAGTGGAAAAATGGTTTATTCTCCACCATTAAAGTTGGAAACATACAAAGCAAGATTTTAAAAGCATCTTATGCTAATCTTTGCTCGACTCAACCTTGGAATTTTGAATTTTAAGGCTAGAAGAACCTTGTCTTTGTTTGAGTTTCAGCCCAAGGAATTTAAACAACAAAAAATAAAGTTCTGAAGTAAATAAACATAAGGCATCTATCATAAATTAGACAGAAATCTGCCTTCTGTCAGATGTTAAACTTAATACAGCAGAGGTATTATGCTAATCTAATAATTCACACCAATTAGTTTGGATAAGAAGAGAAGAAAATTAAAATATTTACTACATCTCTATGTAATTTTATATTACATGAAGTGTCTCTTGAACACTACCATGGTTGGTCCCTAGCCTAGATGAGAAAGGTGGAGGGTTGATGTTAGGTTGACAGTCAATCGTCAAAACTTGTCAAATTATGATGAAATTGATCCAGAATGTTAGGGTGTCCCTTATTTTGTATGACATGCCACGACCTAATCTGATTATGGTGAGAAGTGAGCAAGGGTTGTCGAGGTCATTGACTGTGAATGGTGTGCCAAGATATGACCCAGTTATAGTAACAAATGAGCAAGGGTTAGCTAGGTTATATGTTGTAAGTGATGCTACACAGCATATCCTGTTTGTGGTGACAAATGAGCAAGTGTTGCTTAGGTTCAGGTTGTTTTCTTGAAGGAAAATATTAGACCCTAAATAGGAATTCTTGGCAAATAAGGATCCACAATGCTGACCACAAATAGTTGGGATAAGGCTTGATGATTATGGCTATGATTATGAAGTGTTTATATAAGAAAACTTTGATGCTTTTCCTCATTGCTCACATGGATCAATTCCTAATCTACAAACATAATTATCTGGCTTTGGATTTTCTTAGAGTAGAACATACAATGGAAAAAGGGGAAAATAAAGTAAAAAAGAACCTAGTGTGCAGGATAAATTTTATAGCAGATGACTACTTCTGTGTCATCCAAATGGTCAATCCTAGTTTTTAGTTTTTGTTATTATGGCTAGGAACTAAAAGAACTCCCTCAGCTGTGTTTGGTTACATGGTGAACTTTAATCTCGTTTTTTTTGTTGGTTCCTTATTATGGAAATTCTTGGTTGTATATTGAATATCTTAATTCCCTTCTTTGCTGGAACATATGATAGAAACATTTCAAATATTTTGTTAGCGAGTTAGGACCCTGCTTAGAGGCTGGTTCTTGTAAATAGGACCATATATATGACCAGCAACTTCCTTTTCCATCATGTCTTATAGTCTTGGTGCTACGTTTTTGCAAGAAATAAGGCAGGACTACCAATTCAAGTATCCTAGTCATGGCTTTCGGAGGATTCTAAAGTGAATGACATGCATGTTGATCACATAACCACACAACTTGGAGTCAAAAAATAAATTGACTCCAATGTTTGTAATTAGAAATTGAAATGCAATTAGGTATTAGATATAATTAATTTTTTGATGAGTTAAAACTGAATAATATCACAAGTGACAATTAGATATAGAATTACAAATAATTAAAATTCATTATTTGAAATTCTGTAGGTTTCAATGTTCTGAACCTGGTTGAAATTATAAATAGATTTTAGTCAAAATAAACTAGGAATTTCATCTAAATTCCTCTGGCAGGACATATAGTCTCATAAATTACCTAGGTGAAGTTTAGGTTAGTGTAAAATCAGGAGTAATGGAGAGCAAAAGATATTGTCATAAGTTTATATTTAACTAATTGCCTTCCTTTGTTGATTAAATCAAGAGACTTCAAAAAGAAAAATCAAGCAAGCACTAGAAAGTTGGTGGAGTCGTTGGCAACAATAAGGCTGTCTTGGTAGCAGGACAAGAAAGCTACTAGGTATCCCTTCTTGCAGTTTCTTTCTTAGAATCTAGATCTGTAACCTTTAGTTTCTAAATTGATAGTTGCTTCAAAAGTTAGGTTTAGATTTACTTTTGTTGTGAAGCTTGCTTTAGTCTTCTGCTAGGTAATTCTGAAGCTTGCACTAGGCCATCCATCCTGCGTCATTTAAATAGAATCTGATTCTAACTTAGCTGCACTGCATCAAATAGGACTTCTGGCTGCCCTTGGGCATACCAGATTTTAGTTTCTTACAAAATCTGTTGCATAATCTGGAACATTAGGAATCTAACATTCCTTTTGAGATTCTTAATTTGTTTCTTTTTTGCTGGCCAAACTGGAGATGTAAGTTAGCCACATTGGTGCTTGTGATATGCATAAAAATAACTGAAGGCTGCTACTGAAATATTAAAGCATGGAATATCCATATGATGGAAAGAGATGCTAAATTGATTGCTTCCATATAATCACTTTTTTTTTTTTGAATGTCTTGATTTATTGTGTTGTCTTCATTTCTTGTTTCATTAATCACTAGGGCTCACCCTATCATCCCCTTACCTTAGCATAGGGAAAATTGTAAGTGTGCTTGCGAATCGCGATCAGATTGTGGGACCATAAACTCTAAATCAGGCTGTAGGCCAGGTGGGAAATATTAAATTGGTGGCCTAAAGGCCTTGTGATTTTTATCCAAACAATGCCAGTGGGTGAAAAATTTGGATTTAAAGGAAAAGCATTGGCTATAGGATAAATAAGGAAAGATCCTACTTTCATACAGTACAAATCTTTTGAGACATTTTTCTTTGAATAATTCAGCATGTAAAAATGTAAGGTCGCCTTAAGGAAGTTTGGTTGCATTAAATCTATAGTTTGGCTTATCTGTTTATATGAAAGGTGTGGGCCAATCTTATAGATGTAAAGCAATCTTAGATCCAGACCTCTGTTTGGGAGCAGAGAAACTCGAGGGAAAGCATGCATAATCAATTGAAACTCTGTTCTACATCCCTACGGTTTAACCATGGGATTTCCCATTTCCCTATATCTCTTTTCTTCTATTTTGATCTCCACCAAGTCACATTTGATATAATATATTTACAATTTACGTACACATTTCATATAATATATTTACAATTTACATACACATTTCATATAATATATTTACAATTTACTTTCACATTTCATATAATATATTTACAATTTACATACTAATGAAACTAATTTGCACTTTTTATTATGATTTTAAAGATCTTCGCCAACTAGCATATATGTTGTATCAAGTTTTGTTCCCACTTAATTTCCATGTGCTTGGATCCCTAATGCTGCTTGTTTTTGTCAATTTTGTTGATTTAAGACGATATATTTTGCATGGTTCATGCATTCTTTATTATTCTTAAAGTGATGCTGAAGAAAGTTCTGCAAGTATGTCTAGAAATCTCCACTAACTATATTTCTACAATAAATATGCTCATATTAATTTCTCTTACTTTCATATATATATTCCTTTTATCATCCTTTTCATAGAAGTGGTTTTTGATGTATGTGAAATTGAATTAGAGCTTTAATCCTGGTTACATTTGGAATGTTGACATGCAGACAACTGCGTAACTTGGAGAAGGTATTTGGTGGGGATGTACGGGTATGTGATCGAATTGCTCTCATCCTGGACATTTTCAATCAAAGGGCTGCAACACATGAAGCTGCTTTACAGGCAACTCTATTGCCTTACTATTTAGAATTTGAGCTAACACTAACCTGAGCCAGGGATTTAAGCTTCTGACATGAAAACTATTGTTGTTAGAAATGAAAATAATGGTAAATCCAGGTTTCACTTGCTAAATGGAGGTTATTAGAACATCTTTCAAATGTAGATGTTTATTTTTGCTAGACCCTTTTTAACAAATTCTCCAAATTTATATGTATAGTTCATTTCCTCTGCTTCTTAGTGTTTGTTCTTTGTTTTGACTTGAAATGATTTTGCACAATGTGTTCATTTTGTGATGAATTAGGTTCCTTTATAGTTATGCTTTTCAATAATAAGGAACAATTGTGCAACTAATTATTCTCATATATTATTTAGTTGTTTTTTGTCGAAAATGTTTCAAGAACTCATGTTCTTTTACATTTATCATTCAACTACAATAGTTTGGACCAAGATTCACCGTCTCGGTACCGAACTCTATACCAGTGCCACATTAGCAGAGTGTCGGTATGGTACGGTATGAAATTTTTTTGGCTTACTGAGTGTCAGTACACCATTCATACCAGATATCGGTACTGAACCGGTATGGTACGGTATGCCGTATATTATCCGGTTCAGGCCGGTATGGCGTACCTTAGTTTGGACAATATTTGCATTTTGTTCACTGTCATATGCATTACAGCCTTGTAATATCTGCATAGGGAAAGCAATATTTGAGGATTTGGAATTTCTTGTTAAAATTATTTTATTTTTTTTTAGGTTTCTTTGGCACAAATGGAATATCAACTTCCGAGGCTAACAAAAATGTGGGCTCACCTTGAACGTCAGGCGGGAGGCAAGGTTAAGGGAATGGGTGAGAAACAAATTGAAGTGGACAAGCGTATATTACGCACTCAAGTAAGTCATGCTTGTGGGTGCAAAAACTCTCTTTTGTTACATAAACCATGAAACTTGTTCATTCAGCTCGATTATGTTGTGGGAAGTTGGGAACCATGTTATAGGCATTTGATTGGCATCCTGAATAACTTAACAATTAGGGGTTTAAGGCTTTGTTTTTCTTTCTTATATGAAACTCATTACTCCGATGCTCTTGATCAAGTACATAAGTATTTTAGTGCTATTGGATTCATGCAATCACATGCATCCTGATGTGAATATGAACCTTTTATTCTTATGCTAACGCCCCGCCCCCCTAAATCACATAAGGTACTATAAATCTTCTATGTTTGACAAGTAGAAGGAAACAAACTAACTTTAAAGCTATGTTATTTAGGTATGCAAATTTGACAAAGCATATATACCATGGTCTGCTGTGCCGGTACTAGGCCCCAAACCGGTTGCCTAACGACATAGGTTGGTACGGGCTTGTGCCGTACCATGTCGGGCTTGTACGACACAGTAGAGGAAGCGGGGAAGAGGGTGAATGGGAGAGAAAAAGAGAGAGAGAAGGAGGGAGAGAGGAGGGTGGCAGAGGTTGGTGACCTAGGCAGAAGGTGGAGGAAGGCTCTGAGCCCGAGAAACAGGCCAGGTCACCTGTTTCGTTCAAAATAGGGGTCCGACCTCTTTTTTTATTTTGCGATTTTTAAGTAAAGTCGGCAAATCGTTTGCTGACTTCACTTAAAAATTGCGAAATTAAAAGGGGGCCCGAGTTTATTTTTCGGCCGTGGAGCCCGAAGGAGCGTCCTCCGCCGGCCGGCCTCCACCTCTCTCTCTCTTTCTTCCTCTCCCTCTCCCTTCCTCCCCCGTTCGCTCTCTCTTTTCATCTCTTTCCTTCTTCTCTCTCTTCGGCAACGAGTTTCGTTTCCGTTGCCGGAACCATCCCGATCCACTGTCGGGATGGTGCGGTACGATCGGAACCATCCGATTTGGGATGGTTCCACTGACCTTGATATATACATCTTCAAAAGCCTAGGTTTGAAAAATGTACTGTTTCTGAAAGATTTGTACTTTTTTATTGTGTGTTGTAGCATACTAGTCAGTAGCTGATGGTAAAGTTTGCAATCTCGATAACGGACCCCATAATGGTATCATGTTGATATAGTGTAGTTACATATTGATATGGGGGTTGGTTCAATATATTGAGACTTGGTTTGCCTCCCTATACCAAGTCTTGGTTTAGTACCAGTATGATACAATAGTGCCCGATATAGGGTAGTATGCACCGGTACAACGAACCTTGGCTGATATAGTAAGATATGAAGTGATAGATGCTGATATAAGTGTTAGATGATCTTCTCACATGTGGATTTTGTTATTGAGGCCTAAAATAGGCTTATAATAAGGTAAACAAATCATACGTCAATGTTTTGAAATAAGGAATAACAATCGCTAGGTAATTGATGCTTATGTTTGGGCACCCTGGTTGACTATACATATACATGAGAAACAAAAATTTCTAAGTAGTTGTGGGGAAGCACCGAAGCAGAAATTATGGAATGAAGCTAGGGCCTTGTGGAAGTTATTATGTAGGATAGAATCTATCCAGTTAACACATAACTAGTTACATTTGAGATTTAAGGCATCAAGAGTGGTGTGAAAAAACTTCGAGATGCATCTTTTGCAGTTGAAATTATTGGTTCATGATCTAGAGTGCTCCAATCATTGTGGATTCCATTCCTCATTGATGGCGTGCATCATTGAGATTTAGATTGAATGTAAAGAACACTGGAATAGAAGTTTAAGAGATAAGAAAGTAGCTAATGCTGCTATTTATGCAGACATTCAATTAAAAGTTAGATTGATCCTAATATAGATGCTACCTTTCCACCGATCACGCATTTACGTACCTGAAATAAACTTCAGGTTCTTATTTGTCTACTTGGGTATATTAGGTCTATTAGATTCTACTTTTCCAGTTTTGTTATTGACAGATTGGTGAGTTGAGAAAAGAGTTAGAATCTGTCCGGAAGCATCGGAAGCAATATCGAAATCGTCGCTTATCTGTGCCAGTTCCTGTCGTGTCTTTGGTAAGAACATACAGATGATTATTCAGTTATAAAAACACTTTATTTTGTAACTCATTTTCTTTGGTTTAAATTGAATTGCAAAATTTCAGGTTGGATACACAAATGCTGGAAAGAGTACACTTTTGAATCACTTGACTGGAGCTGAAGTTCTTGCAGAGGATCAGTTATTTGCAACCTTAGATCCAACTACAAGAAGGGTCCAGGTAAGGATTGAGTAAATTTGAGCAGACTACTTATCGAAACATCTAGTTGAAAAATACAACTAGGAGTAGCTTTAAGCAATAAGTATATTGTGTATCTGATACATCATGGTAAGTCAGCACCAAGCATTTATTTCCAGAAACTTATAGCGCATTCACTGAATTGTAATTAATAGCCTTTGCTATGCTCTTTGAGGTTAAGTGTTAAGTTTTCATCTCTATTCCTGAATTTTCTCAGAGAACTCTCAAGCACTCATCTAATTAGCAAAAAAAGCCGCCAGAACTCCATTTAGATAAGGTTACTGTCTTGACTCTTGAGTGAATTAGATAAGGCTATTGTCACAACTCAACTAGGATGTTTTTCTTGGATGTTGTCTGTTTTTCTCTTGAGTCTTTGTTTGCTTACCAAGAAAGTAAGGTAAAGGAGAAGAGCTTAGATAAAAAATGAGAAGTGTGGGAGAAAAATTATCAGGGGAAAGCTTTGGGCAAGTATTTCCTAAGTATTTGTGGCTGAGTTATTGTACTTGTTTCTCTAGATCATATTGGGTGTTCATACTTACCATATGCTCAATAGAAGCCTAGTATAAATAAATAATAGCAACTAGTCAAAATAATAGACTTGAACTTCAGTATATACACTAGCTTTACGAAGACTTCTTCCATGGGTGGATTAGCTGATAAAGCAAAAAAAAAAAAGGGAAAGGATCTCAATTTTATTTCTGTCTGCTGGTTAGACTTGGCTGGACCTATTTACCATTTTTAGTGAGCAAGGCTAACGCCTAGTTCTTTTCCTCAAAAAGAAATTGTGCATATTTGTTGAAACCTGCCTCTTAATCTCTCTACCTCTATTCTTCTCCTCTATTTTTCATATTCCTTCTCAACCATGCCTCTAACATCCAGTACATCTCTGTCCTCCTACTCCTTTCCTCCTTTTTGCATGTCACCTTTTTATTCATGATCTCCTTTATATTTTCATTTTTCTCTCTTATACCCATTTGACTTGATGTTGGTGATAAAGATTGTGTGGAGCAAGGTATGTCGTACCGGTACCAGTAGGCATATTGGTCACCTACTAGATTGGTACGATACTGGTTCAGCGTGTTCAGTACCGTTTCGGTACCAGGCCTGTACCGAGAGAACTCAGCCGGAACCGGAGAAGAAGAAGAGGAGAGTGAGCGGGGGAGGGAGGGAGAAGGAGAGGCCTCCGCTGCCCGTGGAGGGCCGCGGGAGGCCGTCGGGGGTGGGGGGAGGCGGCGGAGCCCACGAAGGCGCAGCGGAGGCCGAGGCCGTGGCCGCGGCCCTCCGCGGGCAGCGGAGGCCTCTTTTTCTCCCTCCCTGCCCCGCTCGCTCTCTCCTTCTCTTCTTCTTTTTCGGCTTCAGCCGAACCGGTTTGTAAGGCAAAACCGTACCCGTAAGGTGGAACCGTACCAGTAAGCCACCGGTACGGTTCGGGACGGGCGAAATCGGCCAGTATGGTCCAATTCTGCTTACCATGGTGTGGAGTATGCGAAAGGATGAGGGCTATATCTGCACACCTTGATGGAATCACCATTTTATAAAGGTTTCATGTACGGACCCATATTGATCTGCATAGGTTGTACTTTATGGATGCAATAAGGTACTGGCATGGTTGCCACCATACTAATACATGATATGGGTATTGTGCCCAAGGTTTTAAATTCCGTGGGATAGGGCTATCTTGGTTTCTTCATGGAACAGGACTCCCATGTCCCGTCCCATCTCGGCAGCTGTCCCAATCGAGCATCCAATTAGCTACCCTTTGTCTCTCTTCCCTTCTTTGCTCTCTTTTTTTCCTTTGTTTGTTTCTTTTTCTTTTTTCTTTCCTTTCTTCCTACTTTGCTTCCTTTCTTTTTTTCGTTCTTCCTTTGTTTTTATCTTGGCTGCTTCTTTCTTTCATTTCTTCTTTCCTTTCTTTCTTTTCTTCTTCCTTCCTTCCTCTATCTCTTTCCCTTTTTTTCTTTCCTTTCTTCTTTCTTTTCTTTTTTTCCTTTTCTTCTTCATTCCTTTCTTTCCTTTTTCTTCTTCTCGCTTTCCTTATTTCCTTCCCTTCTTTCCTATTCTTCTTCTTTCCTCTCTCTTTTTTCTTCATCTTCTTTTTTTCCTTTCTTTCTCTATTTCTTTCTTTCTCTTTCCTCGCTTTCTTTCTCTCTTCCTCCCAACCTCAGGATTGTTTTGCACTATGTAGGTGGGTTTTCAGTCCCGCCTCCATCCCAATTCCTATTTTCTCAAAGGAATGGGATGACAGCCAGGACAACCCCCGTCTAGCAAGGAGTAAAACCATAGTATGCCAATTCTTGCAATGTATCGTCAATATGGGGCCTAATATCGAGATTAGAGTTAGAAATGGGCTCGGGCCTGCTCGAGGCGTCTCGGGCTAGGCCGACTTCAGGTTGGGCTATGCGCTAGGCCCAAAAGAGTTTAAACTAGGTTTGGGCTTAAACGTAGATTCCATTTATTTTTCGGGCCGAGCTCGGGTATGTCATTGGCTCAACCCTAACAAGGTCCGAAACGGAGCCTGAATTCAAGCCCAATTCTAGGCCCGGATCTATTTGTTTTTGTATATAGTTATTTGAAGAGAATGATGAGGAAAGGATAAATTAGAATAGATTTAGCTAAAATAATGTATCATGTATCATTTATTTGTGTTATAAGAGAGCCTAGTTTTTGGCTAGCCTATTTACTTGTGAAGCAACAGTATGAAATATTAAACTTCAATTGGGTTCAGGCCAACCCATTTTTGGTCCAATGGGTAATTTGGGCTAGCCCGAATAGGTTCTGGTAGAGCTCGGTCGAGCTTGAGTCAGGATCGTGTTGGGTTTGAGCCTAGATTATCCAAAAAAATTTGGGCCTAAGCTCAGCCCAAAGCTCAAAAAAATTTCGGGCTAGGTTCGGGTGGGGGCAGGGCCCGGCCCAGCTCGGCCCACTTCTAGCCCTAATCGAGACATAAACATTAGTACATACACCTTCCACATCCATTTGATAGTTCTAGTGTTGCCCAAGGTGACAAGCCAAGAGGGGGGGGTGAATTGGTTTCTCTTAATTTTTACTATCTTACTTATGTCAATTGATGAGTTAGTGGAATTTAACAAAGCACAATACAAACACACAAGAAGTATAGTGGTTCGGTGCTCTCCTAAGCACCTACGTCCACTCCCCAAGCGACCCCTTGGGAATTCACTATAATCCCGCGGATTACAGTTGGATTGTTTTCCGGGCTCACAATCCAAAAACCTTTACACTTTGGTTTTCCGGGATCACCAAAAACCTATGTTGGTTTTACGGGCTCACCAACGAACCTATGTTGGTTTTCCGGGCTCACCAACGAACCTTTACAATTGGTTTTACGGGTTCACCAATAAACCTACACCGTTGGTTTTGCGGGCTTACCAACAAACCTTTACAAGGTGATTAATAAAAGAAGTAAGAAGATTTAAGCTCCTAGATGAGCAAATATAACAATTATAATCTACAAAGAAGAGTTTAGAGAATAGTTATCGCTTGATGAGACTTCTCTCTTCTTTGTCAAGGATGCTTCACTCTTCAAGGGTGGATGGAGCTCTTAATGACTCTTGGAATCTGCTCAACCACTTTCTTTTGACTCTTGAATGAAGCACTTGGATGAAGAAGATTAGGGCATTTGTCTTTCTTGTGTACTCTTTGATATTTTTGCAAAAGGATGTTTTCTCTGATGAATAGTGCCACTTTAAATAGTTTTCTTCATCCATTGGACAAGCCCCAATGGTTAGAATTCAAAAACTAGCCGTTACTCACTGTTGGAAGGTCAAAAAGTACTTCTGCAGAACTAGCCGTTATGCTTCTGCCCGTGCTTGGGTCGACTCAACTTTTACTGGGGTCGATCCAACTTTCACTTGGGTCGACTCAACCTTTCCTTGGGTCGACCCTCTCAGAACCACAGAACCTTGTATTTCAGCATTCCTTCACTTGGGTCGATCAACATCTTTTTGGGTCGACTCAAGGTTCAGTTGGGTCGACTCAACTTCCACTTGGGTCGACCCTCTCAGGGTTTCCAGAGAACCTAATTTTGAATGTCATTGCCTTTGGGTCGACCCTCTCAGTGTTTGGGTCGACTCAAGTTTGGGTCGACTCAACTTCCTCTTGGGTCGACCCTCTCAGTGTTTCCAGAGAACTGTTTTCTTGAGGCTTGAGAGGCTTGAGGTTTGGGTCGACTCATCCTTTCCTTGGGTCGACCCAACTACTGTTCATCCGTGCCATTTTTGCAGAAGTGTGCCAGATGCTTTCTTGATGTGCCGGGGTCGACCCAATCAACCTTGGGGTCGACTCAATCCACACTTTGCTGTAACTCAAGGTTAGATTCATCCATATAAACAATGAAATGCATCTTTATCTTATTATACGAATTGTACTGAGAGTAACAGACTTATAAATGATGTATCGAATTAACTTGTAACATATTCTTGATTATTGTATTAATCATCAAAATACCACTATCATCCTCAATCTCCCCCTTTTTAATGATTACAAAATATAGAGTATGAGCCTATTGATACTTATCTTAAAATTAGTTTTAAAAGGGCTCAAGTTGCTGAATTTCAGCTTTTCAAATTTGAGAGTGAAGTCTCCCCCTATTTCATCCAAATGTTTCCAATTTGACCTTTTGAATTACTCCCCCTTTCTTTTATATTTCATTAAAGATGAAACTTCAAAAATTTGAGATAAAGCATGAGTTTCAGATTATGTATCGAGGTGTGAAAGGTATGTGCCAAATTCTGAAATTCTATGTGCCAAATTCTGAAATTCAATATAAATTTTAGATTTGATCATTTTCATTGTTACAAATTGCTCCCACTTAAATGTATATGCTTTCCTATTATAATTTTCAACTTGTTTGTCAACTCATTTCTCTTTTCTTGCTCAACTCATTTCTCTTTCCTTGCTTCTCCCCCTTTTTGTTATCATCAAATAGGTGCATGGGAATAGACACAATAATTAACAAACATTTCAGCTTCATTGATCAAAATGGAACATTGTAGTACAATAATGCCAAAACAAAAATAAATACAATGTTCCTCAATCAAAGTTCAAAGTACATGATCAACACAAAATACATATGAGAACTAGATACATATCCTAGGCTCTAATCAGAAATGCTAATATCAGCCTAGGGGGTATCTAATGGCTGTGATCTAGTCCTCATCCTCCTAGCATAAGTGGCGAGGGGAGGTCGAGCCTGATGGGACTGAGTCTGGCGTGGAGCTCGGTGAGCTGGATGACTCTGTGCCGAAATCTCTGACTCAGCTGCCTGTGGCACAGATGGTCCATGAACCTCTCTCTCTCTCCGTAGAGCTCCTATCTGCTCTCTAAGATCACTGATCTCAGCAGTCATGATATCTAGTCTGCTCGTCAGCCCATCAGTGATAGTCCTCGCCTGAGTTGACATAAGCTCAGTCATCCTACTCCAAAACTCATCTGTGTCTCCCGCAAGAACAGATGACGAAGGTCTAGCCTCTGAAGGTGCAGTAGGATGATCCGTATGCTCCTCATCCTCAGGGATAGGATCTCCAATATCTGGTGCATCACCCTCTGGTGCATCACCCTAAATCCCTGCTCCAGCACGTACCCACTGCCCGTTCACCTTCTCATAGCCCATGCGAACAAGGGATCGTGCAGTGTATGTGTCGGTGAAAAGTAGATGCCTGGAGATTTCTCCCTCTACAGATATATCGTGCTGTCGGAAGATCAAGGTGAGTATCATACCATAAAGCAGGGAGACTCTGGAGTTGCATATCACCTTCCTCATCTGCCTCAGTATCATGGCCGGGAGATTCAGGGGAATGCCCTGAATAATATGCTCCATAACAACCAGATCTCGCTCTGAAATGAGATCAAATCTCCCGCTCTTCGGAAACAAAATCCGACCAATGAAGTTGTGCAACAACCTCATTTCCGCTGAAAGAGAGCTTGCTATTACATTTTTCGAGTAGTCGAAGTCTTCATTCTCAAGAATCAACTGCAAGGCTCTCAATTTGTTTTCTGGCTTTTCTGGAGTTGCTCCTTCGCAGGGGAGATGAAGCAACTCACTCAAACTCTCTTCGGAAACTCGAACCCTAACTCCTCGAACTTCCGATATAAGCCCTCCCATCCCAGTTTTGAGGAAGGCATAGAACTCACGGACTAATCCCGGGTAGATCACCACATCTAGGGAGCAAAGATACTTCCATCCTTGCCTTCGGATCCATTCCCCCAAACGGAACCCTTCTTGATCCAAAAACTCGGAATGGATCCTTCTCCCCGTTATAACCGGTCTCTCCGCAAATTTTGCAAGTTGTACTGAAGGGGAGGGAGGAGGAGGTGGCTCTACACGTGTCTCACCTTGTGGAGACACTGTAGATGGCTCTGTAGCTTCCCTATCCGCACGTGTGATCCGTGAAACTCTCCCGGATCGCTTGGCTACGGCTCTCTTGGGTCCCATTTCTCCAAGATCTTGATGTAATCTTCTGTTTGGAGATGATTGGAGGAGATTTGAGAGTGGGGAATAGGATTTTCGGAAGAGGACAAAGTGAAAACAGTGCCCTAGATAGCTCACGGGTCCCCCTTTTAACAGTGGGGTCCCGACGTTGGGTCGACTCGAGAGTTTTCTTGGGTCAACTCAACGTTGGGTCGACCCTATTCTGGGTTGGGTCGACCCAAGTTCAGAAATTTTTCTTTCTCTTCCTTTTCCCTTCTAAAAATTTTCCTTGCTTCCAATCCTTACAAATTCTTTCTGGGACAATGATACATGAGTAAGGAATCTATAGATGACAAGTTTGACTCATGTTTCATGGGTTTTTAGAAATGGGAGGAGTGTATCATGAGACTGCTTGCTCCCTTTTATATCTCTTCAATAAAAAGGATCACATATGCCTAATTCCCTCCTAAGCGTGCAAAATCTATCTTCACTCAAGGGTTTTGTGAATATGTCAGCTAATTGTTCCTCAGTACATACATGCTCAATACATATGTTTCCATTTTGCACATGATCTCTAATAAAATGATATCTTATTTCAATGTGTTTGGCTTTAGAATGCTGAATCGGATTTTTAGTAAGGTTGATGGCACTAGTATTATCACACTTTATAGGAATGTTATCTAGCTTAACTCCATAGTCCTCTAGTTGTTGCTTAAGCCATAGTACTTGAGCACAACAACTGCCGACAGCTATATATTCAGCTTCAGCTGTCGACAGTGCCACTGAATTCTGCTTTTTGCTAAACCATGATACTAAGTTATTTCCTAGAAATTGACAT
Source organism: Phoenix dactylifera (assembly GCF_051530095.1). Lineage (NCBI taxonomy): Eukaryota > Viridiplantae > Streptophyta > Magnoliopsida > Arecales > Arecaceae > Phoenix > Phoenix dactylifera. The sequence goes on along the minus strand of NC_143194.1, from coordinate 15,721,723 downwards.
GTTCCACTAGTGCTCTTCCTATCTAATTTGCATCCAGCAAAATCAGCATCTGAGTAGGCAAGCAAATCTAGACAGGAGTCTCTTGAGTACCATAATCCTATGTTTGTAGTTCCTCTTAAATATCTAAGGATTCTTTTAACAGCACTTAAATGTGACTCCTTAGGATCTGATTGGTATCTAGCACATATTCCTACACTAAACACGATGTCTGGTCTACTAGCAGTAAGGTAGAGCAAGGATCCAATTAATCCTCTATAAAGCTTAATATCAATACTCTTTCCTTTCTTATCTTTGTCTAGCTTACTAGTAGGATTCATTGGAGTGCCTACTCCCTTGTGATTTTCATTCCCAAACTTCTTTAGTATTTTCTTTGTATACTTAGTTTGATGAATGAAGATACCTTCTTTAGTTTGTTTGATTTGTAATCCTAGAAAGAAACTTAGTTCTCCCATCAAACTCATCTCGAATTCTCCGTGCATTAAATCAGCAAACTCTTTGCAAAGATTATCATTTGTGGCACCAAAGATTATGTCATCTACATATATTTGTACCACTAGCAGATTTTCGTCCTTTCTTTTGAGAAAAGTGTTTTATCTACATTTCCTCTACTGAAGTCATTATTTAGTAGAAATTTGCTTAATCGATCATACCAAGCCCTAGGTGCTTGCTTCAATCCATATAATGCCTTATGTAGTCTAAACACATGATTTGGCAATTCATGATTCTCAAAACCAGGAGGTTGCTCTACATATACTTCTTCCTCTATAAAACCGTTTAAGAATGCACTTTTTACATCCATTTGATACAATTTGAAATCCATGAAACATGCAAAGGCTAGAAGTAATCTAATAGCCTCTAATCTAGCTACAGGAGCAAATGTTTCATCAAAATCTATCCCTTCTTCTTGATTGTATCCCTTAGCTACAAGTCTAGCTTTATTTCTTATAACTAACCCATTTTCATTTAATTTATTTCTAAAGATCCATTTTGTTCCAATTACAGAGTTATGCTTTGGTCTTTCAGTTAATGTCCATACATTACTTCTTTTGAATTGATTTAATTCTTCTTGCATGGCATTTATCCAATTGGTATCTTTTTCAGCTTCTTCATAAGTCTTAGGTTCTAACTGTGAAACAAAAGCAAGATAATCATTTAAATTTTTAAGAGAGGATCGAGTTCTTACCCCTTGAGATGGATCACCAATGATTAAGTCTTTAGGGTGTCCATATGCATACCTCCATTCCTTTGGCAAGTTTTGAGATTGTGGTGGCACGCAATCATTTTCCTTATCTTGAATTGGCACGTCATCAAGATTTAACTTTTCAAAGTTAATAATTCCTGCATCATTATCAAGAATATTTTCTTTCCTAGCAGACTCACTATCAGACTCATCAAATATGATATTAACTGACTCTTCGACTACAAGAGTTCTTTTATTGAACACTCTGTATGCCCTGCTAGATGTGGAGTATCCTAAGAAGATACCTTCATCTGACTTGGCATCAAATTTACTTAGATCCTCCTTGCCATTGTTTAAAATGAAACATCTACATCCAAATACTCTAAGATATTTAGCGGTTGGTTTCTTATTCTTCCAAAGTTCATAAGGAGTTTTCTTGGTTATAGGTCGTATTAAAACCCGATTTAGAATATGGCAAGCAGTGCTTATAGCTTCAGCCCAAAAGTACTTTGGAAGATTTGACTCGCACAACATCGTGCGTGCCATTTCTGCCAAGGTCCTGTTTTTTCTTTCAACAATCCCATTTTGTTGAGGCGTTCTAGGTGCTGAAAATTGATGTGAGATACCGTTTTCATTACAAAATTCTTCAAAGTGTTGATTTTCAAATTCAGTTCCATGATCACTTCGAATTGCTATTAAGGTGAGCTTCTTTTCATTTATGATATAATTATAATGTTTCAAGAATTCTGAAAATGCTTCATTCTTATGTGCCAAAAATGAAACCCATGTATATCTTGAAAAATCTTCTACTATAACTAGTCCATACTTCTTCCCTCCTAGACTCGCAGTTCTAGTGGGTCCAAATAGATCCATATGTATGAGTTCAAAAGGCCTAGTTGTTGATACTATATTCTTTGATTTGAAGGATGATTTTGTTTGTTTTCCTAATGAGCATGGTCCACAAATTTTGTCCTTTTCAAAGATCAATTTTGGCACATCTTTTATTAATTCCTTCTTGACTAGTTTTGATATTAATTCCATACTAGCATGTCCTAGTCTACGATGCCAAAGCCAACTTGTTTCATTTTTCTTTTCTTCATTAGTAATTAAACATAATCCATTTTTCTTGCCTAATTCATGAAGATCTACCATGTAAATATTTCTTTGCCTTTGTCCTATAAGTACAATGCTATTATCTTTAGGATTTGTGATTATGCATACTGATGCTTCAAATGTGACTTTAAACCCTTTATCACAAAATTGACTTATGCTAAGTAGGTTATGTTTCAAACCATTAACTAATAAGACATTTTCTATGAAGGTAGATGGAGTAATGAAAATTTTACTCTTTCCAATGATATACCCTTTTCCATTGTCTCCATAGGTTACTACTCCACCCTTCTTAGATTCTAAGGTGAAAAATTGGTCTACGTCACCGGTCATGTGTCTTGAACAGCCGCTATCTAGATACCATCGTTTATCCACTTTATTAGCTGCAAGACACCCCTGCAATCAAGATCAAGAATGAGCTTTAGGTACCCAAACTATGTTGGGTCCTTTAGGGTTAGTACTTGATGTTCCTTTTGGAACCCAAACTTTCTTGAATTTAAGCTTATGATTATTACTCAATTCGTTTTGGCTGGACTTTCTATAGTTACGTTCATATGCTTTATGTCCTAATTTATTGCAGCAATGACAAGTAATATTTTCATTTTTAGCTTTCACAAAAATGTTCTTCAAGTATTTTTGTTTCCTATTTGTTTTATATCCTAATCCAGCCTTATCATATACAGCTTTTTGACTATCAAGAATCATATTTAATTTGGTTGAACTAAGTGTAAACTTATCTACTAAGGATTTATATTTTTCAGCATCTTCTTTTAACTTGACATTTTCAGCACTTAGATTCTTGGTTTCATTTGTGAGTTTCCTACTTAATGTTTCATAGTTATGAGATAGTTTCAACTTATCTTTGATAAGAGATTGATTTTCTTCTTTTAGAACTTTATTTTTATTGATTAGTTTTTTATGTTCTTCCATGAGTTCTAAAAATGCATCATGTAATTCATCAACAGTAAAATCACATTCAAGTTCAGAATCTACCTCATCGTCATTGGCCATATGGCATATTTGGGCCGTCTCTTGATGATCTTCCTCTTCCGAACTTGACTCCTCACTTTCACTTCATTCAGCCATGAAGTTCTTCTTTTTAAGTTTTCTTGCCATCCACTTTAGTTCCGGGCAATCTATCTTATAATGCCCGGGCTTGTTACACTCATAACAAATAGGTGTTTCCTTTTCCTTTTCTTTGTCCTTACCCTTTTCTTTGCTTGAGCTACCTTTGAAGAAGGGTTTCTTTTTATGAAATCTCTTCTTACCTCTCATAAATTTTCTGAATTTTCTTCCAAGCATAGCCATTCCTTCTTCATCAAATTCATCAGATTCTTCCGACTCAGTTTCTTGTTTTGGAGTGGTAGACTTTAGGGCAATGGTCTTTCTTCTCTTGACCTCATCTTCTGAATTTTGCCTCATGGTCAACTCATGGGTCATGAGTGATCCTAGAAGTTCCTCTAATTGCAGTGTATTGAGGTCCTTTGCTTCCTGAATTGCGGTTACCTTGGCCTCCCAAACTCTTGGTAGAGACCTGAGAATTTTTCGCACCAATTCAGAGTTAGTATAAGACTTTTCTAAACTCTTTAGCCCATTTATAATTTCAGTAAAACGAGTAAACATATCAGTTATGGACTCAGTGGATTCCATTTTAAACAATTCATACTTATGTACTAATATGTTTATTTTTGACTCCTTAACTTGATTAGTTCCTTCATGTGTGACCTCAAGTTTGTCCCAAATTTCTTTTGCAGAGATGCATGTAGATATTCTATTGAATTCACTTACATCTAATGAACAGTAAAGTACATTAATCGCTTTAGCATTTAATTGTGCTAATCTTCTATCACTTTCATTCCAATCCATTTCTGGTTTGGGTATGATAGTGCCCTCTATACTACTTGTGGGTGTGTGAGGTCCTCTAGTTATAATATACCACAATTCATAGTCTAGAGCTTGAATGAATATCCTCATCCTAGCTTTCCAGTATGTGTAATTTGTGCCATTAAATAGAGGAGGTCTATTTGTGGATTGCCCCTCACTCATAGAACATCCCACTTGGGTTGTCATGATCTTTAACTCTTGATTGTGAGATCAACAAATACTATTGGAGCACCTTGCTCTGATACCACTTGTTGCCCAAGGTGACAAGCCAAGAGGGGGGGTGAATTGGTTTCTCTTAATTTTTACTATCTTACTTATGTCAATTGATGAGTTAGTGGAATTTAACAAAGCACAATACAAACACACAAGAAGTATAGTGGTTCGGTGCTCTCCTAAGCACCTACGTCCACTCCCCAAGCGATCCCTTGGGAATTCACTATAATCCCGCGGATTACAGTTGGATTGTTTTCCGGGCTCACAATCCAAAAACCTTTACGCTTTGGTTTTCCGGGATCACCAAAAACCTATGTTGGTTTTACGGGCTCACCAACGAACCTATGTTGGTTTTCCGGGCTCACCAACGAACCTTTACAATTGGTTTTACGGGTTCACCAATAAACCTACACCGTTGGTTTTGCGGGCTTACCAACAAACCTTTACAAGGTGATTAATAAAAGAAGTAAGAAGATTTAAGCTCCTAGATGAGCAAATATAATAATTATAATCTACAAAGAAGAGTTTAGAGAATAGTTATCGCTTGATGAGACTTCTCTCTTCTTTGTCAAGGATGCTTCACTCTTCAAGGGTGGATGGAGCTCTTAATGACTATTGGAATCTGCTCAACCACTTTCTTTTGACTCTTGAATGAAGCACTTGGATGAAGAAGATTAGGGCATTTGTCTTTCTTGTGTACTCTTTGATATTTTTGCAAAAGGATGTTTTCTCTGATGAATAGTGCCACTTTAAATAGTTTTCTTCATCCATTGGACAAGCCCCAATGGTTAGAATTCAAAAACTAGCCGTTACTCACTGTTGGAAGGTCAAAAAGTACTTCTGCAGAACTAGCCGTTATGCTTCTGCCCGTGCTTGGGTCGACTCAACTTTTACTGGGGTCGACCCAACTTTCACTTGGGTCGACTCAACCTTTCCTTGGGTCGACCCTCTCAGAACCACAGAACCTTGTATTTCAGCCTTCCTTCACTTGGGTCGACTCAACATCTTTTTGGGTCGACTCAAGGTTTAGTTGGGTCGACTCAACTTCCACTTGGGTCGACCCTCTCAGGGTTTCCAGAGAACCTAATTTTGAATGTCATTGCCTTTGGGTCGACCCTCTCAGTGTTTGGGTCGACTCAAGTTTGGGTCGACTCAACTTCCTCTTGGGTCGACCCTCTCAGTGTTTCCAGAGAACTGTTTTCTTGAGGCTTGAGAGGCTTGAGGTTTGGGTCGACTCATCCTTTTCTTGGGTCGACCCAACTACTGTTCATCCGTGCCATTTTTGCAGAAGTGTGCCAGATGCTTTCTTGATGTGCCGAGGTCGACCCAATCAACCTTGGGGTCGACTCAATCCACACTTTGCTGCAACTCAATGTTAGATTCATCCATATAAACAATGAAATGCATCTTTATCTTATTATACGAATTGTACTGAGAGTAACAGACTTATAAATGATGTATCGAATTAACTTGTAACATACTCTTGATTATTGTATTAATCATCAAAATACCACTATCATCCTCATCTAGTTACATAAAACTATTAAAAAGTGTGTTGTGGTCATGTACAAAGGGTAAATTATCATCAAAATTGTATTCCATCGTTAAATCATGAGTGAATTTTCAACCTTTATGCGACAAGACCTTTGCGTACAAATTTGAGCCTTGATTTCATAGACCGACTTTCAGCTATAGTAACCATTTTTATTTAAGTGTAGTGAGGTCCATATTATTAGTTGAAGTATTGAATCAGTGATCGCATACCACCCTAAACTGTCCAGTTCAGGGCATATGAAATTGTACTGCTCTTGAAATGGGATGCTAAAAGGCCTCGACTTGGAACAACGACCAAACCACTTGGTTCAAACCTGAACCAAGCAGTACAGCTCTGAACCTAGGTTCAAGACTATTCAGCCTTCTTTCCCCTTTAATAAATCAGGGGAAGGCAAAGAAGGCCTCCTCTATTTTTTTTCCGCACTCCAAAAAATTAAAAAAGAGTACTAAATTTCATGGATTTCAGCCCAAATCGAAGCCAAAAACTAGTAACTAGCCTTCTCCCTTCTTTTTTTTTTCTCTTTTTCGTGCTGAAAGTTGGCAATAAATGGAGAAAATATGAGGTCATTCCAAAGTTTTTAATTTTGGCATAATTTTGTGATATGCTGTAGATCAATGGATGTTCTACGCAGTTCAGCCAAAATCTTGATTTTTCATTAAGTTTATGAATTTTTAAATTAAAAATATATTTTTGGATTAAAAATAATAAAAAATAAAGTAATTATCAAAATATTTATGTAAAAGTGGTAGCATGTTTGAGGGTATGTGTGCTACCCTGTATATAAATTTAGTATCAATTTATTTAAGTTTGTGCATGATCGTGCTCATAGAGATCTAGGCCAAAATTTGAATAAATTTGAAAAATAAGTGGTCTTTTGTGAAAACCTACAGGCTGAAAAAAATATATGTGACATCCTTGGTAGGGTGCTACATCGAGTTGAACTAAAATTAATTTTTTGAATATTTTATATTTAAATTTTTGGATTAAAAACAATTTAGAAATATGAAAATAATGCAAAAAATCAGTTTTCTAATGTAGAAACTGATTTTTTGCATTATAGTAGAAATGCAACTATTTTTAAATAATTAATTAACTAATAATATATGTAGCATTTTATGTAGAGTTCTACATTATTCTGAATTAAAATAATTTTTTTAGATATTTTGTAGTTAAATATAAATTTAATACATAAAAATTAACCTAAAAGATATTTAATGAAGTCTAAAAGTTATTAAAAAAATATTATATATAGAAAATTAGAAGGTTTTTCTGGACTAATTTAGTGATTTTTAATTACAATGTAATTTCGCTATTTTTAAATAATTAATTATATAATATCAATTGATTTAAAATGTTTGACATGTGTTTGGTAAATTTGCTGTAATGGATCCAGTAAGGAAGAAAGAGCCAGAGTGTGGCATTGATTGGAATTATAGGGTCATGCTCTCAGGATGGCACTACTAGAGGTGCAAGTGGTGTCACATAGTTTAAGAGGAGGGATGAGCAGGTTGAAGCAGTATCTGGTCGGTGGTGGCCCCGACATGTCTCCCTGCTAGAATGCTTTCAAAAGGTCCTGCAGCTTATGAAGAAGCCTTTACCAATTTCAAGGTAGCCAATCAAAGAAGTGCTAAGAAAGCAGAGGTCGAACATCGGCCAGCAGAGCCACGTCATACCATTCGAGGGATCTAGAGGGCTATGAAGCATCCATTCTAGATGAAGAGGAGGTGCAGATTCAATCTGTTATCCAGGAGAGCCTAAATGACTAGCAGCAGAGGAAGGAGATTCCTAAGCACAAAGCTCAGTTTTGGCCCTTATACTACGAGTCAAGCTCTAGTTCTAGATCTACTAGGTAGATCTAGGTTGTAGGAGGGCCTCTTCGGTCTAGGAGGTCATCGGCAAAGGCACCTACTATATCTATATTAGGGGTCTTTGCTAGCAAGAAAGAGAAGAAAGTCCAAAGAGATGCTAGCAGAGGCCACCATTCATGATGTATATCTTCATACCTAAGCAAGAAAAATCCATGTAAATAAAAGAACGGATATATATCATTGTTTCATTTTAATATTTCATTTTATTTCTAGAAAAGAGGAAGAGCATCTAAGATAAAAAAAAGAATTATATGAACACATAATGCTTTCTACTCAGTAAAAAATGATTAAAAAATTCAAGAAAAAAGTGAATCAAAGGACACATTAAACACGTCTATTTGTTTAAGAAAAAAGAAACAAGCATTTCCATCCAGTTTTGAACAAGACTTAGAACCTTGTTTTAGTGTTTATAAAAGTTTCACTATGTTTGTTTAGTCTTGCAGTCACTCTTGTTCAATCAAGAAAAGCAGTCATACAATGACCAAGAATCTAGATATCCCATCCTGATGGTAAACCTTTAACATAAGGTTCGTCGCACCAGTCCGGTGACCAATATAGGTCGGCTACCGGTACACTATGGTACAGATTAGGTACCGTACCGACACATGTATGTGCTCGCATACCGATCATCTAGCTGGTATGCTATTTTTTTATTGTTTGTTTTTTCAATTATTGTTTCCTCTTTTTTTCACCAATGATTTTGATAATTTTAGTTATTTAATTGTAATTTTGACGTTGTTTTGATATCTTTTTGATCATGAAATGGAATTGAAGAATAATTAAAGTATTTATAAGTGAATATACAAACAATAGTATAAATGGAGTTGATTTAATGTATTTAATGTACGACATATGTAGTCATTTGTCCATCATAATCTCCCTATGGTCATCTTGATACTATGGTCATCATCCATGGCCACTTGCATGACATTCTGCTCCTCTACCTGATCTGTAGCCTCCTCTATCAATCTGAGGATGTAGTGGGCATTATGCGCTTAATCCGAGGCATCAACTAACTTATGTTTATGCATGATTAAGCGATGTTTGGTATTTGTAGTCAATATATTAATACATTATTGTGATCTACTTTATTCATTAAGCTTCAACATAGTTCAGTTTCAGAGAAATTACCCTCACTACACCAATTGTGATCTTATATGATTCAAAACACAATAAAATGATATGAAGCATCTTGCATTGATTTCTTTTATTCTTATTTTTCTTTTTTGGTTTTTTCCAACCTTTTGTGACGAAACTGTGAAATCGAAACTATCACTGAAAACAAAATTCTATCCAGGAACCGAAACCAAAACCGAGTTTTAGAACCTTGATTTGAAATAAATCAAGGGTAACTAACAGTACATGCACGCACATGATATAGAATGAAGGGCGGGATGGTGGAAGATGTGATCTTCTTTGAGGTTAACGATGTTGGTGGTGGGTGCAACAAATGGATATCAGGTATGATTTTATGTTACACATGTAGAGTGGGGAAAACTATGTTAAACATGCAAGAGATTTTCACTTATCGTTTAGATGGAAGCATGAAACAGTAGGAAGCCAGAGAGCAAACACTGCACTAATGCACAGAATTTGTGGAAATGAACTTGTAGACAGTGAATATGCTGGAAGGTGGAAATGATAAGTGTGGAAATCAAAGGGAGGATAGGTCGGAATATGGGATGCAGCTAAAATATGCATGAAATAGAGGTCCTTGCCAAAGGACAGGTTGGAATAATAGGTTAAATCCCATGGCATGCTGAGTGATTTTAAGAGGTAAAGCAAAGCAACAATTATGATGAATATTCTTATACTTAATAGTTAATAGTATGCACAATCCTTACACAACCCATAGAAAGTATAATATGCATCATGGATAGTCGTTTTACTTTTTTGGGTTATGATTACTAATTTACTATTTAGTATAGCTGTCGATTATCATCCATCTCATTATCTATCTATGGTTGTGATAATGCATCACATTGTTTGACAATCATATAATTAATAAAATGCTTATTTGCATTTGTTGGAGTCATCTTTAAGGAATGGTTACATAGTTATTCCTTGTCCCATCTTGGAAGCTATTTAGAGCAGTTGCTCGATATTCGTTATCTATTGCTTGTGTCTTTTGTTAAATCAGAATTATTCAGAATCCCTAGTTTTACTTTTGCTCTCTGGAGCTGTTTCCCTAATCATCATTTGAATCTGGTGACCTGAACATTCTGTCTAAAAGTTAAGCATTACTAGATGAGATCATAATGTTTAAGAGCTTCAAATTGTGAAAGTAAATGCTATGGTATAAATAGTGAGAACCAATAGTTAAAAACTTAGAACTATGGTATTTCAAGTTATCACTACTTCAATGGTCGTGCATTTTGCACCAAATCACCCAACTACCCTGCTTTTAGCACACCAAGCCTCTTAAAATTGTTATTGATCGGTTTTCCAATATCAAAAGCGAAATGTTGTTTTCGAGAGAGTATTGTGCTTATGGAACCCGAAAGTCCGATGCATTTTCTTGTATTTTGCACAACCAAAGGGAACTTCATTTTATCTTGAACATTGAAACTCTTCCAAAACCTTCTATAGTTTCATGAACAATATGACTAAGGACCTAGAGATCTAAAAATCAAGGTATGCCATCTCGGTACCGGGCCCCTTATACTGGTGCCACCGTAACTGTATCAGTACTTCCGGTACGGAGGCCGGTTCAGCATATCAAGTGTCGATACGCCCGGTGTACCGTATGTACCTTACCAAACTAGTGCAGTACGGTATGCTCCGTACTGTCTGGTTCAGTATGGTATGGCGTACCTTGGATCTAATTAGCATGTCTTCAAGAAAATATAAGTTGTTTGTTGACAATACTTCATGATTCTTACAATTGGTGAACATGTTTGCTTTCAAGATCTTCTCTGTCATAAAATTTATTCTAACGTTTTTCAAGGTCAAGATACGTCAATAATTTATACTTCATAGATAAATGTATCAACGAAATTCATTTTTCACACTCTTTTATCTGCATTTTGGTTCTTTAACTTAAATAATATTGTAACCATTCCACATAACTTGCATTGAAATTGAAGATTATTTCTCCTGATTCCTATTTGGTGTAGATATGAACGTTGTGAGTCATTATACTGATGGTATTGAATATAATTTCTACGTGGTAAGAACCACTACAAATGTGTATCTAGAAGCACTACCCAACAAGGTCTGCCGAACCGGTATCGGGACCCGTACTGGTTGGCGGCCGGTTCGGTACCATACCGATGCACGGTACGCAGAGGCGTGCCGATTCCGAACCAGCACGCTATTTTTTTCAATATTTTTTAGGTTTGATTTATTGGTAATCAATTGTTTTCAACTTTTTCAACGATTTTAAGTGTAATTTGATGTTTCTTTATTTTTTTAATGTTTCTATCATCTTAATACAACTTAAATGATGCATCTTGTTATTTTAAAATGATGAAAAATATAAAATGATTAGTGAGATGTTGCATGCTATAAGAAGCAACATGAAATACCCTAAAATTAATTAGTGAGATACAAAATATAAAATGATACAATCAATTATATATATTTAAAGTACAATATACATGTCAATATCTAAATTCTTGCCACTCTCGTCGAGTGGCGATACCTCTCGTAGATATTCAGATCATTAGCATATCAGCCTATCTATCTAATCAAGCGGCGTTGTTGTCATGTACGCTCATCCCATAAAGAATGCGCTCTAGGTTATAACTACTATCAGATCTCTCACTGAAGCTCTGGCTTTGAAAGATGTCCTCTGGCTAATAATACGACTGTGGAGAGGCCAATCCAAAATTTTGGCATGATTTCTCCGTATTTTGAAAATTTTGAGGTATTTTCTGGTGTTGAAAAAAAAAGAGGAAATGAGGTAGGAGAAGGAAAGCATATCTTATTTTGGGTTGGATCCTCTTTGAATCATCGCATTTTTTGGCCGAAAGGGGGGGTTGAAGAAAACTTGAACGAAGGGGGTTGAAGAAAACTTGAACGAAGGCCTAAGAAGGCTTAAGAAGCCTTCTCAGGCCTTCTCAAGGCTTGAAAGAGAGGAAAGGAGGGAGGACCGGCCGAACCAACCTGATCCCATGCCGGGTTGGCTTGGTACAGCCCGAACCGAGTGATTCGGCCCGGTTCGGCAGACCATGCTACCTAGCATTGTCCAACATGGATATTTAATATAAATATCATTTTAATGTATCTATTTTCATGCACGATAAAGAAGTGTGTTTATACAAGCCATTTAATTTCCAATTTAGTGGCTCCTGTAAGTTTTATTATAAGTTAATTTATTTTTTTCCCTAAAGATCCACACTCATATGGTGATAGTTTCTGTACAGTTGAGATATCTGAATCTGATAGTTTCTTTTGTTTAAGGAAGTGTATGTTCTGACATATTTTTATATGTAATTAACAGATGAAAAATGGGAATGAATTCCTTCTGACTGATACCGTAGGATTTATTCAAAAGCTACCCACTATGCTGGTACGTACTTGCTGATTATGTAATTATTCTTTTACATGAAATTTTTTGTTTCTTTTTGTTGACAGTTTCGGTAACATGGCTATAGTACATAGGTGTATACTAGAAACTATAAGTAGAAAATGAGGGACACTTCAAAGCAAGGTATGCTGAACCGACCGGAATTGGTCGGTTTAGCCCGTACCGAACCGATGCCGACAGGCACCAGTCCGGTATAGCATATAAACTCGGTTCCAGCCCAAACTGAGCCGGAACCGATTGGTTCTGTACTTGTACCGGTGCGAACCGGCCCGGTTCGCACCAGCCCAAGCTTATTTTTTCCGTGCGCCCGCGCACGGGGAAGAGCGCCCACGCCGGCTAACAGCCCGCATGGGCCATTTAATGCCACAGAACGCGCGCGGATGCATAGCTTTTTTTTTGTGGAAATTGCACGCGGACGCGCGAGCAGCGAATCGCGCGCCCGCGCGCGATTCGCCGCACAGGGAACTGCACTCCCCAGCAGGGAATCGCGCCTGCGCACGGTTCCCCAAGCGGGCCAGCGCGCCCACGTAAGCTGGCAACCTGCGTGGGCCATTTAATGCCACTTTGTGGCATTAATGCATTCGCGCGCGGACGCATTGTTTTTCTTTTTTTTTCGCATCCGCGCGCGCGCGGACACGCTTTTTTTTTCTTTCCCTGGCGCATCTCCGGTTCAGTACCGGTTCCAACCAGTACCGAGCCGGTACCATACCGGTACCGATGCCTAATGGTACGTCGGTACGGTCGGTCCGGCGGACCTTGCTTCAAAGTTATAATTGAAATTTTCTTTTAATCTAAGGGTAAAAGAAGGAAGGAAGGTTTGTGGACTCTCAAGAGTTGACCCATATAGAATTTTAAGCAAATATTCTTTAATGGATGGAAGATATGGTATTTCGCACTTAATTTTTCAGAATCTGCCAGAAGCAAAATATACATTACATCATCAAGCTAACAAGAACAAACAAAAGTTTTCTATTTGATCTAGCAACTACATTCATGGAACTAAATTCTGCCAGGCTTCAAATATTGATTATCAAACCCATATTGACTAGGGTGTGTACAGTAAGCATTGTAGTATGCACCGCCAAGCATGAGCTAGTAGTTCAATCAAGAAGAATAAGCTGAAAAGTATGAGGTGACACTTCAATGGATATGTTGGGAAGCACGAGGAGGCACTTCAGTGGATAAGTATAAGGTGGAAAACACACACAATGTGGCAGTTCAATGGATAATTATAATATAGCAAGCATGAAATATCCTAATTCTTCGATATTTGCAACTTAATCCTCAAAATTTTCTTAGTTAGCCTTAGAACAACGATAAGGTCGCTATATTATGACCTAGGTCACAGGTTCAAACCATGAAAATAGCCTCTCCACACATAGAGGTAAGGTTGCATACAAGGATCGCCGAACTGGTACCAGTCGGCACTGGTACTGGTTCGGACCGATTCGAACCGGTCCGAACCAGCAAAAAAGTGTGCGCGCAGCGCTTGCGCGGCGCGATGTGGACAAAAAGGCCACAGTGCGTCGTGGCCCATAGGCTGTGGCATTGAATGCCACAGCCTTGGCATTCAAATGACACAACCAATAAGCTGTGACATTAGCCACAGCCTAGCTACAGATCAAACCGGACTCGGTGCCGAGTCCTGGCCGAACCGGATGGAACCGGTCTGGTTCCGTCCGGTTCGGCCTTGTACCGGCTGGTTCCAACCCCGTAGGGGCCAGAACCGTTTTGTATAGCCGAACCAGACCGATCGGTGTCGGTACCGGTTCGGTACATGTTGTTTTTTTTTTTTGTGCTGAAACTAGTACGTGTTGTTTCAACATACCTTGGTTGCATATATCTAATCCTCCCAAGATAATGGTGGGAGGCTTGTGCACTAGGACACCCTCTCTAATCCCTTGGATTTGTATTCCTAAACTAATCCTATAGGAATAATTTATTTCCAAGGAATTCTATGTGGACACATTGATTAATGCTGTAAAGTATGTTCAAATTATCAATAAATCATAAATAAGACCAAGCTTTTGAAGTTTCATTTTGAAACCGATCCAGTTGGTTGACATGGAACCAAAACTGCCCCCTAATTTCACATTTCAGGCGGTTTCAGCTGAAACAAACTTGTTTTGTTCTAGTTTAATTTCGGTGCTTTTAGCCAGTTGAGTTTTAGATTTCTTTTATCTCAACAATTATTGTGATAATTTTTAACTTATTTAAGTTGATGGACTATTAAGATGTGAAATTTGGGTGATTTTTCTATCTTTCTTTTGAACTGAAAATAGAGATGTGCATTAACATGATACTCAATGAGCTAAGACCTCCAGAAAGGCCCTTGTTAGTTATTACAGTACTTTATAAGGACAAAGAACAACTAGAAACAAGACATTTCATAGGACTAACATAGTCACTTGATGTCAAGTATATTAGAGATGCTTAATCATGCTAAAAGGCTTAATATATTCGTAAATTCTACGAAAAGTTGAAGAAAATATTTGAATGCATGAGCCACTAAAATGCTTCATAATTTCTAAATGCAGTTAATTTTTGAACAATTCAAGTTCAAAGAGTAAATAATATATATTCACATTATAAAATACCAGCATATTTAATAATTTCACTTATACCTAATATTAACTAGGGCGTAAAATTGTCAAAACTACACAAAGAACCTATATAATACAAGAACACTTTGTAATCTTGTGGAAAAATTTCTTGGCTTATTTTTTTTTAACCAAAACTCAAAAATTTGGAGTGGAACTTTCAAAATCGCTGAAGTTGCCAAAACAAAAACTCCACAAACCTAGCTGAAATGGAAATAGAGACCAAGTTTTTTGACCTTGAATAGGATGCTAAGATACTGGGTAATTACATAACCCATCTCATATGTTTCCACTTGGCTAAACAAGTGTACTGAACCCTAGATTTGCACTCGAATAGGCTCTCGTTCCCTTATTATATTTTTAAGTGTTCATCATCTTAGCACTTCTATATGCATGTCATGTTGGGGATTTTTAGACTTGATAGACCCTTTAGACAATAGCATGTGTTGTTATAATTGATCCAACTCAATGATTGTATAGGTCATTCTTTTGCAAACATATATGTCATGATGACTGCGTTACTACCATAGATTAATGCATCCAATCATTGATTAATTACATCATACGCGTGGCCCATGTGGATGGGATTCTAATCCTTTTCCTAGGCATGTCAATGAATTGTGTTTTGATCCAAATTTGACTTGACTGATGAAATATTGAAGCTTCCTCTTCACCCCTCAAGGTATTGAATGGTTCTTCTATGGTTGGTTGGAGGTCTTGTCCTAGTGCTAGTGTTCTGCTATTGATAAGGGGCCTCTCAGACTTGTAGGGATCAACCTAAGGTTCGCCGAACTAGTATCGGGGCTTACATAAGTGCCGATGCTGGTTGACCCTCCAAGTAGTGCCGAGGAGGCCGAGGGTGGCATAAACGTGGAGAGAGGTGGTGACGTGGGGATAGGGTGAGAGGTCATAGTAGAGGGCGACCGTAGGGACAGGGGATGGGTCTGCGTGAACGCGGGCAAAGATCGATGGCAAGGTTTTGTTTAAGAGAGAGAGGGAGAGGGAGAGGGAGAGGGGGAGAGAGAGAAAGAGGACCTTGGAGAGCATCAAGGGAGGGGAGGGGAGGGGGAACAGAGAGGACTCAGAAGGGTGGGCATGGGGGGCTCAAGAGGCTTTAAAGGCTTAGAGGATGAAGAGAGGAGCCGAACCGATTAGATTGCCTGAACCATTCCGGTTTTTGACCAGTTCGGTTGGTACTGCCCGAACCATATGGTTTGGGTCGATTTGGCCTTTAAAGGCCGGTTCGCACCGGTATCGTTTTTTTTTTTTTTTTAACCACAGCGTGCGCACTGTGGTGCAGAGTGCGTGGCCCGAAAGGGCCACGAGCTCCCTCGAGGCATAGCACCCCACGTGGGCGCGGTTCTGCCCCGTGCGTTTCCGCACGCGGCGCATTTCCACGGCACGCGGGCGCGATTCCCTACGCCGGGAATCGCCCCGCGAGCGTTTTTCCAGCTTGCGCAGGGCAGCGCGCCTGCGCGGGCACAGGCCAATTCATCCACGCGGGGCAGCGCGCGGGTCATAAATGCCATAGAATGGCCTTTTGTCCGTTTTTTTTTTTTACCCGCCCTGTGGCCCTTTTTTTTTTTACCCACGTCTGCGCGCGGATGCATGGACGAGAACCGAAGAGGAAAAAAGAAAAAAACCGGCTCGTACCGGATCGGTTCCGGTATGAACCATCTCGAACCAGACCAGTAGGCGACCGGTACGCCTACCGGTACCGGTTCAGCGTACCTTGATTGAAACTGTATTTTTAGACATTTTAGATGTCATAGTTTACAATGAATGGTATTGACCATCAATTTGCTTGTCACATTAGTCATTTTGACTCCATGGCTTCAAGCAACTGTGATGTTTTCTGTCTCCCTCAAGCAGTTAGTCAGCAGATATTTCCTCCTTCCAACACCAGTCTGTTTGCTAGAATTCCTGTATGAAGGAGATTAGGCCAGGGGAGATGCACTAGCTGTTTTGCTGCATCTGGGAGTAGAGGGCCCAGAAAGGAAAGCAAATTGAAATACCTTAAATTCCAAAATATTGTCAAATTTTTGTCCGTTCCTCCCAGATTTTGATGAGCAATAGCCAGTGCATCCCAAAACAAAGATGGTTTTTCCATTGTCTAGATGTGTATTATCCATACAATTTTATTAATGTTTCCCCATTTTACAGAAAGCAGAGGAGGAAGTTCCATAGTTAAGGAAACCATGTTTCCTGGTAGTAGTGCTTCACTTATGCTTCATCTAATATAATCCACACAGTTTGTTTCTTAGTGCTTTGATGTATTTTAGATAACTTTAAACTTACATTCAGTTAATGTTCTGGAACTTATGAATGCCATGAAGTTCTGCTGATACGTGGATGAGAAAGTTGCATTATTCTTGGTTAATAACTGAATGTTTCTTAGAGAGCATGAAGATTAAAAGTCCAATTGTTTCGCTACTAATAATATTCTGGTACAGGTTGCCGCATTCAGAGCAACATTAGAGGAAATATCTGAGTCATCGCTTCTAGTTCATGTTGTGGATATCAGGTAACATCTTGTCACCTGAATGAATAACTGCGCTTTATATTGCATTCACATCCAATTACTAAGCATGGTGAATTTTTTCTTTTTGATTCTACCAAGTTCAGCCATCCATTAGCTCAGCAACAGATGGATGCTGTCGATAAGGTTCTACAAGAATTAGATGTGGCGTCAATTCCAAAGTTGGTTGTGTGGAATAAGGTAGGACTATATTAAATTTCTTCTTTGTCATATTTGTGAATATTATTAGTTTATGTATAGCAATAAACTATTTGCTTATTCTATATTCAGAATATTTTGGTAAGTAGTATGAGTTAATACCTTATTTTCTTAAAAGGAACATATATGGGATGATAATTTTTTCCACTATCAACTGTCACACTCTTGATGGTTCCTTTTGTAGTAAGGAAAATTTCTGGTATTTTCTCTATCTAATTTTATTGCGAGATATCACCTTAAATGCTGGCAGATGCACTAATAAGAAATGCTGGCTGCATGAATCCAGTTGCGTAGTTATAACTGTGTGATGCTTGCTGCAGGTTGACAAGACTGATGATCCACAAAGAGTGAAAACTCAAGCTGAAAAACAAGGTGTAATTTGCATATCAGCAATAAATGGTGATGGTCTAGAGCAATTCTGCAATGCAATTCAAACAAAACTTAAGGCATAAGTTGCTTCCATTGCTTATTTTTCTAAGATTTGTGTATAATCTATTTAGTCTCAATATGGAGGGGTTAATTCTAGTCATTGAGTTCCATTCGGTATTATTTTCATAGGATTCATTGGTACCAGTTGAAGCTTTTGTTCCATATGACAAAGGGATGCTCCTAAATACCATACATCAAGTTGGAATGGTGGAGGAAACAGTAAGTATCATGTTAATGACCTATAAACTTGCTAATAATTTGGTACAAATTACAAAACATTATAAATACCTAAACTGAAAACATATCTGTATGTGACTTGATGTTGATTGGCAAATCATGGATGACTTGGTGACTTTAATAGACTTGGTTCATTTGAAGCACGCACAGAGACAGATAGAGGGGGGGAGAGAGAGAGAGTATGAGGTTCTGAGAAGCAAGGCCAGGGATGTTCTTAGAAGGCAATATATACACAAAAATGGGCTGTCTATTCTAAAACACATTGGAAACAAGCATGCCAATTAAGATACAAGGGTATGTAGGTTAACATGTCTTGTAACTCTCCTACTTCCTTCCCCCCCGTCCAAACTTATGAAGGATCATTTGTTAAGCATTTCTTAGTGGATGCTATAAAAATCTCTCTTTTGGAAGAATTCCACAAGCTTCCTAGCTGACTTAGTGTGAGTGGTGTAGTTGGATCTTGGTGTTGAATAAAAAGTGGCAAGCGATCTCAATTCACTTCATTTGTTTAAACAACTGTTAAAAAATTGAACACCTTTCAAGTTATCTATGCTAATAAAATTGCTGAAATTCTGAACAGTTGTAGGATGTTGGCAAACAAGGTACCACATGGTGCTTAAGCATTCTTAGGTAGGCATCTACGAAATTCATATCTATAAATATTTAAAAGATAGATAAATTCATAATAATAAAAAAAGAAAAATGTGGAAACAGATCAATAAAAATCCATGAAAATAAGAAAAACTTATGAAGGAGGTAGAATGCTACATATCTAAGGCTTGGGCTTATGCGGGCCACCTGGGCACCCATTATGCAACTTGTCTGCATATCAAGGCAGCCTAGACTCTATGTGGGGAACTTGGGAGGCTGCATATGCATATGTGGCTGCATAGGCTGCTTTTTAAAATGCTAGCGATTCTGAGTGTCTCCATGTTCCTGAGGCTTAACTTAGTTACAGCTGAACCACTATTAAATAAATATACATTACAGTTCAATGCTTCAATTCTTACTCTTAAGGGAGAGAAACAAGAGAAGTGCAACGCTCAAACTTTGTGTTTATCAATTTTATGTTGAACTATGGAAACAAAAAAAAAACTCTTCAATCATATTGGAGGATCACAAACACCCACACTACCTCTCACATACATTGCATGTGCCAAGGACGTCATGAAGATAATCACGTGTACATGCCAAGAAAATTCCTTACTTGATCTGGATCTATTGCACTTTATTAGATCTAGATCCAATCTCCAGAGAGAACAGCCTGCTGTCGTGTTCTTTAATCGCTGTCATCTCTTTCAACAGGAGAAATCCAGCTGATCTTTTATTAGACAATAAGAAAAAGGTATGAGAAAGAACAGGGAACATAGGAACTAGAAGGGCTGGTGGAAACAGAAAAGAGATGAGTTGTTCAGTCACAAATTTGACTGGATAATTTTCTATGTTATTAAATTAGGGTGACCACTAAACAAGGGTAGATGATGACAAACATGTCCCTATAGTACATCTAACAGAAGAAATTACTATATTAGGTGTTTGACACTCCCCCTCATGCTAGAGTGTACATGTCATTATTAAGTCCAAAATTTAAGATTCAGTAAGCGCTTGGACTAGTCTTGAAATTTAAGATTCAATAAGAACTTGGTTACTCTTTGAATTGATTGAGTTGAATTTTGGATCAAGTTCTGAGCTTTTCAATGTTGATTGGATATCTATTTTAGGCACATCAAAACTGTTTCTTTCAGCTTGAAGTAGCTGGATATGACTCCTTTCAAGGGACCGATTACAAATTTGGCATTAATTTTGGTTTAATTTTTGGTTACTTTAAAGAGATATAGTATTTGGTTTGTTTGCATTGTAAGGGTTTAGAATTGTCTAGGGTTTGATTTTATATGCCTTAAATCTTTTGTAGAAACATGATAGGCTTTATAAGAGTACTTTTATATATTAATTTGAATGGGAAACATGAAGCTATTGGTAGGTCCATTATGGTTGAGGAGTCATGTATCCTTCCAAGACCCTTTGTTTCCTTTTCCTCTTCTTCTGTCCCTCTCGCTTTAAGAATGTACTTAGTGTTGCTCGGTATTAGAACTCAAGGCCTTCTGCAACCTTTGGGAAGCTTTTGCATTACATTCTTTCTACATGTTAATTTTTTAATAGTTTGGTTCATAATTCACCAAGCCTTTTCAATAAGAATATCAAATTGCTTAGACATCCTAGCCAAATGCTATAGTGTTCTCTAATTGTTTACCATACTAACCTCTTTCACCAATCAAGTTGGACACCATAATCTTTTATGAGTTAACATACAATAGAGTTTTTTATGACTAAAGATCTTATAGTTTGGAACCGTACCATGTGATCAACAACTCTCCTGCATCCTGTTAGCACTCAAAGAGCATACTCAAAATTCAGTTATTCTGTCAAGCTTTCTATTTGGTACTTCACCCAGTTAGTCAACCGAAAGCAGACAATTTTTGCAAGATGATTCTCAATAAATTACTATGTTTCTTCTCCAAGGTTTGGTACTGAAACTTTCTAGGATGACTCTTTTATTCTGTGCCAATGGCACGTGACTCTTCCTAAAAGTGCTTACCTTTCTTGGTTGATCTTAGACCATCAGTATTTCTTTTCAGCCTTCACCTTCACCATCATGCATTGTTTTCCCACCCTCATATCGAATTGGTTTCATTGATCATCATATGATTGATGTTCGAGAATATTTTACTACCAACTCTCAACTTGATATTGACCCTTTGAATTGTTGCAGGATTCTCAGTTTGGCAGCTTTAGGTAATAAAAAGACATGCTACAGAACAGAACCTACTGAGCTAGCCGGATCCAGAAGTGAAAATTGTCGTAGAGAGAAATCCTATAAATGTCTTTCAAGGAATGCACCTGATTCAACCATTTCTCAAGAACAATAGCTAAGGGCCTTGAGACTACCCCTTGGATCTCGAACTGACATGCTGATGGTCATGATTTTAATAGTGATTTGGAGATCTCATAGGCAGGTGTTGTCATTACTTAATATGCCACAGGTTCAAACTTATGAAACTATGAAACCATCCCAATGTTAACCCAAGCATTAAAAGGGCCTATACTGGGAGGAACTACGGCTTGTTTCACTATAATACTTCATTCAGTTGTCAGGAAGAAAATATATGATAAATGCCACATTAAAGTATGATCCAACTAGCCAAACTCCAGTTTAAACATTGTATTTCTGTCTCACCCCCCATCCATCATCTAAGTCGTTTTCTTTGGTATTTATTAAAAAAAAAATAGTGCGTCAGCTACTCCACTAGTCTGCTTAGATTTTTCTTCTTTTTCCCATACTCTTCTTTGAGTTCTTTCCAGAATATTTTGATATCTTTTTCTAATGGTTTAAGATCCACCAACAAGGTAGAAATATGCCACCAGTCTGGAGTAAAAGTTGTGTGATTGTCACTGCTATTTTACAGTTACAATCTTTCATCGGATTTGCCACTGAAATAAAGTTAACCATTATCTAAGTGTAATCTGTCTCCTTTCTACACCTACCAGACTAGTGAGCAAATTCCTTCCCTGTTGGTATTACACTTCCCCATTCTCTTACAATCGCTGAACATTTTCTTTAAACCTATCGTGCACCAAAAAGGGAAAAGATGCAACAACAAAAAAAAAATGAAGGGCCGAGGAGATATTTAAAGTTACCTTCTCTACAAATGGCATGATCTTTTGGGAAAAGGGGAAAGGTGAATTTAAGATCAGTAGTAGTACATGATTCACTTAGTAAACTTTCTTTATGCAAAGCCCCGATGACAAGTACTCCTGTATTAATTTGCCTAAGAGAAGAATGGCATTTGAAGTCCTTCCAGATCATAATGACAGATAGGGCATGTTGTTATGCTGTGAAATTAGCCTACGCTTGGAACTGCAACGAGCCACCAATGTATGCACACATCTTTATATAATCAAAAGCCGTGATTTATGCATAATACTTTTTTGTACATTGCTTCCCATCTCATTATCCATTTAAAATGATTTCTGTATATGCTTCTTCACTATCCAAATTTAATATCTCGATATTCCTGTTGCTTACATCTTTGTGTGGCTCTTTCAAGTGGATAAGATGTTTGAGGTGTAAGATGGATTATGACAAAATAACTAATAGATGTTATTATCTCAAAAGAAAGAAAATATTCATGTTTAATTTTCTAAATATATATATATTAATTATTGAAGGAATACATGGAGAATGGGACTGTAGTGAGAGCACATGTGCCCCTTCCACTTGCTAGGTCACTCACACCAATGAGGCAACAACATGTGGCTTCAGGTTGCTAAAAATATGATAAGCTTATTTCTCTAATAGCTTCTTGCCAGTTTTCTTCTCAGGCCCCCTGTTCATGAATTGAGATATGGTAAATATTTTGTATATATGTAGGCCAAGATTTAGCATAAGAGCTTGATCTTGTTGTAACATTATACTCATGTAGATAAAACTAAAGATGTCTTAATTGATGACATGAAATTTTAGGATTATTTTGAATCAAGAAATTGCCTTGTGTAGTTTTAAAGTTGGTGTGTTTGTCTTCATCAGTTGCATTAACCATACTAGTTTTTTATTTGGGGTTGTGAATTGTTCAAGCAAGAGAATGCAAGACTCGTGGCTGTGACTGTTGGGGCTGCTTCTATGTTTTAGTTGGGCTGAGCCCGTGAAACATGATACATCTTGCACTTGTGATCATAGCATGTGTGATCTTGAAATTTTGCCTCCCAGTAGGTCATGATTGGCAATACAGAGATTGACTAGAGTAAAGTAGATGTTGCACATCTTTCCTTTTTCTTTTGTTGGTGAGAGTACATCTTTCTTTGTCTGGTAATTGCTGGAAAAACTTCATCCATCATTTCACCTTGCTCTACAATGCGCTATTCCTTTTTCATATTTACAAAGAGAAAAAGGTCTACTTTAATTAATAAGAGTAGTTGGACCAAGATAAAATAGTTTTCAAGGTAAAAAGAGCTGGTATATGAAGACAAAAAAAGATTTTATTTGATTGGTGGTTGGGGCACTTAGCTACATTCTAGTTGGAGGATATTGGTCAACTAATTTTTCTATGCTTCGTTAGAGCTTTATAATTAAAGTTGCACTGCAGCTCAAGTAGCTTTAAAACTTAAATTGCAGTAGTTGATTTAGAAGAAAGTTCACTTCTTGTATTTAGAGAAGAGTTTGGGCAAAATAAAGATGAAATGAAAAAGATGGAGAGGAGAGAGGGTGTGGCCTTACTTCACCTTATGACCATGGTAGTCCATGGCACTATGTCCTTCACTAGGGCCCTCTTGAAAAGCCCCTCAATGGAGTCTATGTCCTACGTCTTGATATAGGCCAGGATCAACAAAGCCCAAGATATGGTATTGCTAACAGACATTCCTTCAAACACCTTGCAAGTAGACATCACGTCGAAGCACCCGATGTACATAGAGATAAAGGGTATTTTGAACGAAGAGGTTGGTATCAAAATTATCAGTGTCAAGGGCATAGGCATGGACCTAGATGCCCATTGGTAAGGAGCATGCAATGGTGCAGGTCTTGAGAAAGGCAGAGAAGGTGAAGGAGATGGGGGCAAGGGGCCAAAGATAGTGCATAACACTGTAGTGGTGGAACATGTGGATAGTGATGACGAATGAGGAGATGGGGTGAAGGAGGAGGGCAGCACAGCAAATGAGGGCAACCAAGAGGAAGGGATTAGGGCAGGAGACCTAGGAGAAGATGAGGAGCGGGTAAAAAGGAAGTTGTTGCAATAAAGGTCAAGATGGACGAGGTAGCCGTAGGGCATCCAAAGGTGGGAGACCTAAGGAGGCATCAAGGATGGTGGCAGGGAAGGACTCAAGAATGGGGCAGGAGAGGAAAGGGAAAGGGAAAGAGGAGAAAGAGAAGAGATTAAGGAGATGGCTAGTCGCAACCAGAGAGGTCTAATGGGACAAGGTCGAAATGGGGCACTAGATAAGAGGGACGCGATGACATAGAGTGTGGTGCTAAGATTTTAATTGAAATGGAATAGGAAAAAAAATAATTAAAATATATAGTCGAGCTGCTGTAACTCGTCTTATGACCATTTTAACCATAAGTCAACCTACTGCAAGACAACCCTAAATTGTAGGACAAGCAAAACTCAACTTTACAATTTAAGTTGCAGCCATCCAACTTAACTTTGCAATTTAAGTTGCAAGCATCCAAACAAGCAAATTGGTCACACTTGTAACTGAAGCTCCATGCGAGTTTACTTACAGGACTCCAAACATAGCACCACGTTTTGATGCTTTCTAGATATAATAATTTTTTATCAAGTTTTTAGAGACTACTATAAATATCAAGATCATTTGAGTAAGCTCCAGATATATTTTTGATTTTTTTTTTTTACTTTTTTTGTTTATTTTATCCTACAAAAGGTATATTAATATTTTAACCCTCCTTCTTAATTTACTTTTTGGATACTCCAAGCATGCCCCATAAAATCTTGAATTTTAGCTGTCTCAATGCTTTTGTAAAGATGTCCGCAACCTGCTCCTTTGTCTTGCAGTATTTTAGCACAATCTCCCTGTTTGTAGTTGATCCTTGCAAGAAGTGATATTTGATTGCAATATGCTCCATCCTATTGTGAAACACATGAATATTTGCCATTGTGATTGCTGATTGTTGCTGCCGAATATCTCAGTAAGCTCTTTCTATAGCTCTCCGATGTCTGCAAGTATTCTTCTAAGCCACATTGCTTGAAAAGTCGAGCTTACTGTTGCAACATATTCTGCTTCAGCTGATGACTATGCCACTGTGTCATGTTTCTTCAATGCCCATGAGAAAATTTCAGATTCTAGCGTAAGCATAGAGCCTGAAGTGCTTTTTATGTCATTCATTGATCCAGCCAAATCACTGTCAGTTGGGTTTGTAGCATATGCCGAACTCTTTCATGCCGTGAATGTATTGAGTATTCTCTTTGCTACTCTGTAGTGAATCTGGCTTTGGTTCTGCATGAACCTTGATAGTTAGCTTGTTCATCTGCTTCTCATTGCAGAGCGTGCAGATAAATCCTTGAGAAGCCTCATAGCCAATCTTAAAACATAGGCAGGAAGAGTGTTTCTTTAGGAAAATACGAGCATTATGCTTCTTCCAAATGCTCAAGTGACAGTTGAAACTAAGTGATGCCAAGCTGGTTGAAGAAGCCTTTTAACTTCATGATTTTTTCATTTAGTCCAAAGAAAAGCGAGGCTAGCAGGTTGACCGCAGAAACGCAGAGGATCTAATGCAGCACCAAATTCTCTTGGAGAAGGGACAGTATAGAAGAAAATAAAGCAGATGTTTCTGAAGTGTTACTATACAGCACACAACCATTAGTAAAAGACCATCCCTGATTCATCAAATTCTCCTATGTATTTAATCTGTTTTTTGCCCCCAAACTGCAAAAAAAAAAAAAAAATCTCAATTTTGTGGGTGCAGCTGTCCTCCAAACTGCTAATTCATGGATGGACAGAGGTTCCATCAAGGAAAATTGGGACCAACTCCAGGCTGGACTAGAGAAAGAATCTCTTGAAGTTCTCCCTAGCTGTGAGGGGTCTCTCTAACCTAATATTCCAGCATCTGTTGGTTCTGCGCCATTGAGATAGGAGGTCAATATCCTGGCCAAGCATCTTCATAGCAGACCCTTCTCCCAAAGCAAGAAAATGTACATCCACATTATTTTGTGGTCCTTTGACTCATCCGCTTTCTTACTTTTAAGGTCAGCGAATCTTGCCATTCTTCTATCACTTACCTGATTTATATTATCAAAAAAAATGATCTTTATATGATAGCAGATGTCGGAGCTACAACATTCGTTGCAAAAAATTCTCCAACTTTTATTAAAGATAGCCCAATGTCACTTGCACCTTATGTAGGATTAAATACAGTCATAGCAGTAGAAAAATCACCAGTAATCCATGCATGAGCATGTTCCCTTTTTGAAATGGTGGAAGCGGCTATTGTCCCTAACAATTATTTCACGTTCATAAAAACCCGAAAGTAGCTTTGTCACATTATGGCAATCATTACAAACTCGCAAGTTTTTGACAACTCGGATCGGCGACCCTTGTTCCGCATTTATAAGACCAAAAGCAATTGCCAATCTCTCACTATGGAGAGCCAACTCTGCTTCTTTATCTCTCTCTTCTATACACAACAGAACTTGTGAGGTGTCAGGAATGTATCCTGCACATTTCAATCTTTTACCCATCTCATTCAGTTTATTATAGATTGCTTCAGTCTGGGGGTGAGAAGTATCCCCCACAGCAAATTCATGAACCACACCTCCATGTTCTACCATGCTAGAACCTGGATCCTTTCTAACTCCTCTTTCCTTCATCAGACCCCTCATCTTCGAGACACTGTCCCAGAGGCCAGCAGAAGCATATATGTTGGAGAGAAGGACATAGCACCCAGAAGCCTCAGGTGCCAGTTCAATCGCACGCTTAGCAGCAAATTCACCAAGCTCAACTTTTCCATATTTCCTGCATCCGCTAAGTAAACTCATCCAAATTATCTCGTTTGGTCTCATGGGCATCCGGTCTATCACATCTCTCGCCTCTTTTAGACGCCCAACTCGACAGAGGAGGTCCACCAGAGAACCATAGTGTTCGACTGTTGGCTTTATACCATATTCCTTGCTCATGAGATCAAAATACTGACGCCCCTCATCCACCATTCCCGCATGACTACAGGCACTCAGCACTCCAACAAATGCTATAGAATGGGGTCTTATTCCAACTCTCTGCATCTCCATGAATAACTGTATAGCATCATTAGCCATACCATGCATTCCTAAGCCCATGATCATCGCAGTCCAATGCCCCAACTTCCTTCTGTGAATCTCCTCGAAAACGGAGAGAGCACTCTCAATGCTGCCACACTTCGAATACATATCTATAAGACAAGTTCCAAGAACACCATCTACCCTAAATCCATTCTGCCTAATGTAACTATGAACTGACCGGCCCCTTTCGAGCAGAGCTAACCCAGAGACAGCTGAAAGGACGCTAACCAATGTCACCATATTCGGAACAAGTCCTGCTGCAAGCATCCTCTCATAAACAGAAAGAGCTTCTTTAAAACGCCCATTCTTATCAAGCCCTGTGATCATCGTGTTCCAAGTGATGACATTCTTCACGGGCATCCGATCAAACAACTCTCTAGCAGATTCAAAGTCCCCATTTTTCATGTACCCATCAATCATCGCATTGCAAGAGACCACATTCTTCTCGGGCATCTGTTCAAAAATCTCTCGAGCAATTGTAGTTTCCCCGCATTTCGAGTACCCATTGATCAATGATGCCCATGAGAACAAATCCCTTTCCGGCATTTCATCAAACAACCCCCTCGCCACCTCAATCTGGCCATTCCTCGCGTACCCGTCAACCATCGAATTCCAAGTAACCAAATCTCTACACGAAATTCTATCGAACACCTCCCTGGCAGAGACCAAGTCGCCACATTTACAGTAGAAGCTGACCAAACTACTTTGAACGAAGCCATCCGGGCCGAAACCCAGCTTCAGAATCAACCCATGGATCTGCTTCCCTTCTTGGACGGCATTCAACCGAGCGCACCCTTTGATCACGCAGGGGAGGGTGAAGTTGTCGGGGGCGGCGGAGGACCGGCGAAGCATGTAGGAGAAGAGGGCAAGGGCGGTGTGGGAGTGGTGTTCTTCGACGCAGCGCTTGATGAGGGCGTTCCAGGAGAAAGCGGTGGGGTGGGGGATTCGGGCGAGGACGGAGCGGGCTTCGTCGAGGGTGGCGAGGACGGGGCGGGAGTGGAGGGCGAGGAGGCGGGAGGAGAAGGCGGGAGAGTGGGGGAAGAGGCCGGTTTTGATGGAGGCGGCGTGGATTTGGTTCAGCTCGCGGGGGGTTTGGCAGAGTTGGAGGAGGGCGGCGAGGTGGGCGTGGTTTATGGATAGCGGAGGCCGTGGCTGGGTCTGGGTGGCGGAAGGTGAGAATGTGTGGTTCATCATGGGAAGCCCGTTGTCTATTTTTTTTCCAGTTCAACTCAACTATTTTGCTTTTTAAGCACGCAAAATATGCGAGAGAGGGGGACCGGGGTTGTATACTTCGCGCAAAAGAACGATTCCCCAAATTAATTGATGAATATATATATATATATACATATATATATATATATATATATATATATATATATACATATACATATATATACATATATATACATATATATACATATACATATATATACATATATACATATATATACATATACATATATATATATATATATATATATATATATATATATTGGTACATCCGCGACTTAGGTACAACGGGTATGGGTATAGCCTATAAAGTCAGAAAGAAGAAAAAATTGTAAGGAATATGGAACAAACGTGGTTCTTCCAGAAAAAATAGCTGGAGTGATGAGCCATATAGAATGCCACCCAATCCGCAATACTATTTACTTCTCTGTAAACATAAATAGCCTGATGGGAGGCGCACTCACCCAAAAACTACAGATGTCATGAAACAGCCACATCCCACTGGCAGCACAACCTAGACCCTGGATCTACTCGATCACCGTGGCTAAATCTCTCTCAAGAATAATACTGTCCGCACCCAGCACCTACCTAGCATAGGAGACTCCCACCCAAGCGGCTCTGATCTCGGCACCGACGATGGACTAATCGAAAATCCACCGAACCCCGGCCGTCACTAATCTGGCCTCCTGATCTCTGATGACAAACCCAGCACCGCCACTGCATCCACCCTGCTCGATGCTACCATCAAAGTTCATTTTAAGAAAACCAGAAGGTGGAGGCTTTCAGGATACGAGCACAATTCTGGATGCTACAAGAGCGGAATGAGAGCCCAAGATTTTCTTAGCTAACCTAAGGGACGATGATGCAGTGATTGATGTCAAGGACCTCTACCTTATAAAGTAGGGCTCTTTCCATGAATTTGAGTTCAAAGAATATGTATGTAGGTGTATAATTGCTTCTCAATTTCTTAAGAGCATACAAATTCATATGCTCATCTAGAACCTGGCTCCAAATGTTAAAGAGTTGCTCATCTTCCTATATTCTCTAGATCCTTTTGTGGTTGGATATGAATGCCAAATTAGAACTCTATATTTCTAGGCTTGGATAATTGGGTTCTTTTTAATTGAGCCACATCCCAGTCCAAGGCGCACAGTTCTTTTTTGAACCCAACCAACCCTCGATTTGGTTTGATATTTGAAACTTTCAGAACCGGGAAATTTTTTGTTAGGCGCTTAGACTGCTAAACGATTGCTCGAATGGTAATTGGGTTCGATTCGAAGCGGCATTGGCTCTCGCATCAACCTTTTATTGGCAAAGCCATGATTCCGCGAGCTCGGACTTAGTTTGCTTGGACCTAGGCTCTAGTCTAGATGGTGTAGGGTGGGAGTAGATAGCAAGTGGGGATTAACCTCTCCTGGTCTAATAAAAAGAAAGACAGGTTAGGGCTTGGGGTTTAGGTGATGTCTTGAGGGAGGTTTTGTAAAGGAAGAGACATAGGGATGGGCTAGTGTAAGTGGTCTCACTTATGGCGCTGGAGAGAGAGAGAGAGAGAGAGAGAGACCAAGAAAGATAGCGGAGGGAAAGAGAACCAATATGACAAAAGCGACACAAACATAGAGAGATAGGAAGAGAGAATTTGGGGGGGGGGGGAGTAGCCGTACTTGAATGATTGTGAAAATTGCAACATGCAGATAGGAACAGCTTGTATCAACTTGTTAGTTTAGAAAGTAAATCTCATCCAGAATCTCATAAGTATGAAAAGGAAAATGATTGAAGCTGATGAGAGGCAAAATGGATCGTCCTGCTCTAGCGTGGAACCACCTAATTCCTGCCGAGCAAACCTCAGAGTCGAGCAGGCCTCAGTCCCACTAAGATCCAGGCCGATTTCGGACCCCGCCGAAGGCCAAGCCGACCTCGGCCAGAGGCCCGGCCGACCTCAGCCCCCGCCAAAAGCCGAGCCGACCTCGCCAAACACATGTCGCGGCCTCCAAGCCTGCCCGACGACCCGCGCATGCGCCCACGCTCGCACATATGACCGAACATCCTGACTTGCTGACCACGCCATGACATGCCAACCAAGGACCATGACTTGCTGCCAAGAGCCATATCCTGCCACACTTGCCAAGAGCCATACTTTGCCACACTGGCCAACACCATACCGTGCACAAGGACCGCCCAAACCGTGTGCCTCAAGTGAGCCCTGGCCTTGGTCACACACCACCTGACCAAGACCATCTCCTCTTATGATGAGGATAGACCATACCTCAACCACCTAGGTACCATTGTGAGGACTATAAATAAACCATATCAAAAACACTCGGGAACTTTTTTTTTTCAAAATACTCTGCTAACTTAATCATCGGAGGGCTTTTGCCGGAATCTCCAGCCAAGACTTTGTATAGGTACCCTGGAGCGCAGGACATGGCTCCCTTTCTCCCCTTTTTTCCATCTCGGCCGGTGTCTTCTCGGCTTCCTCCAGCGTGATCACCCTCAGGCCATATTTCAACCACAACAGAAGCCTCTCCTAATAAAATAGTAGAGATTTCCACAGAAGGATAACACACTTGGATTTGAGAACTACGGCTAGAGAAGATGCTTGTTTGGATACAGTATTAGATAATTAGAGGAATTCCATCATTTGAAGTTGTCATGTATTGGGTCAAGAAATTAAGATCTTCCTGAGCCCATCAAGTCAAAAATGCCTGCTAATCTGCTCAAAACTAAGCCAAGCCAATCAAGCTAACTAGTTAATCTAGATTTGCCCAATGATACTTTAAATATTTGGAAAGAAGTCCGTGTCAAAGCCAGCTATCGATGACAGCCTATCTCCAGTATATATTGCTGTAAATAGACATTTGATTTTAAAATGTATTTTCCATAGTTAGGCTATATTATATTTATTGCATGTTTAGATTAAGGAGTCTTAATTGTTGTAATTAATCTCGTTTCTATATAATAACATGGTATTAGAGCCTAGCCATTTCTTTCGTGATTCTCGTCTTCTTGGTACTGGACATTATAGAATTGGTTCTGTAATTTCTTCGAGCTTCAGAGTGGCCTAATTTTGTTGCATAATCTTTCTTTGTTCAA
The DNA here is from genome assembly GCF_051530095.1 of Phoenix dactylifera. NCBI lineage: Eukaryota > Viridiplantae > Streptophyta > Magnoliopsida > Arecales > Arecaceae > Phoenix > Phoenix dactylifera. The sequence continues at coordinate 15,690,234 of NC_143194.1, read as the reverse complement.
CATGTCTTTTGAAAAATCTAAGTCTTCTTGCATCTATTTTTCAGGAAAGAATTATTTTACTTGGGAATTTCAATTCCAAACATTTTTCGAAGGCAAAGAACTACGGGGACACCTTGATGGGTCTGATTCTAGACTTACTGGCAGTGCTAAAGTAGCAGAGTGGGAGATGAAGGATGCACGCATTAGGAGTTGAATTTTGGGAACTACGGAATCCCACATAATTTTGAATCTCTGCCCCTCTAAAACAGCCAAAGGTATGTGGGATTATTTGAAACGGGTTTATAACCAAGAGAATGATGCTAGAAGGTTTTAATTGGAATTTGATATTGCAAACTACAATCAAGAGAGCTTGTCTATTCAAGAATACTACTATGGTTTTATTAATTTGTGGACTGAATACTCTGATATTGTGTATGCCAAAGTTCCTGTGGAGTCATTGTTTGCTATTCAAAAGGTCAATGAAATAGGCAAGAGAGATCAGTTTCTGATGAAACTGCATCCAGATTTTGAAATTGTTCGCTCTAACTTAATGAGCCAATCTCCTACACCATCTTTGGATACTTGTTTGAGTGAGCTTTTGTGAGGGGAACAGCGCTGCTTTACACAGGCAGTTATGGAACAACAGAAGGCTTCCACAGGTTCTCAAAATATTGCCTATGCAGCAAATGGGAAGCGAAAGGTCGAGATATGAGGAATGTTAAATGTTGCAGTTGTAAGGAATTGGCCATATTGCAACTCACTGTCAGAAGAAATTTTGCAATTACTGCAAGGAGAAAGAGCACATCATCACAACATGTCTGATGCAACCACAAAATCGCAATCAAAGAGCATTTCAAGCTATTGTTAGTTCTCCAGTTTCTGATTCTTTGGATTCTCTCTCTAATGCAACGATGTCTTCACAAACTTCTTCAACTACAGTTGCTGCCTCTGGTTTTCTAACACCTGAAATGGTTCAACAAATGATCTTCTCTATTTTTTCAGCTCTTAGACTTACTGGTGATGGTAAATCTCCTTCAAACCTTTGGCTCTTTGATTCTGCAGCCTCAAACCATATGACCCATTCCTCCAAGAATCATTCTAATGTCAAACACTATAATGGCAATATACAAATTCATACTGCAAATGGGGATTTGCAATCCATTACAGCCATTGGTGAAGTCTCTTCCTCTTTGAAAGATGTTTTTCTTTGTTAACCAGAAAGCTCGTCAAAGGATTGTTTATGCCATTAATATATGGCAAGACACCCATTGCCGATACTAAGTAGCAGTCAAAAATTTGTATCCATTTTTCATGATATTATGCATGGATCAGATATATCAAATTCTCCCCTTCAATCCAAGATGCAGGCAAAAAAATATCTGATCATAGCCTGTCATCTAATCCCAGTTCCTCCGAGACGTTGATTGATGAGGGCACAAAAGTACAATCGTCATACCATCTTAATTAGTATTATAGCTAATCATTAATAATAAAATTAACTAATTAACATTTTATTTGTGCTTGAGTGCAAGTAATCCAAGAAACCAATTAACATTGGGTTTGAGCCCAATGCCCGGCAGCCCGAGCTCAAGTCAAGCGAGCATCTTCATGTGATGGAGCTCAGCCCCACGATGCAACCGGATCTCTTCCGTCATCAACGGTCTTCAGCCTTCAATCCCAATGTGCTCCCAGAATTTCCCAGATCCGTGACGCATCCGGATCAAATCCCAGCTTCCTGCGAAGCCAAGTCCCAACCAGCGTTGCAACCTTCCATTCCCAGCCGTGCGCCCATTCCGGATTCCCAGCATCAACCCGTCCATCTCCTCCGCGTCTGCAAGCATCCCGTGGCTAGCTCATTCCTCCCTGCATCGTGTCCCCCTCTTGGCACAAAGAAGGAAGTTCACAGCCTCCCAAATCAGCGAATCCCCTCACGCGTCCGTTTCTTCTTCAGCCGCATCCTCCTCCTCCAGTCGTCCGCATTACTTCCAGCTGCCGTTTCGAGCGATGCAAGCATCCTGTGTTCCAGCCGATCCGCACCGGATCTCTTCCACGATCGGCTCCTCCCCGTCGATCCCGCGGCCCGCCTTCCGGATTCGAAGCGTCATTCACGTCCAGCCGTTCGTCCTCCTCCCGCTTCCAATCTGGCACCCAAAGAAGGGAAGAGCAACGATCCCGCGTCCGTGAAGGAAACCCCAGCATCCTGGATGACACGCAGCCCTTCCATTTCCAGCACCCCAGTGATTTCCGTGGCATCCTCCTTCTTCCGCGTGCGATCCCGGACGATTCGCCTCCTCCCAGCAAAGATCCCAAGCATCCTCACTCCAGGGGATTAATCTATAAAGGGAGGGGCCATCGGCAGAGGAGAGGAGAAGGTGAGCTCAGTGGAGGAGGGTGGTGATCGGCTGGGGACCAAGAAACAGAGGGAGGTCGGCTGGTTCAAGAAAGAACAGAGGAGGGAGGAGCTTAGGAGGTGAGCTCGGTTGGAGGAAAAAGAACCAAGAACAGAGTGCTCTGTTCTTGGAAAGAAAGAAAAAAAAAGAGTAGTTTATGTTGAAGTCCCACCGTGGGAGAGGAAGGGATTTTCTCATTTTTATTTTATTTTTTATTTGCAGAAGAAAGGAGCATTAGGCTTCATCTTCAAATTTTTTTACTTTTTTAATCATTTTTTTATCAAATCAATCAATTTTCTTCCACGCAATCCTTGTTCTAGGTTCAGTTTAATTTTTTTTTTATGCAATCTTTTAATTTTTCTTTCATGCAATATATAAAATTTTCTTTTATGCAATTTATGTTCCAGGTTTCAATCTTCTTAACACTGTTTTCATCCATTTTAATTTATGCCAAAGATTTTCTTTGATCAGTTAAAAATATAAATGCTTTTAGGATTTAAATACCTATCTTTTTGTCAATTTCAAGTAGAAAACATTCTCTGGTAACCCAGAGAATCATTCAAACATCCCCGATGTAATGCTTTTCTTTTTGATATTCAAAAATCAATTTTGAGTCTGAGTCAACGTTTTTATTTTTAAGCAACTCCAATTGATAGAGACGCAACCAATGATAGAGACGCAACCAGCCCATCTAAAGATCCTTTGCATGGAATTGAAGGTCCTATGACTAGGGCCAAGACTAAGAGGATGAAACAAGCTTTGGAAAGCCTGATCATAAAAATCAAAGGAAAAGAAGACCAACGTGAGATAGAGGCTGCACCTAATTGGGTCACTTTCATACAATTAGGTGAAGATGCTTTGAGTCCAACCTGAAGACAACACTTTGGAAAGTCCAAATCACATGACAAGAAGCATTCATGGGAAGGCCAACTTTCCTATTATATTTGGATTTTCGTGCATACTTTTGGGGTGATATTTCAGATGATGTTTTGTATTCCCCAAGTCACATTCAGACTTTCTTGTAGTTCCCAAAGTCACTATAATTACTTTGGGATCTTTTTCCTAAGTTCTGGTTACTTTTCTAGGAGTAGGTGTAACATGCATCTTTTCCAAGCCTTGGTAAATGCAGCCTTGGAAAATGCATGACAAGTAGTGCTATGTAATTTCCTAGGAGTTGCTTCTCTTTGAAGCCATTTCAGCCTTAAAATAGCACCTGATTGTACTTGAGAGGGGGAGAAAGCATGAATGAAATTTGAGAGTTTCTCTTATGTGAGAGCTTCACCTTTGTTCTTGGATTAGAACTTGATAGTGTTGGTTCTACCGGCAGGTCGCGGTTAGGGTCACGCTTCTTTTGATAACTTTGGTTCTACCGGCAGGTCGCGGTTAGGGTCAAGTTCCTCATTCTCTACCTGTTTCCAGGACGGTCCGAAGTGTGCTCTTATCATTTGGTATCAGAGCCCGGTTCCTGAAATCAGGTGTTATCTATCCTTTGTGTGTTTATCTTGTTTAATTCAAAAAAAAAAAGGTGTTCCGCTGTTGTTTATCTCTATATCCTTGGTGACATCTTCCTTTAATCGGTTTGTGTCATCGTCCTTGTTCCTTTATGTTCTGCTATTTCAAAAAAAAAAAAAAAAGAAGAAGAAAAAAAGAAAGAAAAAAAAAAAAGAAAAAAATTCGGGGCAGATTTTGCTTCTAATTTCCTTGTGGGTTCTTTAACGCTTCCATTGAATTGTTCTCAATTCAAACCTTCCTTGAACCCTTTGTTGGTTCCAATTAAATTGTTCCTTGCGAGTTCTTGTTCCCTAAGGTTATCATCGACTCCTTACTGTTTCCTGTTGTGTAGAAACATCCAAAAGGTTCTTATTTAAGAGCTCATAAGGTGAAGCTAAGTGGTAAAAGGCAAGAGGGTGAGATCATTATCAAGAAAAAGCCATAAAAGAGTGTCCACCAGAGAGAGGAGTGTGTGAGGACCTATTCTGTTTATACTAATCTTTTGATTGCAGCATACAAAGATGAGTAGTGAAGGTAGTAAACAACCAGATGTTGATATGAAGTTATGGATGAAAGCCATTGCTGATCAACTTACTAAGCTTGGTGCACGAATGAATGATTTGGAATCACCAAGCAGACTCAAACCTTTGAGGGGGCGGATGTTTGAAGAAGAAGAAGAAGAGGAGTATTCGGATGGAAGAAGTAATGGAAGGAGGCAAAGAGATGAATCAAGAAAAGACAGTCATTTGGGAAGTATTAAGATGACAATCCCTGCATTCCAAGGTAAAAATGATTCTGAATTATATTTAGAGTGGGAGAGAAAGGTTGAACATGTGTTTGAATGTCATAATTATTCCGAGGAGAAGAGGGTTAAACTAGCCATTGTTGAGTTCCATGATTATGCTAGTATTTGGTGGGATTAGATGGTGACTAGTAGACGTAGAAATGGGGAGAGGCCTATTGGTACATGGGATGAGATGAAGGCTGTCATGAGAAAAAGGTTTGTACCCAGCCACTACTATAGAGATTTGCACAGGAAATTGCAAAGTCTAACTCAAGGCTCCATGAGTGTGGAAGATTACTATAAGGAGATGGAAATAGCCATGATTAGAGCCAATGTTGAAGAAGACCGAGAGGCAACTATGGCTAGATTCATTGGAGGTTTAAAGAAGGAGATAGCTGATGTGGTAGAATTGCAACATTATATAGAGATGGAGGATTTGCTGCACAAAGCTATTCTAGTGGAAAGGCAATTGAAAGCTAAGAGTACTTCCAAATTTACTACTAGTTCCTCATGGAAATCGAATTGGCAAAATAACAAATCTGTGTCAAAGCCAAAAGAAGATGCAAAGGCCAAAAATTCGATTGCTGCACCTAAAGGTAAAATGGAAACTAATTCATCCTCTAGATCTCGTGATATCAAATGTTTCAGGTGTCAAGGAGTTGGACATATTGCTTCTCAATGTCCAAATAAAAGAGCCATGATACTGCTGGATAATGGAGACATAGAGAGTGTGAGCTCAAGTGATGATGACATGCCACCATTGGAGGATTGTAGTGATGTTGAAGTTGCTGAACCTGTTGTTGGAGATGTGCTTGTTACTAGGCGTGCTCTCAACATGCAACCTAAGGCGGGTGGTAATGAGGAGCAACGTGAGCATATATTTCATACAAGATGCCATATAAACGACAAGGTATGCAACTTAATCATTGATAGTGGGAGTTGCACTAATGTTGCTAGTACCTTGTTGGTTGAAAAATTGAGTTTGCCCACATTAAAGCACCCTAATCTATATAGACTTCAGTGGCTGAATGATTGTGGAGACATAAGGGTGACTAAGCAAGTGATGATTTCATTTTCCATCGGTAAATACAAGGATGAAGTTCTTTGTGATGTGGCACCTATGCATGCTGGACATCTACTTCTTGGGCGTCCGTGGCAATTTGATAGAAGGGTTATTCATGATGGGTACAAAAATAGATACACTCTTGTTATGAACAATCACACTATTGTTTTAACACCTCTCCAACCAACCGAGGCCTATGCTGATCAAATCAGAATTACAAGAGAGTGTAAGTTGAGAGAGGAGCAATTGAGCATTCAAGAAAAAGAGAGGAAAGATAAGAAAAATGAGAGTGAGCAGACGAAAGAAAAGAATAAATCAGAATCCAAAGAAGAGAAAAAAAAGAGAGTGAGTGCATTTGCAAGCAAAAGAGAGGTTGAGAGTGCCTTGTTAGCAAAAGAGCAGCTACTTGTGCTCATACACAAGGATGTTTATTTCACTAACGAACTCAATTCTTCTTTGCCTAGTATGGTTGCTTCTTTGTTACAGGAATTTGGTGATATTTTTTCAGAAGAAATTCCCCATGGATTACCTCCTACAAGAGGTATTGAGCATCAGATTGACTTAATTTCAGGTTCTTCAATCCCAAATAGACCAGCCTACAGAACAAGTCCAGAGGAAGCAAAAGAAATTCAAAGGCAAGTAGATGAGTTGCTGCAAAAAGGATTTGTGAGGGAGAGTCTTAGCCCATGTTCTGCTCCTGTGATCTTGGTTCCGAAGAAAGATGGGACGTGGCGCATGTGTACGGACTGCCGAGCCATAAATAAAATCACTGTAAAGTATCGATATCCTATCCCTAGATTGGATGATATGCTTGATGAATTGCATGGTTCGTGTGTGTTTTCTAAAATAGATTTGAAGAGTGGATACTATCAAATTCGCATGAAAGAAGGTGATGAATGGAAAACAGCTTTTAAAACAAAATATGGTTTATATGAGTGGATGGTGATGCCATTTGGCTTATCTAATGCACCCAGCACCTTCATGAGGTTAATGAACCATGTTTTGCGTTCTTTCATTGGGAAATTTGTTGTAGTGTATTTTGATGATATTTTGATTTATAGCAAAACCTTAGATGAACATGCTAATCATTTGCATGTTGTTCTTAATGTTTTGAGAGAAAACAAATTATATGCTAATCTTAAAAAGTGTTCATTCTGCCATGAATCTGTTGTGTTTTTGAGTTTTGTTGTAAGCTCGAAAGGAATAAGTGTGGATGAGGAGAAGGTAAGGGCAATTAGAGAATGGCCTACACCTAAGAATGCAAATGAGGTAAGAAGTTTTCATGGTTTAGCAAGTTTTTATAGAAGGTTTGTAAAGAACTTTAGTTCTATTGCTGCACCTTTGAATGAACTTGTTAAAAAGAATGTTGTGTTTAAGTGGAATGAAGTGCATGAGGAAGCTTTTAATTCATTAAAAGAAAAATTAACCAATGCACCTTTGCTTTGTTTGCCTAATTTTGATAAAGCTTTTGAAATTGAATGTGATGCATCTGGTGTTGGCATAGGGGCCGTACTAATGCAGGACTCTAAATCAATTGCTTACTTTAGTGAAAAGCTTAATGGGGCATCATTGAATTATTCCACGTATGACAAAGAGTTGTACGCTTTGGTGAGAGCTTTGCAAACTTGGCAACACTACTTGTGGTCAAGGGAATTCATAATTCATTCTGACCATCAAAGCTTGAAGTTTCTAAGATCTCAAGGTAAGCTTCAAAAAAGACATGCCAAGTGGTTGGAATTCATTAAGATGTTTCCTTATGTAATCAAGTACAAGAATGGTAAGGAAAACAAAGTGGCTGACGCATTGTCCAGAAGGTATGCATTGCTTACTTCTTTGCAAACTAAATTACTTGGTTTTGAGTTTATAAAGGACTTATATGCTAATGATTCTGACTTTGGCCAAGTATGGGATTCTTGTTCTAAACATGCTTTTGGGGACTATTATAGGCATGATGGTTTCTTGTTTAAGAAAAATAAGTTGTGTGTGCCTGTTTGTTCCTTGCGTGAAATGCTAGTTAGAGAAAGTCATGGTGGTGGATTGATGGGACATTTTGGGATAAAAAGGACCTTAGAAATATTGCATGAGCATTTTTATTGGTCTAACATGAAGCATGATGTGCAATCGGTCTGTGATAAGTGCATAGCATGTAAACAAGCTAAATCTAAAGTCATGCCCCATGGCTTCTATACACCTTTGCCTGTGTCTAATCAACCCTGGACTGATATTTCAATGGATTTCGTGTTAGGATTACCTCGATGTTGACCACCTAATGGATTTTGATGAATACAAAACACGAGAGTATAATTTCATTTATCTTAACAATTTAATTGAGGATTTCATGTGTTTAATTAAGAATATTGTTAAGAAATGTCTAGGCAAGTTCCCATAATTTTTATGAATTTATTGAAGAATTTTTGAGTTGAAGAAAACAGATCAGGGACAGCCGAGACGTCTCCGGGTTGTCTCAGAGACGTCTCTGGCACAAACAGAAAGAACTGGCACGTCTGGAGACGTCCCCGGTACCTGCGGAGTCGTCCCCGCAAGTAAAAAGCAGACCAGCGGAGTCGTCCCCTAGATAGCGGAGACGGCTCTCTCAGGGTTTTCCAGAGAATGATTTTTTCGGAGATAAGGCAGCGGAGACGTCCCCTGAAAAAGCGGAGTCATCCCCATGCAAAAAGCGCAAACAAGCGGAGACATCCCCGTAAAGCGCGGAGACGTCCCCGGAGCGCGGAGTCATCCCCGAAGCAGCGGAGTCATCCCCATGCAAAAAGCGCAAACAAGCGGAGACGTCCCCGTAAAGCGCGGAGACGTCCCCGGAGCGCGGAGTCATCCCCGAAGCAGCGGAGTCATCCCCATGCAAAAAGCGCAAACAAGCGGAGACGTCCCCGTAAAGCGCGGAGACGTCCCCGGAGCGCCTGGGACGCGACTAACAACTTTTTTAGGTTTGATTTGAATTTCAAACGTCTCTTTTTTTGTGTCTAACGGCTATATTTGCTTTTTGGGCTATAAAAGGGACCTCTTAAGTGCTTCTCAACATCTTCTTACCAACCCAATACAAGATCATTCAAGAGAGAAGAGAGAAAAAGAGGTTCAAGGGAGTTAGTGCATTCAAGTGAAGAAATCAAGCGCGTTCAAGTTTTCCAACAGATTTCGTGCTCAACTACTCTCTCCCGTTTGGCATTCAAAGCTCACATTCAAGCCAACGCGATCCACATCGGAAGAACCATCATCTCCCACGCTTCCAACGGCTAAAAGGGTTCTTGCGAGTTCTATTGTTTATATTGTTATATTTGCTTGTTTAAGAAGCTTTGATTTGTTTTAAACCTTTATTCTAATATCTTGTAACTTGATTCAATCAAGGGATTGAATCAAGGGGTTAAGGTTTGTTGGTGAGCCAAAGGGAAAAACCAACGTTGTAAGGTTGTGGTTGGTGAGCCTTTGGGAAAACCAACCAGGTTGGATTGTGAGCCCGTGAAAACAATCGGTTGGTTCGAGTCGGTGAGCCTGTGAAAACCGACCGAGTTTGTTGTGATCTCGTAAAACAACAAGTTGGGTTGTGAGCTTGTAAAACAACCGGCTGTAATCTGTAGGATTATAGTGAAATTCCCAAGAGGTCTTGGGGAGTGGATGTAGGTGCTGGGGTGCACCGAACCACTATATGTTTGTTGTGTTTGTAATGCTTCTTGTCATTGTCTAACTAACACACTTACTTACTTAGATAAATTGCTTGCTTAACTCTTATCCGCGCATCCTTTAGTTGCAAGCATATTCAATCAAGTCACGTTCTATACATCAAACTGTTGCTAAGTTTAACTTTCACTGTGCATCTGTACAACTTAGCATAATTAATCAAAAAGTTTCAAAAGCAATATAAAAGTTTTTAAAAGACCCAATTCACCCCCCCTCTTGGGTTGTATCTACTGGGCAACAAGTGGTATCAGAGCAGGTGCTCAAATATTATTTGTAGTCTTAACCGACTAGAGCCAAAGATCATGACAACTCAAATAGATAGTTTTCTAGGAGAAGGACAATCAATTGATACACCTCCACTATTTAATGGCTTAAACTATACACATTGGAAAATACGCATGCGCGTTTTTATTCAATCACAAAACTATTACTTATGGAAAATCATAATAAATGACCTTCACACACTCTCTCAAACTTTTAATGAAAAGGACTTAGCACAGTTGAATGCTAATGCTATGAACATATTATACTGTGCTATTAAAGAAACAAATTTTAATGAAATTTCTGCATGCTTATCTGCTAAGGAGATCTGGGATACTTTAGAAAATGTTTATGATAAATCTCAGACTAGCTCACATGTGCTTCAATTATATACTAACAATGAGACTGCAGAAAAGGGTGTTGAATCTCCCTCAGTCGAGTCGACTCCAAGTATCTCAGAGTCGACTCTCAAGTTCACCGAGTCGACTCCAATAAGGTCCGAGTCAACTCCGAGGCAAATCAGCTTCCTAAAGACAAAGAAGAAGAGGAAGCAAGAAGAAAGGAAGAAAGAGGTAAAAAGGAAGAGAGCCTTGACCAAGAAAGAGTCTAGCAAGAAAATAGAAGTTAGGAGCAACAATGATGATATTAGCTCCAAGGAACTACAAGAGGTAACCAACTTGTGCTTTATGGCACAAGAAGACAAGGTAAAATCTGAATCTACTCTTACCTCAAATGATTTTCAAGAAGAATTCTCTTATGATGAATTATTAAATGCTTTTCATGATTTGTATAGTGAATGTAGAAAATTAACTGTAAAGAATAAAAATCTTAAGAAACTAAATTCTGAAAATGAAAGCTTAAGGTCATTTTCAGAAGAATTGATTCAGAAAAATCATAGCTTAATTAAAGAAAATCAAAACTTAAGTAAAGAAATTAATCAATTAAAATCTTTTATTAACAAATTCACCGTAAGTTCAGAACGATTAAAAATGATGTTTGAAAGCCAATATGTTACTTATGATAAATCAAAACTTGGCTTGACTTCTTTACTTAACAATAAATCTCTAGAGAAAAAGATTATTAATTCACCAAACAAACCATTAAATAAGATAACTTATTTCAAAAATGAAAAGGGTGGGAATAACAACTTTACCTATCGTTCTAGTATAATTAAATCAAATGGTAAGGTTATTACTATTAAACAGATATGGGTTCCAAAAGGAACCATATGTCCTAACTCTCAAGGACCCAAGCAAGCTTGGGTACCCAAAATGAAAATATGAGGATGTAGACATAGATGTGCCAAGATACCCATGGAACAAATAGAACCTTCATACAAATGGGTGCTCTAGACACACATCAAAAATGAAACTTAAAATATACTTATGAAAAGTAATTTTAAATGAAATAATAATAATAATGAAATCAGTAATCCTTGCATCTCATCATTATTTTTGCTTTAGTATTTGATATGAATTGCTAGTATTGATCAATTTTGTGATATAGAAAATACTTTTGGAAATATAATCAAATTATTTCATTTTATAGTATACTTTACTCACTATTGGATAAGTTGCTAAATGATTAAACAATTTATTAAGAATAACTCTATGAATTCTCTATATGCTTGATTGAGAGTTTTTATCCATGGCATTATTGTTTAAATGATAATGTGTACTTGGTATGCTTTTGAATATATGCACTATGAATACCAAGATTAAAGAAACCATCTTTGGCATATAAAATCAACTCATGCTAGTATGTACTTAATCTCAAAAGGCCTTGTCATTGCCTTACTTAGATTATCTTCTAAAAGGTCAAAGTTTGCTATGCATGTTAACTAAGGAAACAAACAAAATCAATTTCTAAATCTAATGATGTTGTTTCCAATACTAAGTTTTCAAAAGCTTACACTGGCTTTGTTCTTGGCACGTAAATTGAAATATTTTCTGCATTGGCACAAACTCACAAAAAGGGTTCAAATGAAAAAGGTTTGCAAAAGTATCATGGGATAGTCTTGAAAACCAATTTTTTATCAAGTTGTGCATAGAAAATAATATTGAATATAATTGTTTCAGCACCAAGGACACCATAAGTAAAATAGGATTAATAGAATTCTTGAAGAAATGAAAAGACAATTGTGTATGATAGTCATCTACTTAAATGATTTTTAAAAGCTATCATCACTGCTTGTCATACATATGATTTCTATTAAATCTATTTTTTTTGATGAAAACTCTTTTTGATCTTCTGAAAAATAGAAAATGAACTATTGCATATCTTTCATATTTATCAGTAGTATATGTTATACTTGATATGGTTTCTTGAAAGTAATGCCAAATCTGATAGAGATATGTCTATCCTTGGATATCATTCATCAAGCAATGCATATAGAATATTCAATGAAAAGATTTTAGTTGTAGAAATATCAATTCATTTTATTCTTTATGAGACTAATGATTTATTATCAAGATACTAAAATCAAATTATATATGTATATGGTTAATCTTTTACATATAACAATCTGAAAACATGTTAATAATTAGAACCAAATTGAGCTTTTCAGAAATGCACTTAATGAAGAAAAATTGATGACTACTAAAAGACTAAATCAAGAAAAGATGAAATAGATCTTGATGAAATTCTTGCATGATTAGAAGTAAAGATCACCATTATCATTTGCTTGCTTTATGAGCTTTATATTCTATCAAATGAGTGTGTAGAATGGACTCCTATGTGCTTACTTTATTAAAGAAGATATATGTTAAATAACCACCATATTTGAAAACACTCATTACAAATATGATAAAGCAATATATGATTTGAAACAAGCGTCAAAAGCGTGATATAAAAGCTTAAGCAACCTTTTCGACAGAAAGTAATAAATCTATGCATCAAAAGAAGAATTTGTGATATCTTACTTGCTCAAAGTATACATTGATGACATCATTCTTGGTTCTACTAATGGAGATTTATATGAAGATTTTACTAAGCTCATGCAAGGTGAGTTTGAAATATGTATGATGAATGAATTAACATTTTTTCTCAAACTCCAAATTAAAACAAACAAGAAAGGGGATCTTCATTGACCAAAGTTAGTCCACAAGACAACTCTTATAGAAGATTGGCATGAAGAAGGTATGTCTATGACCCCATCTTGTAGAATTTGAAAAGGATGAGCAAAGTAGATCTATTGTTTTAAAGCTGTATTGAAGCATGATAGAATAATTATTTTATCATACAGTTAGTAGACCAGATTGTATGATCATTGTGTGCCCTTGTGCAAGACTTCAATCTAACTTTAATGAATCACATTTTATTGATAACAAATAAATCATAATCTGAATTTTGATAGAAACAACCGTTTAAGATAAGTTGATTAAAACTTAGCTAACATGTCTTATTGATAATTATCTTAAGCAAATAGAATCTAAGCTAAATTGATTCTGAAAATAAAAAAAAAATTGATCTTGATAAATCTTCCTATTGCTTCACATGCTTGTCTTTGAACCATCTTGGTTAATGAAACTATCTCTTTAAGTTCAAGTGACATATGCTTGCTTATATTTAGGCAATCTCTTGAGTAAAATGACTCAACACTCAATTATTGTCATATCGTACGTTGAGTCATCTAGTTAAGAAATATATGGTATGAATGTTTTGTATCTTGAAGAAACTAATGATTTTCCTTCAAGAAAGAAAAGAATTTTGTTAATAATGTAGGATCTTTAAGCAAGAAAATGAGAGATTTCAACTTGAAGGAAACCTCCACATAAGATACAATAAACATTCACATGCAAACAAGAGAGAGGATCTTCTTCAGCCAAAAGTTCACACATAAGAAATCTAGTTTGGCTTGAAGAATATAGAATGAATAGGTAATTTTAGATACCTTTCTCATAAATTAATTGAGCAAAGTCAATAACTTAAATCTTATTATGGCATGATTATATTCTTTAATTATTAATTTTTGATATCATGTCTATGTGTGTATTGACTGACTTATACTTTTAGAAACTGTTTCATGGTTTGCCCAAACTAAATTATTTCTTTGCCTATATCATAACCATGAAATACACAAGTATATGCTTAAAATTTTGATGTAAAATAACTTGTGAGAAGTTATGAATACTTGAGCATAATGAAAATGTTGTTTGCATGATATACATCTATATGACACATAAGATTATTTCTTTATTCTGCTCTTTCATGTAAATTACTTGAGAATAACAAAAAGAGAGAGAGATAAAGAAAAAAAAATAGATATTCAAGAGAAGTAAAATCTAAGTAAAGGCAAATACTTCAATCTTGAGGAAAAGCAAAACAAGCATAATATATTTGGGACATTTGTGAGCATTCTTTTGGAAGGGATAAAATCCATAATTAATTACACTTAAACAGGGAGAGTTTGAAGTAAACATTTTAACCTTTCTATATTGCTCATCATAGGGATGGTGCCAATGGGGAGGCTAGTGGTAGTACCCGGCACTATTTGACCCAACTATTCGGTGTAGGGCATATTAGGGACGGCACAAGAGGGAGGCTAGTGGTAGTACCTCGTGCCCCTTCCCAACTCCACCGGATAGGGAGCAAATAGAGTATAGAGCATAAGAAAGTTAAAAATGAAAGACAAAGTAAATGAAAGTATATAAGAAGAATCAAGTCAAATTTTTAATCACTTGAAAACACACTTTAATGATGAAATCAGTGCAAAATTATATAGAGGGAGTTTATTTGAAAAGAATTGATTTTGATCCTTGACATGCTTGTTCTTAATATTTTAATACATGACTTAACGCATAATATATTTTGCATGTGACATAATGTCTTGAATTATGGGTTCTCAATATTTTGTAATGCTTCATACTTGGACAATTTGATTGAATGTTTGAAATGATACATAACATCTTTTGTTTGGTTCTATTGGGAAGAAATTTTAGATTTGTCATTAACAATCATCCCTAAAATCTGAAAATTGAATAAAATTGTAGAAAAGGATATCTCTATTTAGGGAAAATGAATTGATTCTGTTTTTATCCATCAACTTGCCTAAATTTGGTATATAATGTTCTAAGTTGTACCAAAACTCAACATTAAATACAAAGAATCTGAATATGCTCTTATATGTTTGAAATATGAGTTTTCAATCGTAATGGTTTAAGATGAGCTACAATGAGGAAGATACATATCTCAAATTATGACTTTGAAAGCTTCTATTGAAAATCTTTATGAAATTCAGAATCTGATTTTGTATAAAAGCTTAAACTTAATATGATTTCTAAATAAAGTCTTAATTTAAGAAAAACAGAATTAATTTTGATGCCTTGGTTGATTGCTCCGATACGCATCCGAAACATATCATTTCTTATCTTCAAAGTATACTAATATTGGTCTAAATGATGTGTCTTTCAATGATCTTGATTGCAAGCAAAGATTTTTAAATATATGACTTTATTTTGATATTAAAAAATATTTATTGTGCTTCATGTATACATTGTTGAAAAACTATGATTAAGAAATTGAGTTCTATAAATATATGAATATTTCAATGATCATCTATATGTTCTTCTCTCCTATATTATTAAAGACTTCCATCAATAGAGTGAATGATCTTAAGGCTAGAAATATTTCAGCTCACTCAAATGATTCTAAAAGAAAGAAAATGTAAATGCTTTTGAAAGAAACTGAGCTTCAAATGAATCATTTTCTGATTAATATTTCTATACATTTTCTCTAAGATTAGGAGAAAGCATAACTTATTCTTAAAGGATTAGAAAGAGTGATTTCTATAAATTTTGAATAATTCTAGATCACTCTACATTCTCGATAACATAGAATTTCAGTTTTATTCACATTTATCATTAAAATCTGAAATTCAACCAAAGGAAATAATGATTAAAGAGGAATGTATCTTTTGAGGGGGAGCTTTAGATATCTTATCCTAAAGTTACCTTAATTTGATGCATACCTTGATTTTCATGGATTGATTTTGATGAACCTCCTTATATTGCAATACTTGCTTTAATCATAAGTTTATACCTTGAGATGAGTTCTATAGATGTTGTCTTATCTCAAACCTTGAGTCTTATGAAAATAAGCTGATAATTATAGAAAATATATTTTTGAGATTGACAATTTTATTGAACATTATCTTCAAATTCTAAACTCTTAAATGGAATGATCAATTAAGGGGGAGAAAGAAAATTTCAGAAGGAGAGATCTTATGGAACTTAATCGCATAAATCTATAACTAAAGGAGAGGGAAAGAATACTAAAAGAAAAGTGATCCTAATACTCTCCAATATGTATCATCTGAAATTTAAATCTGAAAATCTTTATGATACACCTTGAGGCTTGTTATTTGGTTAGTATATCTTATGCATCACTCATGAACCAAATTGCAATTCAAATAGTTGATCTTAAGAGCCTCTAACTTAATGAAAAAAGGGGGAGGATAATATGTTGAATTTTCTTGAGTATCTCATAGAAAATCTATTTTGAAATTCACTAATGAGTCCTAATTGGGTTGATCTTTAGAACTTCAATTTTGTGCCAATTCATATTTCTCTTTAACAAATTGTGCTTATTTTCTAAAGAAATAAAAGAAAGTCTTTAAAAGAGCTCTAAGATGTATCAAAAATTGCATGAATTCATATTTTGGTATTTGTGCCCCAATGCTCTTATTATCATAAAAAGAACTTTGAAATAATGATCCAACATGATGATATGTCTTTCAAATATATAAGTTTTGATCCTTTACTCTGAAAATCAATTAAATTGCTCTCATGTTGATAAAATACTCAATAGATTGGGCAAAAGGTCTTAAATGAACAAGTTTTCATACTTATTGATGAGAGGTTAGATTTCCACTCATATTTTTTTTCTTGAATATCATTTGTGGTACTTCTTGAATTAACCTAAGGAAGATTCCACCTACACTTGATTAGAAAACTATCTTTGTTCTGCTCTGAAATTATCTTAATTGGCTCTGATCTATGCTCATTAATCTGATTCTAATATTATTGCCTTGAGTTATATGATTCATATCCTTGCAATAATTTCACATGCAAATCAGAGTACAATAAGAAATATTTGAGTATTCTTATCTTTGTGCTTAATGTTTCACTATCTTTTTGATGTTGTCAAAAAGGGGGAGAAATATTTAAGTCTATGCTCATAATGCTTTGTATTTTTGAATTGAATACAAATCAGCTGAAATTGAAATGTGTTAAGCTGATTAAATCTAAAGCATTATCATGAAGTATGTTTTAAATATATATGCTTTCTACTTCATGCAACTTAGCTATGCATTAGTTCTAGAACACAATATATTTTATATTGCACATACTCAAATACTGTGTATATGTTTAAATCTTAAATTTTGCATATACTCAGTGTTTTGTCATCATCAAAAAGGGGGAGATTGTTGACCACCTAATGGATTTTGATGAATACAAAACACGAGAGTATAATTTCATTTATCTTAACAATTTAATTGAGGATTTCATGTGTTTAATTAAGAATATTGTTAAGAAATGTCTAGGCAAGTTCCCATAATTTTTATGAATTTATTGAAGAATTTTTGAGTTGAAGAAAACAGATCAGGGACAGCCGAGACGTCTCCGGGTTGTCTCAGAGACGTCTCTGGCACAAACAGGAAGAACTGGCACGTCTGGAGACGTCCCCGGTACCTGCGGAGTCGTCCCCGTAAGTAAAAAGCAGACCAGCGGAGTCGTCCCCTAGATAGCGGAGACGGCTCTCTCAGGGTTTTCCAGAGAATGATTTTTTCGGAGATAAGGCAGCGGAGACGTCCCCTGAAAAAGTGGAGTCATCCCCATGCAAAAAGCGCAAACAAGCGGAGACATCCCCGTAAAGCGCGGAGACGTCCCCGGAGCGCGGAGTCATCCCCGAAGCAGCGGAGTCATCCCCATGCAAAAAGCGCAAACAAGCGGAGACGTCCCCATAAAGCGCGGAGACGTCCCCGGAGCGCGGAGTCATCCCCGAAGCAGCGGAGTCATCCCCATGCAAAAAGCGCAAACAAGCGGAGACGTCCCCGTAAAGCGCGGAGACGTCCCCGGAGCGCCTGGGACGCGACTAACAACTTTTTTAGGTTTGATTTGAATTTCAAACGTCTCTTTTTTTGTGTCTAACGGCTATATTTGCTTTTTGGGCTATAAAAGGGACCTCTTAAGTGCTTCTCAACATCTTCTTACCAACCCAATACAAGATCATTCAAGAGAGAAGAGAGAAAAAGAGGTTCAAGGGAGTTAGTGCATTCAAGTGAAGAAATCAAGCGCGTTCAAGTTTTCCAACAGATTTCGTGCTCAACTACTCTCTCCCGTTTGGCATTCAAAGCTCACATTCAAGCCAACGCGATCCACATCGGAAGAACCATCATCTCCCACGCTTCCAACGGCTAAAAGGGTTCTTGCGAGTTCTATTGTTTATATTGTTATATTTGCTTGTTTAAGAAGCTTTGATTTGTTTTAAACCTTTATTCTAATATCTTGTAACTTGATTCAATCAAGGGATTGAATCAAGGGGTTAAGGTTTGTTGGTGAGCCAAAGGGAAAAACCAACGTTGTAAGGTTGTGGTTGGTGAGCCTTTGGGAAAACCAACCGGGTTGGATTGTGAGCTCGTGAAAACAATCGGTTGGTTCGAGTCGGTGAGCCTGTGAAAACCGACCGAGTTTGTTGTGATCTCGTAAAACAACAAGTTGGGTTGTGAGCTTGTAAAACAACCGGCTGTAATCTGTAGGATTATAGTGAAATTCCCAAGAGGTCTTGGGGAGTGGATGTAGGTGCTGGGGTGCACCGAACCACTATATGTTTGTTGTGTTTGTAATGCTTCTTGTCATTGTCTAACTAACACACTTACTTACTTAGATAAATTGCTTGCTTAACTCTTATCCGCGCATCCTTTAGTTGCAAGCATATTCAATCAAGTCACGTTCTATACATCAAACTGTTGCTAAGTTTAACTTTCACTGTGCATCTGTACAACTTAGCATAATTAATCAAAAAGTTTCAAAAGCAATATAAAAGTTTTTAAAAGACCCAATTCACCCCCCCTCTTGGGTTGTATCTACTGGGCAACACTCGATCTCAAGGTGGCAAAGATAGTATATTTATCGTTGTTGATAGGTTTAGTAAAATGGCACATTTCATTGCATGCTCTAAAACCAATGATGCAACACATATTGCTGATCTGTTCTTTAAAGAGATAATGCGCTTGCATGGATTGCCTAGAACAATAGTAAGTGATAGGAATGTAAAGTTCCTAAGTCATTTTTGGAAAATTTTGTGGAATAAACTAGGAACAAAACTCTTATTTTCTACTGTTGCACATCCTCAAACGGATGGACAAACTGAAGTAGTAAATAGAACACTTACTACCTTGTTGCGTGCTATCATTAAAAAGAATTTGAAAAATTGGGAGAAATGCTTGCCACATGTTGAGTTTGCTTATAATAGAACTGTTCATTCTACTACTTCTTATTCTCCTTTTGAAGTTGTGTATGGCTTTAATCCTTTGACTCCTTTAGACATCTTACCTTTGCCTACTAATGAGTGTACCAATTTGGATGGTAAGAAAAAGGCGGATACTATTAGGGAACTGCATGCAAAAGTTCGAGCCAACATTGAGAGGAAGAATGAGCAATATGCAAAGCAAGCAAATAAGGGGCGTATTAAAGTTATTTTTGAACCAGGAGATTGGGTTTGGGTTCATATGAGGAAGGAGAGGTTTCCCACTCAAAGAAAATCTAAGCTGCAAACAAGAGGAGATGGACCCTTCCAAGTTCTAGAGAAGATCAATGACAATGCCTACAAGTTGGACTTGCCAAGTGAATATGGTAATGTAAGTGCTACCTTTAATGTGGCTGATCTATCTTTGTTTGATGTAGGTGATGAATCTGATTCGAGGACGAATCCTTTTGAAGAGGGAGGGAATGATAGAGACGCAACCAATGATAGAGACGCAACCAGCCCATCTAAAGATCCTTTGCATGGAATTGAAGGTCCTATGACTAGGGCCAAGACTAAGAGGATGAAACAAGCTTTGGAAAGCCTGATCATAAAAATCAAAGAAAAAGAAGACCAACGTGAGATAGAGGCTGCACCTAATTGGGTCACTTTCATACAATTAGGTGAAGATGCTTTGAGTCCAACCTGAAGACAACACTTTGGAAAGTCCAAATCACATGACAAGAAGCATTCATGGGAAGGCCAACTTTCCTATTATATTTGGATTTTCGTGCATACTTTTGGGGTGATATTTCAGATGATGTTTTGTATTCCCCAAGTCACATTCAGACTTTCTTGTAGTTCCCAAAGTCACTATAATTACTTTGGGATCTTTTTCCTAGGTTCTGGTTACTTTTCTAGGAGTAGGTGTAACATGCATCTTTTCCAAGCCTTGGTAAATGCAGCCTTGGAAAATGCATGACAAGTAGTGCTATGTAATTTCCTAGGAGTTGCTTCTCTTTGAAGCCATTTCAGCCTTAAAATAGCACCTGATTGTACTTGAGAGGGGGAGAACGCATGAATGAAATTTGAGAGTTTCTCTTATGTGAGAGCTTCACCTTTGTTCTTGGATTAGAACTTGATAGTGTTGGTTCTACCGGCAGGTCGCGGTTAGGGTCACGCTTCTTTTGATAACTTTGGTTCTACCGGCAGGTCGCGGTTAGGGTCAAGTTCCTCATTCTCTACCTGTTTCCAGGACGGTCCGAAGTGTGCTCTTATCACCAATTGCCTCCCTGTGGATCGACCTCTTACGATCACTATTCTTCGAGTAGAACAGGTAAGAGTAAAATTAATTTAAACTTTGTTTGTCGGTTCTAACAACGATCTGTTTAGCGTATTTTCAGGTAAACAGGAATTCGACAACAAAATTTTGGCGCCATTGCTGGGGAGGCAAATCAAGAAGCAACAATGATCATGAAGATCAAATCGAATTTTGGATACCCGGAGTGAACGCACTCCGGTAGTAAGTTTTTATTTTTATTTTTATTAATTTCTCTTATTTTGATAATTTTTAGTTAATAATTTCGTAGTTATTAAATTCTAAAATTTGAAATTTGAAATTTAAAATTCAAAAAAAAATTGAAAAAGAAAAAAATTCCAAAATTCTAAAATTCAAAAAAAATTTTAAATTGAAAATTTGAATTCTGAATTTTGAAAAAAAAATTAATTAAATTAAAAAATAAAAAAAATATTAATTTTGCTAGTAATTGATAAGGTGCAATCCTCCGAGGTTATCATACCTCTATTGGGGCTCCTCACGGAGTAATCTCCAGAGCTTATTTAACGGGCATTCGGAGATTGACTGACACATAAGGATTGTGTTTAAGTTTACATTCAAGTTATTGCGATATAAAAATTAAAAAAAAATAGTAAAAAAAAATTGCTTGCTCATTTAATCAGTACAACCTAATGACATTGCATAAACTTTAAAAAAATTATTGATTATTTGCTGCATTTAGTATTAAGCATTTGCATAAAATAATTTAAGGGCAAAACCCATTAAAAAGATAAGGTCGGAAAGTCATTACCTGTCCTTAGCCCAAAAATCACCATCGTGCATACATATCCTAAGCCAAATTAAATTAAAATCAATTAGACGTTGGCCTTGGGATTTTCAAGCTCAATTAGGCTCTTGGAAAGAAGCGGCTGAAAGCCACTCCAGTGAGAATTTAGTAATTGGTGATGTCTAGGAAAGTTTTACAATAGTGAGAACTGTTACGGGTATTGTGGTATCGGTGTATCCCTTCTGGCACCACCACACACCCCGGGACTTTTCTGGTCACTGGTTACTGGATCGCTTAACTGGTAAGCTCAAGCTTACTCTGAAAGGGAGATTAGAAGCTGTCTAATCTAGGAGAGAATTTCAGAAACTTTTTAACTTGAGAAATCTCTGTGCAATTAGATTAAAAGCTACTAAACCTCACTTAATTCTAAGACTAATAGAGTCAAATTGTTGTGTGGTGTTGGTTGTGGTCATCTGTATCTAGCCCTTTTCTTCTTTTAAGATTTCGTTCATTGTAGGAGTCAAATCTAATGAAGTGTTGATAATGTATGCATGGTAGAAGATCATTAAGGAATAAGTTAACCCCATTTGATCCTGAGATTGACAGAACTTTTCATCACAACCTGCGAACTGTAAACCAACCGTCAATCTCTACAATTGGTGAACATATTAGAACTTTGAATGAGTTGTTTGCACCTGCATCCGCTAGTCCCCCTACTTGCATAGTATTACCAATTAATAATGCAGCCCAATTCGAGATTCAGGCTGCAACAATAAACATGTTACCCAAGTTTCATGGGTTCGAGAGTGAACAACCCTACATTCATCTAAACAAATTTTTGACAATCTGTCAAACGTTTAGAAATCAAAACTTAGATGAAGAGGGTATTAAATTAAGGTTGTTTCCCATGACTTTAGAGGATCGTGCTGCTGCATGGCTGTATTTTCTTGCCTCAAATTCCATCACATCATGGGAACAACTATCTAGGAAGTTCATGGCTAAATTCTATCCCATAGTAAAGACTGAAAAAATTAAGGATGCCATAAAACTTTTAGAGAAAAATCTAAGGAGGAATTTTTCCAACTTTGGAAAAGATTCCATGATCTTTTGGTCAAGTGCCCGCACCATGGGCTTGACAAGGCTGATCTAGTACATTTCTTTTACAAAGGATTACCACCAGCACATAGGAACATGCTTGAATCCATGCATAAGGGTAGGTTCATGAACCAAACCCCTAATCAAGCCTATGAGTTCCTTGTGGACTTAGCTGAAAATGCTCAAAATTGGAGTAGCTACGGTCAGGAGGTAGATAGAGATGATTATGGGTTCTAAAGAATTGACCTACGGAATAAAAACAGACCCAGAACTCAAAAATATCATGTCGAATCTGGTGAATGGGGTGAATAATCTAAGCAAAAAAGTTGGATGCTTTTACGGTTTCCACTAACTCAAACTCACAAAAAGAGTCAAATTCCATCATGAAAGTGGAACATGAGCCACAAGGTTTATGCATCTTGTGTAACAGTTCTGAGCATCTAGTGGAGTATTGTCCTAGTCTACCCAACATTAAGGCTGAGCAGGCAAATGCTCTAAATTCATATAATGCCTTTAAGAAACCCACTCCCAATTCATTCAGCCCAGTTTATCATCCTGATAATAGGTTTCACCCGAACTTCTCATACAAGCAAAATGAACCTATTCAGCATCAAAGTGGTCTACCAGGTTTTCAGAGGAACTTTTCCAAAATAGGTCCATCACAAATGAACCAACCTTTGGTTCCATCTGTACCTCCTTACAATACCCCTGCCCCACAACAATCTTCAACTCTAGAAACCATGATGGCTAATATGATGAAGCAGCAACAAGACTTCATCCAACAGTAACAACAGACCAATATGGCTCAAACACAAACTAACCAATTCCATGCGCAAACGATTGCAAAACTTGAGGTTAGTCTGAGCCAAATAGCTAACTCTCTAGGGGATAGGAAGAGAGGTGAATTGCCAAGTCAGCCAGTACCTAACCCTAGTAGGCAACAAAATCAAGGGCTGAGAGGCCAGTTTCAGATTGATTCTAATGGAAACCCTACCCATGAAGTTCAGGTAATTACCACTTTACGGTCTGGCAAGCAAGTGGACAACAAGGTCCAACTTCCTATACAAGAAAAAGAAGAAAAGCATGAACCGAACCCCACTCAGAAAAAGGCACAAGAACAGGGAACACAAGGAATAGAGGAGAAACCAATAGAAACATACAAACCTAGGGTTCCCTTTCCTAGTAGACTACAAGACTCAAAGAAAAAATCTCAGTACGATGAAATCATGGAAGTCTTTAAAAATGTTCAAATAAATTTACCCTTCCTAGATGTCATCAGACAGATCCCCTCCTATACAAAATTCTTAAAAGACCTGACCACGGTAAAAAGGAAAACCAGTATTCCTAGGCAAGCTGTTATGGCTGCACAAGCCTCATCTCTTATTCAACAACAGATTGCCCCAAAATACAAGGATCCTGGTTGCCCCACTGTTGAAATTAAAATAGGAGAAACCATCATTCGGAGAGCTCTTCTAGATTTAGGAGCTAGTGTGAACCTGTTACCCTATTCTATTTACACAGAGTTGGGTTTGGGGGAATTAAAATCCACAAACATCACTCTTTCATTAGCAGATAGGACGATAAAGTATCCCAAATGAATTGTGGAGGATGTGATTGTAAAAGTTAATGAATTCTACTATCCTGTGGATTTTGTAGTCCTTGAAACTGAACCAGTGAAAAATCCGGGTAGTCACATCTCGGTAATCCTTGGCAGACCATTTTTGGCCATGTCAAATGCTGTGATAAGTTGCCGAAATGGGATAATGACCTTAGCATTTGGAAACTTGACTGTCCAACTCAATGTCTTTCACAGTAGTAATCAACCATATGAGATGGACGATTTAGAAAAAATTCACATGATTGAGAATATAATCAGAAAGTCCTTCGAGGAATCAAGTTATTCTGATCCACTAGAAAGATGTTTGGCCCAATTCAGCCAAGATTGTGAGGAAGGAGAGTCGAATCAGAAGGTTAATGCATTGTTAGATTCTATTTTTATAATGGATACTAGCAGATGGGCTACTAAATTTGAATCATTACCTATACCTGAATCCCAGCTAGTACCTTCAAGTGTCAAACCTCCCCAGCTTGAACTTAAAGATCTGCCTGAAATCCTAAAATATGCATTTCTAGGGGATAACAACACCTTACCTGTTATTATTGCATCAAATTTAACTGAAGAATAGGAAGAGAAGTTGTTAAATATCCTTCAGAAAAATCAAGAAGCGATCGGCTGGTCTATAGCTGATACTAAGGGAATTAGCCCTTCTGTGGTCCAACATAAAATTCATCTAAAAAAGGATGCAAAAACCTCTAGAGAACCACAAAGGCGACTTAACCCAGTTATGAAGGACGTGGTTCTAGCTGAAATCATTAAACTCTTAGATGCAGGGATTATATATCCTATTTCTGATAGCCAGTGGGTGAGCCCAGTTCAAGTCGTACCCAAGAAATCTGAAATTACTGTGATCAAGAATGACCAAAATGAGTTAGTCCCAACTCGAATCCAAACTGGATGGCGAGTGTGCATCGACTATAGAAAGCTGAACGCCATGACTAGGAAAGACCACTTTCCATTACCCTTCATTGACCAAATGTTAGAACGTCTAACTGGCCACTCTCATTACTGTTTCCTTGATGGTTATTCTGGATATAACCAAGTTCCAATTGCACGTGAGGATCAAGAGAAAACCACATTCACCTGTCCTTATGGCACTTTTGCCTATCGTCGCATGCCTTTTGGGTTATGCAATGCACTGGCTACATTCCAGCGGTGTATGATGAGCATTTTCTCCGACATGGTGGAGAAATTTTTAGAAGTTTTTATGGATGACTTTTCTGTATTCGGATCTAATTTTAATGAATATCTCCATCACTTGACCCTTGTTGTAGAACGATGTAAAGAGAAAAATTTAGTTCTTAACTGGAAAAAATGTCATTTTATGGTCCAATCAGGTATTGTTTTGGGACACATTGTGTCACAAAGGGAAATCGAGGTGGATAAAGCCAAAGTAGAATTAATTGCCAAATTACCACCTCCCAAAACTGTTAGGGAAGTCAGATCCTTTTTAGGGCATGCGGGTTTTTACCGCCGCTTTATCAAGAATTTCAGTAAATTGTCGAAACCTTATGCAATCTGTTGGCGAAAGATGTTATTTTTAATTTTTTGCCAATTTGTATAACTGTTTTCGAAAGACTGAAGTCTGAACTAACCTCAGCACCCATCATAAGGTCCCTTGATTGGAATCTGCCATTTGAAATCATGTGTGATGCATCTGATTATGCAATAGATGCCGTCCTAGATCAGCGAGTGGGGAAGCTTCCCTATGTGATTCATTATGCGAGCAAAACTCTGAATGATGCCCAACTCAACTATTCTACCACTGAAAAAGAGTTGTTGGCTGTTGTCTTTGCTCTTGACAAATTTCGTCCTTATCTGATAGGATCCAAGGTCCTTATTTATTCTGATCATGCCATCCTTAAGTACCTTCTCACAAATAAGGATGCCAAGGCAAGACTCATTCGTTGGATCCTATTACTCCAGAAATTTGATCTTCAAATACGAGATAAAAAAGGGATCTGAAAATGTTGTAGCTGACCACTTGTCCAGATTAATTGTTGAATCATCTGGAGAATCCATGCCTGTGTCCGAGACCTTCCTTGATGAACAATTAATGATGATTTTCCATACCAATGTTCCATGGTATGCTGATGTAGTCAACTATCTAGTTACTGAACGAATGCCCAGTTCATGGACCAAACAAGAGAAATTCCGCTTCCTAGCTCGTGTAAAATGGTATTTTTGGGATGAACCATACTTGTTCAAATACTGTCCTGATCAAATCATCAGACGATGCATCCCTGAACATGATCAAAGGAATGTCCTTTTCTTTTATCATGACCATGCTTGTGGTGGTCATTTTAGTGGGAAGAAAACTGCTGCAAAAGTTTTGCAGTGCGGATTTTATTGGCCCATACTTTTTCGAGATGCGCATGACTATTGTAAATCTTGCGATCGATGTCAACGATTAGGAAAACTTTCGAGAAAGAATGAGATGCCCCTGAACCCTATCTTAATTATAGAAATCTTCGATGTTTGGGGTATTGATTTTATGGATCCTTTTCCTATGTCGTTTGGGCACCAGTACATTCTTGTAGCAGTTGACTATGTATCAAAATGGATTGAGGCTATCGCATGTAAGACCAATGATCACAAAGTGGTTATCAAGTTCCTTAAAGAATCTATCTTTGCTTGTTTCGGCACCCCTCGTGCTATCATTAGTGATGGGGAAAAACATTTTTGTAATAAAATCTTTAAAGCCCTTATGAGAAAGTACAATATTAATCACAATGTCAGTACACCATATCATCCACAAACAAGTGGACAAGTAGAAATTTCCAATCGGGAAATCAAGACCATCCTTGAAAAAACTGTTAATACATCTCGGAAGGATTGGTCTCTTAGGCTAACAGATGCACTGTGGGCATATCGGACGGCTTATGAAACACCAATTGGAATGTCGGCAAAGCCTGCCATTTACCTGTCGAGTTAGAGCACAAGGTCTATTGGGCTATTAAACATTTAAATTTTGATCTTGACAAAGCGGGAAAACATAGGAAGCTTCAGCTCGATGAGCTTGAAGAAATTAGAAACGATGCTTACGAGTGTGCCAAGAAGTACAAAGATCGCATGAAGATCATGTATGATAAAATGATCATTCGTAAGGAATCTCACCCAGGACAGAAAGTTCTTTTATACGACTCTCGATTACATCTGTTTCCTGAAAAACTTAAATCCCGCTGGACTGGCCCATACATAGTAGAGAAAGTGCATCCGCATGGTGCGGTAATAATATGCAACACCAAGGATGGTAGGTCCTTTCAAGTCAATGGACATCGTTTAAAACCATACCTTGAGTATCTGAGTCCAGAAGTTGAGGCAACACTACTGACCGACCCTGTCTATCATGAATGAATTAGAATTGTCTGGCTGAAGACATAAAACTTAGCGCTCTTGGGAGGCAACCCAACATATAAATATTATAAAAAAAATTTTTTTAAAAAAATACTAACATGCAGGTTTGGGGGTTTTTGGCCCCAATTGTCAATTTGTCTACCCATATCAGGTAACTTCTCCTCTATCCTATTACTGCTTTAAAATTTCTTTAACATTGAAGAGAATGTTAGATTTAGGTATGGGGGTGAGAATATTTTTGATTTAAAAAAAATAAAAAAAAATGATGAGCACATAAAAAAAAGGGGATTTTCAAATTTTTAACTCAAATTCTTTTTGGCTATACAAACTAGGAATTGCTTTGACAATAGCTTTGAGTTAAGGAATATGATAGCAGTTCTAATTTGAGTTTTCGTCCCACCTATCTTCTACTAACATGATAGAAGACGATTTAGCACCTACACGTAAGCACATGAATAGTGGGGTATGTAAACTTGCAACTAATATGAATACTTTTAATCTTCTGGATAATTTAAAGTTATATGTGTGATGAACACCCTATTATATAAAAAAAAGATAAAAAAATTAAATAAAATGAGTTTATTGTAAGTCTTCTCACTGAGTAACCGGGCCTCTTGCTTGGCAAGCAACGAGTGTTCGCGTAAAAAGGTGAGGATGGCTGAGATTAAACTCTGAGTGACTAATTTGGCTTTGGAGCCTAGTTGACTTGGGTTATTAAGCCTGTTAGGGTGTCTTCACACCTAGTGCCCTGAGCCATCTGGATCGGAAGTCATTGGCCTAACACTCGCTACACGGGTCAGCTAGAAAGCTTAATAAGGCTAGATATTGCACAAGTCATTCTTATTAGCATTCAGACTAATTAAAAGTTAAATTTGGGGTGTTCATTACCATTTAACTCTAGGAAGTCTTGAAAATTGGAGTGATCATGTTGGAAGTAAGTGACAGCCACTCATTTATATAATACTATCTTGCATCTCACTACATTCTTGACTTGTTAGCAGATAGATGGGGTGTAATGAAACTTGAGTTAGAGTCTGCTTAAATATGATAGCAACAAGTCTCTATTGTCCTTGCAATTCTAGTTTCATACAGTAATACTTGTTCAAATTTCAAGTTAAAAATTGGAAATCCTTGACTGATGAAGTTTGTGGGTAATTTCACTGCAAACCCTCACGAGACAACACTCGTCCACTAGGGTAACCTAGGGGTTTAACGGCTTGTTGCACATGCTAAGTGCAATCGTGGTGCTCTACGAAAGTGAGTATTTATTTTAGTTCATGTATTTGCATAATAATAATTAATACTTTTGCACTCTCATTTCTGCACTAAATTGCTAGAGACTAGCAATAAGCTGGTTGGAGGATGTGATGAGGGCACAAAAGTGCAATCGTCATACCATCTTAACTAGTATTATAGCTAATCATTAATAATAAAATTAACTAATTAACGTTTTATTTGGGCTTGAGTGCAAGTAATCCAAGAAACCAATTAACATTGGGTTTGAGCCCAATGCCCGGCAGCCCGAGCTCAAGTCAAGCCAGCATCTTCATGTGATGGAGCTCAGCCCCATGATGCAACCGGATCTCTTCCGTCATCAACGGTCTTCAGCCTTCAATCCCAATGTGCTCCCAGAATTTTCTAGATCCGTGATGCATCCGGATCAAATCCCAGCTTCCTGCGAAGCCAAGTCCCAACCAGCGTTGCAACCTTCCATTCCCAGCCGTGCGCCCATTCCGGATTCCCAGCATCAACCCGTCCGTCTCCTCCGCGTTTGCAAGCATCCCGCGGCTAGCTCATTCCTCCCTGCATCGCGTCCCCCTCTTGGCCCAAAGAAGGAAGTTCACAGCCTCCCAAATCAGCGAATCCCCTCATGCGTCCGTTTCTTCTTCAGCCGCATCATCCTCCTCCAACCGTCCGCATTACTTCCAGCTGCCCTTTCGAGCGATGCAAGCATCCCGTGTTCCAGCCGATCCGCACCGAATCTCTTCCACGATCGGCTCCGCCCCGTCGATCCCGCGGCCAGCCTTCCGGATTCGAAGCGTCATTCACGTCCAGCTGTTCGTCCTCCTCCCGCTTCCAATCCGGCACCCAAAGAAGGGAAGAGCAACGATCCCGCGTCCGTGAAGGAAACCCCAGCATCCCAGATGACATGCAACCCTTCCATTTCCAGCACCCCAGTGATTTTCGTGGCATCCTTCCTCTTCCGCATGCGATCCCGGACGATTCGCCTCCTCCCAGCAAAGATCCCAAGCATCCTCACTCTAGGGGGTTAATCTATAAAGGGAGGGGCCATCGGCAGAGGAGAGGAGAAGGTGAGCTCGGTGGAGGAGGGTGGTGATCGGCTGGGGACCAAGAAACAGAGGGAGGTCGGCTGGTTCAAGAAAGAATAGAGGAGGGAGGAGCTTAGGAGGTGAGCTCGGTTGGAGGAAAAAGAATCAAGAACAGAGTGCTCTGTTCTTGGAAAGAAAGAAAGAAAAAGAAGAGTAGTTTATGTTGAAGTCCCACCATGGGAGAGGAAGGGATTTTCTCATTTTTATTTTATTTTTTATTTGCAGAAGAAAGGAGCATTAGGCTTCATCTTCAAATTTTTTTACTTTTTGTAATCATTTTTTTATGAAATCAATCAATTTTCTTCCATGCAATCCTTGTTCTAGGTTCAGTTTAATTTCTTTTTTTAATGCAATCTTTTAATTTTTCTTTCATGCAATATATAAAATTATCTTTTATGCAATTTATGTTCCAGGTTTCAATCTTCTTAGCACTGTTTTCATCCATTTTAATTTATGCCAAAGGTTTTCTTTGATCAGTTAAAAATATAAATGCTTTTAGGATTTAAATACCTATGTTTTTATCAATTTCAAGTAGAAAACATTCTCTGGTAGCCCAGAGAATCATTCAAACATCCCCGATGTAATGCTTTTCTTTTTTATATTCAAAAATCGATTTTGAGTCCGAGTCAACGTTTTTATTTTTTAAGCAACTCCAATTGCCTCCCTGTGGATCGACCTCTTACAACCACTATTCTTCGAGTAGAATAAGTGAGAGTAAAATTAATTTAAGCTTTGTTTGTCGGTTCTAACAACGATCTGTTTAGCATATTTTCAGGTAAACAGGAATTTGACAACATCGATGAATCCTCATCATCCGTCTCCTCCAGTTAAATGCAACTGGAACGCATCGGCCGGGCATAGCTACGCATGGAAGACAGTCAACTTTACTGAACTGAACAAAGTTGTTTTCTTTACCTTTTCGTTGATCCTCCTGACGGCATCGGTACACTCATAAGATAAGGGTTTCTATTTATTTTTCCTCAGCCTATTGGATAGGATCTTTCGGTCGTAGGCCAAGTAGTCCAAAGCTAAACGGCATATTTATTCATCTGCACCTGAAAGGGCTTCATGAGCAAGAGCTTATTTTTACGCTTCTTCAAAAAAGCAATTCTCTCTCCTCTGGCATCACTTTACTACCTTTAGATAAAACAGTTCCCGCAGAAGACAAGACTCTCGGATGGCACTTGCTTTCCCAACCGTAACGGGATCAGATTCTTTATAAAAGTGACCACCTCTTCTTCACATAAAACCATTCGCTCAGAATCGACAACTGCAGCCCTTCCCCAATGCTCTTATTCGTACTTGAGCAAGTCTGCAAGACATAGCCTCAGACTCCTGGTCTGAGGTCTCATTTGTCGTCTTTTGCAAAGACGGGAGTCAACCTCTACGGTTCGGTTCGTAAGGATAAAGAAGAAAAAGGCAAGCAATAGGTCGAATTACTATATAAAGAAGACTTGTAAACAAAAGGACTTATTGTTCGAGTAGGAAGATTTCGGTTTTTCCGGATGGGATGGATGGATGATTTCGAATGGACGTGGGTCCGGTCGAGCCACTGAACACCATAAGGAGGAAATACAGACGACTAATGAAGTTGGTTTTTTAATCGAGGGCGAGGAATGACCACTAGACCTTAACACAGGAAAAGGATAGACAAATGGATGGGTAAGTCACGATAATTGAACACAGGCTCAATCTTTCGACGAATGAATGAAATGAAAGATTGAATTAAAGAAGCATGCCATCACAAAAAAAGCAAAGAGCAAGGAGTGACTCGGCCAGCAGCAGTGCAGTTCTTCAGGTCCGGGGTGTAAAACGGGGTTCGGGAGTGCCATGATCCTCCGTGGGGTAGGGGACTCTTCTTTCCCAGTAGTGAAGTGGTAAGTACCTGGCAGACCTAAGGCTTGGAACTGAACTTCAAGCTGGGGAAGGAAAGCAAGGAACTGATACGCAAAACTAACTGGCAAGAGTTGAACCGATAGCGCGTACCTTACCAGGCTGTCAAGAAAGTGAAATAGGCATTCCTAGGTTGAGGTTACCATAGGATCGACCCTCAGTCAGGCCTCCGATTCCAAGGAGTTGATTCAGCAAGTTTCCTTTGCTACCCCGCGGAAAGTCTAATCGGACATTTTTGAATGAAGTTACACGACACAGTTCTTATTACTATTACTTTACTTAACTCACTAATTGCACAAGAGGAGGGCCCTTTCTCTAGCACCAATCTCTTGCTGCTATAAACGTCGACCTTCGATACCTTCCTAGACAAAGTGCATCCGCCGAAGCAGCAACAAGAGACGAAGCATCGGGTCCTAGATAAGATTTCCTGCCGAGCTCAGCGAGCAGGCCTTCTCCACTCCCTCCATCCAAGCGGGGACAGGGCGGTAAGTAGAAACAAAACTTGGTTTGGCCCCTTTAACAATATAATAGATAAGTAAAGATTGCAAATACCGGCACCGTACTTTAAGTAGGCGACGGCATTGTTCGTATTCATGGTCTTGATGAAGTAATGGTAGGTGAATTAGAAGCAGATCTGTCCTCTAAGGAGCGTTAGCCATACCATGTAACTACAACATGAGGGACCCCTCCACAATTCCTTCCTGACAGATGCACTATTAGATCCCGTCGAGCGGAGGTAAAGCTTGAACTTATGCACGTTTTGCAGAAGTTAGAACCGACAACTCTCCAAGGGGCAAAGCTCCTACGATCATTAGATCGCCTTGGCCTGGAAGGGGCTTCTGATGATCTCCTAATCGCTCTCAAAGAACAAATCTTGCTTTGGCTTTGGCGCATTTCATGTAACAGGTTTGTATGGTCCTGGAATATGGGTCATCCGCTGAGATCGAGATGTCCCTTAATTTAGTCGGTACGGTAATAACGAGAGTATATCCCGGAGTTCCATACCCTTATAGTACACTAGGCTTGTGGTCTAGACTCCTTCCCTCACTTCGTTCATGATAGTCCATTAGTAGTCCCTACCGCCTTAGATGCGTATTAGTGAGGCTCGCTACAATGCCTCTATCTCCTATTGTAGGCCGATAGGTCCGCTATAGCGTATCTGCCCACAGAGGCAAACACCTGACGGAATAAACAGCCCTGACTCTTAGACCAATTCAGGCAACCTCACCAAATCGAAGAAAAAAGGCTCCATTCTTCTATAAGGAGTTGGGACTAGAGCTGAAGTGCCCTCGCCTTTTGAGAGCATTGAGCGGAGAACATTAAGTAAGTGTTAAGTCGGGTCCTGGGAGGGGCTCTATGATTGTAAACTTCACCAATTGAACAATCTACACATTTGCTAGTAAGGCAAGGCAAGCGAATCCTCGAGCGTCGGTTTTAGAAGTTCAGCACAGTGGTTATCCAGGCAGGGTTTGCTCGGAGTGATCATGATTAGATCCTACAGAATAAATCATAAAAAGGAGCCTCACCGATCTATTGGTGGCCTGGTTCCATAATGACATCTCCAGTCATTTTGATTTGTATGAACCCCAAGGGTGGTGCGTCAACATTGCCGCACGAAGAGACACAGGTGAAAAATCCTCTAAGTGGTAGGCAGGTCAGGTTAAGTGAGAGAGCTACGATTCAAGAAAGGATGGAATGTTACTTATTAGGTCCTGTTCTATAATCTGGCTTGATCTTGTAGTCCAAAAAATTCCTACTCCTCTCTACATCAATCCGATTTCTCCCTCTATTAGTCCCTGCAGGAAACTCCGATTCGATAGCATCTAGAGCAGCGAAAAAGGCGAAAACAGTAAGAGCTCCTTCTGTAGCAGTCAAAATCGTGGGTATCTTTACTATTGATTCAATTGCGATAAGAGCGCATTCGATAGCATCCTCTTATGGGCATCTAGATCGATTCCTAAGACCCTCTTATGTGCTACGTCCTACTCCTACTGCAGATAGATGCCAAGCCGCTTGACTGCTTGACTTTGCCTGCTTTCCTGTCTCAACAATAAGATAAGAAAGGAAATCAGTCCCTAAGCTGCCTAATTCCTTATCCTCCGTATAGTCAAGGGCGTATTCTCTGTATTCTCTCCCTCACAGCACCTTCTCTGTGCGCACCGGTAATTCCTTCACAGTTCAAACTCCCTTCGACTGCTAACTCTAAGCAATATCCTTAATTATATATATATACTTGCAGTCCAGTTCCAAGCCTTAGGGCAATGATAAGATAAAGAACCGCTCCGCACCTTCCCTATGTGCAATGCAAGAAGTTCCTTGGCTTATAGAGGTCAATCAGTCAGACATGCCATGTTCAGTCTAATTGCCCTATAGGTCTTACAGACTAACTATTCCTAGTGTCAGAGCTAATCGAATTGGGATACCTTAAATAGTCAAGATCTTGCCCCTATGTCAGTTGGATTCGTGAAAAGAGAACAGCTCCTTCTTTGCATCAGTTACCTTTCGACGGCTTTGGTGCTTTTGTCAAAAAGTCCTAAGACCGGCCGCATCTAGAGAGATAAGCAGAGTAAGGGCCTCAAGACTGTTATCAATAGCAATAGTCAGTCTTAGAGAAAGAAGTTCCTTAACAACTCACTAGCATCCTCCTCTAGGCATCTATATAATAGATGTGTCAAAGAGCGTATTCGTCGCAAACAAAACAACCTATTCAACTATATGCAACATATTCTGTAACAACAACAGCGTATTCTCTACATCTTCGATTTCCTGGTATTCCTAACAAAGGGGCTACGCGGCCAGAAAGAAAGAAATCCTGCAACCCGAGGATATTATTAAAGCAGAGTTTCGCCCTGAGCAATGAAGATAAGGAACTTGCCCATTACAATAGCATGATTACAAAAGCATACGGTTTGTTCTTACGAAGACTAACCGAATTGGATGGGAAGGATGGTTTGCAAGGAGGTATACTGGCAGAGCAGGAAGATAGGCAAAGGGGGAAGCGGCTAGAACTTCTCCTCCAACATAGCTGGTAAGACTATTGAGAAGGCTAGTGTAATACCTTATTGAAGCGGATAAAGCTCAATGAAGATTCTAAACTCATGGTAGCTCAGGAGTAGGAAAAGGTATTACAGAAGCGTGCTTTAGGAAGTGTTCAAAAGACGACCTCAACACAAGGAGAATGGATGACGATGAGAACAAGGTGGGATCCAAATAGAGGGAATAGAGGATTACGAACACAGTCCTAAAGCAAGTCCCAAGAAGAGGAGAAAGAAGAAAAGAAAAGAAAAAATCACACAAATTGATGCGAGATGCCAGATTTCGAAGACTTTCCCTCTTCATCACGTGTTTCGCAAATTACGGGAACTGGAGAAAGCGAAAAAACTTTCGAAAAGTGGTTCGGAATACACATGATGAGGAGTCATGTGCGAAATTCATATAGGAAAGTGATCTTCATGACTTGACGCCTTTGGAACTGGACATGATAGCCTGAGGAACGACGTTTCATTTTGCAAGTTATTTCTCCCTCGATTCTTTCATGAGCTGGTCCTCGCCTTTCAAAGCCGGGATAAGGGCCTTGCTCGACTGGAAGGACATGATTGGTTTCAAACCGGAGGAAAGAATGAAGTTCAGTGGCTCTCCGCAGTCGACCCGGCCATAGCTAGCACCCCTGTTCGACCTCGTAGGGCTTAAGGAAAAAGAGTCTTGAGGTTCATTCCCCCCTTCCAAGAATCAGTTAGCTACATCGTATCAATAATGGTTCGGGTGTGGCGGGAAAGAAAGAGAAGGTCATAACTATTGGGAACTCAAGGCTAGTCCTCTACTTAGTGGGGCTTTTTGATCATCATCAGTATGGTGTAAGTAAGGCATTTTCAAAGCCCGCCTACCTACCTTTTAGTTAGGGCAGGCTACTGAACCCGATCAACTCCTTCCTTTATGGCAGGAGGTTGGATTCCGCAGTTGAGGGATTCGCGTAGCAGGAGGCAGCGAATAGAGTGATAGGGGTAGGCACTAGAGGTTTTCAAGATGGGGGGAAAGAAGATGAGTACTATCTCATGGTTCTTCACCTCTCCTTCATTCCCTGGAAGCGGCTAATGGATTAGCAACTCAGAGTTGTCTTGTTCGACCCACCCTACCGCCGAAGAAAGGAAGGAGGTTAGGGATCAGAGGTGATGGATAAGCCTCCTGATAGATAGAAATGTTGCTCAGATGTTAGATTTGGAAACATAGATGCCCATTCGACGATTTTTTGTCGACCACTACCCCTTCTGATGTTGAGGTTGCACCATTGGATTGACCGACCCTTAAAGATGGGGTGATTATGGAGGATTGTATCCTATGGAAGCTGCTCTCGGACGAGGAGCCTGCGAGCAGCGAGTGGTGCGAGCGAAGTGAGTTAAAGAGCAAACGAGCGAGAGTGAGATGCGCAGGCAAGTGGAAGTATTCAGGGCGGTCAGTATTGCGAGCAACGAGCGTCGTATAAAGAGCGACCGCTTCATAGTTGACGGAGCTCCTAATCCGAATCATGAAGCGCAGCAGGTGTAAAAAGTCGCGAGTAGGAGCGATCCAAGAGATTCATTACCTGCATAGGCTAGGTCGGGGTAGCTCCAGAAGCATCAGTTGATTAAGCAAGTAGTTCTGTCGAGCGAGTAGTGGAGGTTGATCCAGTTCGATAACTGGAACCCAAAGTTTTTAGGTCGACTTTGCGCTTGTACCACCGAAAAAAGGCTCCAACCTTTGACCACTCAGCCACTTTTTTGGTAGTAGCGAAAGTAGCGGCATAGATAGCCGCAATAGCTGCAGTAGATGCGGGCTACTTGCTCCAGGGTCTACTATTTGAATTCCGTCCTTTCTCCCCCATTTGTTCCTACCCAGTTGTTGATCCAGATGTTCAAGATGAAAAGCTGGATGGAAACGTTGAAGTCGCACGAGCAGTTCCATGTCCCCCAGCAGCAGTGAATTGAGCAGGTTATTCTATAGCTTTACATCGGGATCCTATCCCGGCTAGCGGCGCGGCGAAAGAAGCAGAGGCAGCTATTGAACAGGTTTGTCGAGTAAAAGCACGAGTTCCGGTAGACTCGTCGAACAAGCAAGCATCTTGACAGGATTGGGGAGCAGCTAGGGCGGGGCAGCAGGCAGGTGTAGGAAGAGGAAACAGCACACTAATGGAACCGTCAAATCAATTCCCTATGCCGAATACCACAACCCAGAGAGAAAAAGGGGTCCCCGGGGAAGCGAGATATCCACGTGTGTCCCCATCATAGGGGCAAGCCCAAGTTGTCCATAGGAGAACCTTTAGTCACAAAGCAATGGGCAGCAACCGTCGCCTTCGGACTAGCAACTTTAGCCTTCCTGCCTTACTACTTTAGAGCAGTTGCTTCT
The DNA here is from genome assembly GCF_051530095.1 of Phoenix dactylifera. Taxonomy (NCBI): domain Eukaryota; kingdom Viridiplantae; phylum Streptophyta; class Magnoliopsida; order Arecales; family Arecaceae; genus Phoenix; species Phoenix dactylifera. Next base: position 15,653,376 of record NC_143194.1, on the reverse strand, counting down.
CTTTATTTTGAATATATTTAATAGTGTTAAGCTGTAAACAAGAGGAGCAAGCATTAGTTATCCAAAGGCGTATGTTTGTGGCTTTCCCTATCAGCTTTCTGGCTAGCAAGTACTTCATTTTATTGATTCTCTTACTAGATAGACTACTAGCTTCATTATACCTCTAACTGACGAGTTGATTGAAACCGTCGACTTTAGTGAAGTGAGTTCCTCTTTTTGTTAGCTGAATTCAAGAGGAACCTTCTTCATCTGAAGGTGTAATAATGCTGCTTTCCTAACTAGCTAGCTGCTTTAAGTCTCAAATCTCTAGGAGCTCATATCCTTAGCTTAACGGAGCCCTAGTAAATATCCTAAAAAAAGCTTGTGTACAATTTTTTTGAATAGCCTTTGTCCCATACTTCGCCCAGTAATGCTAGAGTTGAAAAGACGGCTTTAACCTAGTGTTGTAGAATACCCTGCTTTAATCCCTAGCTTCGCCCCTCATTAAAGAAAAGTAGTAGCCATTTTCTAATGGAGAATACGGCTGCTTCTCTTCTTGCTTCGCCAGTATTGATAGCTTATTCCAACTGGTTTAAGGTAGTTTTTTTTGGATAAAAGACCTCTGCTTCCTGCCTTCCGGCTTTAGAGCAGTTGCTTCTCTCTAGCTGTCTTACTACTAGACTAGTTGCATCCCTTCTTAGTAGCGGAATGTTGTCTATACTATATCCTTTTGCTCTGTATCCTACAGGTTGATATAAGTATCCGTATGCAACATCGGAGCCTACGACATTGATGACGAAGCAAGCTAGAGCAGAGCGGAGCCAGTCCCAGCTCCTTAGTCAGCAGCGTATGCGGTAGTAGTAGCAGCACATCCAGTAGTATCCCTTAGCTTGCTTCCGTAACCACCAGAACAAGTAGCCGGATATGTATGGAAGATCCAAAGCTAGCACGAGTAGATCCAAGTCCAGATTCAGTCGTTAATCCAGCTGACCAAGTCAAAGCTTCAGCAGTGGCTTTTGTCTATTCCGCCGATCCAGTAGCAGCACTGGTCCATACTAAAGTAGATCATCCGACAGTAGATCCAGCAGGTGATTCGGGCGATCCGGTAGCGAGGGAGTCGAAAACCCCACCAGTAGCGGCGGAACATTTAGATCAATCAGCTCCATCAGACAGACCGCTTACCTGGAGCATGGAGAGGGCGAGGCCACTACTTCCACAGTAGGACAGGAGTAGAAGTTAGTGCTTCCATCCTTTCTCCCATGGGTTCTTGTGTGGTTATAGATAGAAAGACGTCCTTCCGTTTGTATTTCTTCATCGACATCCTCTTAATCACTATCCTATACAGTATCATGAAGGGGTAACTCTTCCGACTGTTTCAGGAACTACTGCACGCTCTTCTTCAACAGGAGGTTCCACCTCTCTCTTAGGGGAATGCTCCTGCTGGACTTCCCGGTTATTGGAGGTCTCTTGCTTTTCATGCCGTCGGGTCAAAGGGGGAGGAGCAAACCATTAAATCCTTGCCGATAAATAGGTTTATGAGGCGGATAGGAATGCTTAATCGCGTGCAGTATGAGGTGAACTCAATTATCCATTTCATGGCCCAATCACTAATAGATCTCTTTCCGGAGAAGGAGGGGACCCGGGTTATCATCGAACTGGAAACATCATTTTTTAGGCGGATGTTCAAGCACCTACCTCTTCGACGAGAAGCGGTCGAGAGGTCAGACAAAAGAGGAAGTTTTTCTTAAAGTAGGAGGACACAACCAACAGACGGATCCCAAGTTAGAAATACAAGTAGTTTTCGGCCAAATTAATAATTTATTAAGCTCGAAATTGATGAAGCAAGGTTCGTCAAAATCCAATTAAAGCCCGAACCAGCAGCTTCGAAATTGATCACAGACAAAATAGAACAGAACCATCATATCGGTTTTCAAGAGCTGAAAAAGATCGCTCGAAGAGGTCAACAAGAGCTGCTCAGTCATGTGCTTTCAGTTGTCGGTCCGCTGTTCTAGGTGTAGAGCAGGCCTCTTCCCTTCCCTGGGTTTGACAAATCCCCCTTCCATTGATCCTCTTGTCTCTATTTTCAGGGCAGAGAGAAGGACAAGAGGAGAAGAAATCCCGAAAGCAAAAGATCATGGACAGAAAGGAGAGAGAGACTTTACCGATATGCAGTTGGCCTTTAGAAAGAAGGTTGGCATCGCAAGCAACGAAGGGAGTAGTGCTTTCAGCTTTACTCGAAGTATAGGGGGCCCCGGCTTTCCCTCACTGATGCCTTCCCTTTCTTGTTACTGCTCTGTTTTTCCGATGGGGGAAGTTCCGCTCTCCCCCCTAACCGTATAATTAAAGCGACGGCCTATCTATCTATTCAATTGATCATATTTTGACTTTGTCGTAGACTCTCCAGGATCAGAATCACTATACAGAAGCCCACCCGGCGGGGCCTACCCAAAAAGATTCAAAGTGAGATTGACTTACCTCTCAGAAAGGCCTACCCTACTCTTTGGAAGTACCTCGTCGACGCCTTTTTACTTAAGGGAAGAACCCCCTCTTCCTGATTCAAATCATGATGAAACCCCTATTTTTCACCTACCCAGGAGGGCCCGATGAGTATGTGCTTGTTCCGGCGATCAAGAAATGCATGATCGGCTGACGATTTGGATAGGCAAGGCTTTTTGACCGTCAATGGTAGGTGCGTACCGGCCATATTTATCATCGGCGTAAACAACCTTCCCGAAGCACTTAATTAGATAGGGCGGATCAAGGTAGCGTATTCAGCGTGAAAGCCATAAAGTCCCTTGTTATTCTTTCTAATCTTCATTCGTCTTCTTGTAAAAGATGCATTCGTGAGTGTTGACGTATAATAGTCTCAAATCGCTGGTTCTTTAGAAAGAAGAAAAGACCGGAAAAAGAAAGTAGCGGAAAGAAGCGAATCGAGAAAGTATGGAAAGGCTGAGATTAAGAGGCTTCATCTGTATTGAGTGTTTCCGTAAATCAAGCTCATCTTCCAAAAAGCGGATCGGCAGAAAGACGATGACTTTGCTCGACTCGAGATATATATAATAAGCTCTCTCTCTATTGCGTCACGGGGGAGAAAGCACCCACAGTCTAGAAAAGAAGGAACAAACTTCTACCTCCTTCGAAGAATAGAGGGTGTCTAATGAGGACCTCTCTCTCTTCCTCCCTCTCTTCTTCCTTCATGATCATCCTTGATTCTTCTTGTTGATTACAATTGTTCCTTCTTTTCTCTCTTCTGTAGTTGGATTAGCCTCTTTTTGATCCGATTACTTTGGTGTTTTTTTTTTCTTCTGTGGGATTGTTTGGTTCTGGTGGGCTCTTCTTTTCAACTCTTTGATGGATTCTCCTTCAAATGATAGTGAGGTGAAGAAGAATCTTGTTGGTGGTGGAGTTATTGGTTGTTTAGGCCCTGGTTGCGGTGCTTTGAATCTTGATCCGAGTGGGTCTAAGTGTGGTGGTGCTGCTACTTCAAAGGTTGTTCTTGGTGACAAGAAGGGAGTGGTGGATGCTAGTTCTGCACGAATAGCCTTGGGGTTGCCAAATACCAAGGTTGGAGATGTTAATGGTAGCGTTCAAGTTGCTGGGTTGGATCATATGGTGCATCCACTTGAAGGTGAGAATGCAAGTCGGTTTGGAGCCATTGGTGATGGTGGTGTGCCTCCTCAAGAGGCAATACAGCCTCCTACAGCGGCACTACTCTTCCCTCAACAACTACTGCGAAATTCAAATGGAGATTTTTCTATTGATGGCAAAGGAGCTATTTTCGGAAGTAAATTACTACCTATGAATGATGCTGATTATGAAGGAAACTTTCCTTCCTTGCAAGTTAGTAATTGTGGGAAGAATTTCAAAAATCTGCTGGCTTTAGAAGATTCAAATCTCTCCAAATTAAGTCAGCCACCCTCTCCTTCCATTGTCTCTCAAGCCCAACTAGGTAACTTTCCTATATTGCAAGCTACTACTTTTGGGAATCATTTGAATGATCAGTTGCCTTTGGGAGATTCATTTATCTCCAAAAAAAGTCAGCCAGCCTCTTCTTCAAGTTTGAATCAAGCTCAAGGCCTCAGAGTGGGCTATGATCTTGTGGGGGCCGTGCATACCAATGGGCCTAGTGTGATTGTGGCTGAAAATCCTAAAGTTCAGCCTAGCTTTATTAATGTATTGCGTGGGCCTCAATTGGTAGAACATTCCAAGACCTCTCATTCGTTGCATTATGAACCACCATTGAGAGAAGAAGGTCGGGTTAAGGTGCTACCACCTCCTAGCATTGTTGAAGAAGGGTGTGAGGTATGGAAGGCTACTCTCATTGGCTACTTTGTTGGAAATAAGCTCCCATTTCCAATTGTAAATTCGATTGCTCATAAGATATGGGGTAGTTCGGGATTGAAAGAGGTTCTAGCTTCTGAAAGTGGCTTCTTCTTCTTCAAGTTTGATAGCGTTGAGCATGCATGCAACATCCTAGACAAGGCTCCTTGGCATATGGCGAATAGGCCGCTAGTGCTTAAAAGATGGCAACCTAACTTGAAGTTGGCCAAAGAAGATATGCGGAAGATCCCGGTGTGGGCTCGGCTTTACAATGTGCCACTTGAATATTGGACGGTTCAAGGCTTAAGCTTTGTGGCTAGCGCTATTGGGATTCCTTTGCATGCGGATCACATCACTCTTGCAAGGAAGCGACTTAGTTTTGTTCGGGTCTGTGTGGAGATTGATGCTTCTAAGGATCTCATTAAGGAATTTGATTTGCAATGCCCTAATGGGGAGCAAATATGTGTTGTTGTTGACTTTGAGTGGCTGCCTCATAAATGTGGACTTTGTGGAGTGTTTGGCCATTCAAATGGCACTTGCCCTAAGGTGGCCAAGGAGAAAACAAAGCAAGTTTGGGTTGCTAAGATTGATGGTGGTGACAAAGTGGTGCCTAAGGTGGGTTCTACTAGTGAAGGTGAATGGCAAGAAGTTACAAGGCGTAAAAAAGGAAAGTCACCGGTGGAATGTGGGGTACCTTCAACTTTAATTGTGAGAATAAAGGGTTGACAGCACCTTGGGGGCGTGAATTGGAAGCAACACCATCTAATGCGATTGTTTTACATTCACCTAATGGATGAGAAGTCCACGCTTCCATTCATTGCTTTTGAGGACATTCAGGATAATGTGGAATTTGAAGAGGGAGAGTATTATTTTTCTGAAAATGATGTTGAAGAGCATACACCCAAAATGGATGAAGCTACTCCACAACCGCTAGCTATTTGTGCAGATGGTGCTACTACTCCTATGGCTAATCAGTTGGCTATTAAGGCAAAGGACTCGCTTGAGAAAAAGAAGATGAAAGTGTCAGGTGGCAAGGGCAAGAAAGGGCGAAAATACTACTCCCCGAGGAAGGGTAAATGGAGGTAATCCATTATGGAGCTTGATTTCTCTCTCTTTTCTTAGTTTTAATGATTAATGCCTGTTGGAATGTTAGGGGTTTGAATGACCCTTTCAAGCATTCAGAAGTGCAACAACTTATTCGAAAGGAAAGATTGTCACTTTGTGGTTTGGTGGAAACTAAAGTTAAAGAGAGAAATAAAGAAAAGGTGGCGAACACCATCTTTCGAATTTGGGGTTTACTGTGCAACTATAATACTTCTTCTCATGGACGGATTTGGATTGGTTGGAATCCTTAGGAGGTGGATGTGGTTCTTATAAATTCATCCGACCAAGTGATGCATGTGCATGTTAGGGATCTTGCTAAGAATTCCTCTTTCATTGTCTCGATTGTGTATGGTGATAATTGCCCTATTAAGCGGAGTGAATTGTGGGCTGATTTAGTTTCTCACAGTGTGGGATGGGAATCTTCTCCATGGGTGCTCATGGGGGACTTCAATGCTATAAAGTCACAAGAGGAGATGGTTGGGGGCTCTCATAGTTGGCCTTCTTGGTAGAATGACCTTGCTACTTGTTTATTTCAGTCTGGCCTAAGTAATTTACGACATAATGGCTGTCTCTTCACGTGGTCTAATCGGCAGGACAAGGCTCCTATTATGAAGAAGCTAGACCGGGTCCTTGCCAATTTGAGATGGGAGTGTGACTTTTCAGGCTCTGAAGCTTACTTTCCTCCCTCTGGTGTTTTGGATCATTCTCCAATGGTGGTAACACTTGCTGCCTTACCTTCGCGAAAAACACCATTTAAATTCTTTGATCTTTGGGCTGAGCATCCGCAATTTCTATCCGTGGTAGCTAAAGCATGGGCTATAGATGTAAAAGGAAGTCCGATGTATCAACTATGCCATAAGTTGAAGCATTTGAAAGGGGAGTTGAAAAAGTTCAATAAGGAGTTCTTTGCAAATTTGCCTCGGCGAGTGGTGCGAGCTGAAGAGGCTTTGGAGGAGGTACAACGTACAATTCAGCGTCATCCCCTTGACTCGACTTTTCACACCGAGGAGTCAAGGCTCATTAAGGATTATTTGGAGTTGAGCAGAGCGGAAGAAGTTTTTTGAAGCAAAAGGCTTGGGTTCAGTGGCTGAATTTGGGAGACAAGAATTCGAGGTTCTTCTTCCAATCTATGAAGCTTTTTCAGAGTCGTAGCAAGATCACATCTATTTCTACTGATGATGGGGCTCGGGTGGAGACTCCGGGTGAGGTCAATGACACCATTGTGCAGTTCTTTCAGAATCTTCTAGGTTCTCATACGGTTGCGGGTGTTGATGAGGACATGCTTCAGCGAGTCCTTCCAAAGCGGCTCACTGAGATTCAGAGGGAGGATTTAGATCGATCTATTTCAGATGACGAAATAAGGATGGTGATGTTCTCTTTGAAGGACAACAAGGCTCCCGGTCCGGATGGTTTTAGTGCTGGCTTCTTTAAGAAGGCTTGGAAAATAGTTGGGGCAGATGTCATAGCGGCTATCCAATCTTTTTTCTCCTCCGGGCATCTTCTGAAATAAGTAAATGCTACAACACTTTCTTTGATTCCTAAGGTTCAAAACCCTACCAAGGTAAAGGACTTTAGACCAATTTCTTGTTGTAACACTGTTTACAAGTGTATTGCAAAGCTCATAGCAAATAGGGTGAAGGTGGTACTTTCGAGATTGGTGGGACCCTTTCAAACGGCCTTTGTTGCGAGTCGACGTATTAGTGATAATATTATCTTCTGCCAAGAGTTAATGCGGAACTATCATCGCTCAGGTGGCTCTCCGAGATGTGCTCTTAAGGTGGATCTAATGAAGGCATATGACTCCGTTCAGTGGAATTTTTTACTGGCTGTATTACGTGTTATGGGGTTTTCGGATAGAGTTGTTAGATGGATTGCGGAGTGTATCTCCACTACTCGCTTCTCCATCTCTATTAATGGCGAACTTCATGGATTCTTCCCTGGGGGTCGGGGCTTGCGGCAAGGGGATCCTATGTCACCTTATCTTTTTGTCCTAGCCATAGAGGTCTTTTCGGGTCTGATGGCTAATATGGTAAGGGACAGTGGTTTCAAGTAAAATTGGCATTGTGAAAAGGAAAAGATCTCTCACTTGTGCTTTGCAGATGATCTTATGATTTTCTGTAAAGCGGATTTGGCTTCTGTGTCTTTGATCGGTGGTTGTCTTCAGCAATTTCGAGACATCTCTGGGCTTATACCAAATCCAGATAAGAGCAGCATGTTCATTTGTGGAGTGCCTTTCGAGCTTCGAATGCAGCTTTTGGATATCCTCGGGTATAATGAAGGAGCGCTTCCAATTAGGTATCTTGGTGTGCCACTTATAATGACTAAGTTAAAGGCTACCGATTGTAAGGTGTTGGTGGACCGGATTATTGCCAAAACCAAGAGTTGGACTTGCCGTGCTCCCTCCTTTGCAAGTAGATTACAACTCATCAAATCTATTTTGTTTTCCATCCAAGTTTATTGGTCGTCCTTATTCATCTTGCCCAAATCAATTATTAAGAAGGTGGAATCCACTTTACGCTCTTTCCTTTGGAAGGGTTGTGAGCTTAGCACTAGAGGTGCGAAGGTTGCATGGGACAATATTTGTTTGCCTAAGGAGGAAGGGGGTTTGGGCATTATGAACATGGTGACTTGGAATAGGGCAGCCATGACCAGACACTTATGGGCTCTCTGTAATGATGACGGTAACTCTCTTTGGTCTTCTTGGGTTCGCTCTTATCTTTTGCAAGGCAGAAGTATTTGGGAGATCAAATGCCCCAGGGATTGCTCTTGGAGTTGGCGGAAGATTCTTAGTCTTCGCAGCCTTGTCCGATGGAAGATGAGATATCGAGTGGGCAATGGGAGTAGTATTTCACTTTGGTTTGACCATTGGCATCCCCTTGATCCTCTTATTGAGGTGTTTGGGGAAAGGTTTATCTATGATTCTGGCCTTGGGTAGAATGCCAAGATTGAGGCTATTATTGACCGCCAGGAGTGGCACTGGCCTATCTGTCGCTCCCCTGCATGGCTTGAGCTCATTAGTAGTACTCCTACTTCATTCCGACCAGATAGCAGAAGGCCGGATGTCTTGCAGTGGATTGATGCTCCGAAGGGTTCCTTCTCTGTTCGTGGTGTTTGGGAGTCGTTGCGCCTGCGTCATAGTAAAGTGGACTGGTGGAAGCTTGTTTGGCATAGCCAAGCTATTCCAAGGATGTCCTTTATTCTTTGGTTAGCCATCCAGGATGCCTTGTATACTCAAGCTAAGCTTATACGCTTTGGCATTATTCAGGTCGCCCAATGTGTTTTGTGTGGGGGTGGGCATGAGGATGTGGATCATTTATTTTTTGAGTGCCCATTCTCTCAACGCATCTGGTCTGTTCTTTGTGCCAAGTGTAATATTCCACGGGGCTTGCATAGATGGATGGATACGATCTCTCGGCTTTCTCAAGTGGATGGTCGTTCACTCTTGGGCGAACTGCAAAGCTTATGGTGGCAGCTGCAGTCTACTACATTTGGAGAGAACGTAATGCTCGTTTGCATGGCGATGGCCCAACACATGAGTGTGTTCTTCTGAGAGATTACTTTTTGTATTGTGACTCGAATTAATTTCACACGGGGTGTGATTCCATCTCCTGCTAATACATGGCTTCACAGTTCGTGGGGATTCTCTAATGATGTCTTTTGATACTCTCATCATTTTGTTCTTACAAGCTTTGTAGTTATTTGTTGTGGCTAGAGGGGTATGCCCTCCTAGCCTTTGATTTCTCGGGTATTCCCCTGTGCATTTGTACGTCATTTCTTCAATTTGGATATATACACACTTACATTTATCCAAAAAATTTTCATCAAGCTATTCGCCTACCCCTCTTACTTCTGGTGCCGTCAGCAGATACAGACCTAGCCTATAGCGGACACCAACGCCTTCCAGCTCGTAGCAGAGTAATGCTCCTATTTATTCCTCTTCTGCTTTAGAAAGAGGGTTAGCCCTGGCTAAAGCTTAGCGGAATTGACTTCTCACTGAAAAAAAAAGGATAATCATCAACTTCTTGCTTCAGAACATTTCGATACTTTGAGAAATCGACCTCGGACATAGGATTTCAAACCTTGCCTGCGGAGGGTGGTTTTTAGTAGGCATAGGCTGGATCACAAAGGATAGAATTCTTGCCATCGGTTAGAGCGGCTAGACCAAGACCGGGGGATATAGCTCCAAGCCCAGCTTTCGAAACACGTCTCACACGAGGTGTGATTCCATCTCCTGCTAATAGATGGCTTCACAGTTCGTGGGGATTCTCTGATGATATCTTTTGATACTCTCATCATTTTGTTCTTACAAGCTTTGTAGTTAGTTGTTGTGGCTAGAGGCGTATGCCCTCCTAGCCTTTGATTTCTTGGGTATTCCCCTGTGCACTTGTACGTCATTTCTTCAATTTGGATATATACACACTTACCTTTATCCAAAAAAAAGGTAACCAAAGAAATCTCAATTTGGATATATACACACTTACCTTCAATTTTCGTTTCGAACCATGTCCCTCGGAGAAGCGCTCTTTCAGCTACCCTCTCCTCGAGGTATGGTTTGAGTCCTGGTGCAAAACTCAATTAGAAAAGAGAGATGTAATAGCTCTCTTTATATACGAAATTTTTGGCGTGCTATGAATCTCTTGTGAGTCATTATAGGAGGCTTTCCCCAATGTCTTTAGTGAGGGGGGGGGGGGGGGGGGGGAGCGAAGGAAGGGGAGGAGGGAAAAGGGAAGAAGAGTCTCCTGCATTTCCATTTCTTTTTTTATATATAAAGTCTATTTTGTTTTTTTCATTTTTTTTAATATTTTGGTAAGAGTAAGTTGACTTTCTCAAAATCGATGTTCGAACCGACTAACGCAAAACTAACAGCAATGGTGGATCAACCGCAAGAGGAACTGCCGCAACTCATATCTATCACTTGGCTTATGTCGTATACCTTTTTTTTCCATTCTTTTCCTTTGCTTATTATGCTTGGGCTTCTTTTCGGGGATCTCTTCGCTTCCCCTCGGAGACTAGAAGAAGGAGCCATTACTTGCTCATTAAAAGGGAGAACCTACATTTAAACGAAAGCTCTGGGGGGGTCCCACCGCACTATTTGCGGTTGCATGCTTGACTTCCAAATTTTCTACTGCGGTCGCCTTGCTTCTTAGTTTCTTCTTCCATAAACGCTAATTGAGTCTTTTAGTTTAGTTCATTAGCGAAACCCAGTTAAGGGAATACACTAACATACAAAGTCAAAAGAGGGTTATGAATGCCATGAGTTCCCCCAAAGCCTGCTGCTGCAACTCCTTCTTTATCTTTTCCTCTCACGTGTCAACAAGCAAGTTGGGTGCTCTCCCTTAACGTGGTAGGACTCTGTTGCAGGTCTTGATGCTGGCTGATTAAAAAAGGCATCCTCGTCGCAGCAAAGCCCATGTTTCTTAGTTTAGTCAAAAACGAGACTTTCATAGGTCCGATGGGTCTTTCTATTATACGTACGTAGGGCGGTTACCTTCAAATGCGTTAATTTGCCTTTTTAGATCTTCTTTGTCAACAAGAGCCCTGCCTTGGTCTCAATCCCCTTGAGCTACTAGCGAGCATCCCTCTTTGCTTTCTTTGAAGCGTGCATTGGTCACAAAGAATGACTTCGTTAAGAAAAGCTGCTTGAAAAGTGCTCATCTCTTCGCTCTCCTCCTTCTGCTAATGCGAATATCCCGTTCTTGGTTGCTAAGGATATGTCTCCTGTGTCACGACTCCTCGAATCGGGGCTGGACCAGACGCGGATCAAGGTATAAACCAGATCAGGTCGCTGGATGGGTTTGAGGTCTGACGGTGCTCTCTAGAGATTTGGGCAACTTGGAGACCAAATCTGGGCCCTTGGATCACCTAGGGAAATGTGTGTAAGATGTAGCAGGAATACCCAAGAGCATGGGGCTGTGGGCACGTGCTCCAAGGCGTGTATTGTTGAGAATACATGCTGGTTCATCATTAGGAGGAAAACTGCTGCAACGAGACTGATTCAGTGTTGTGGGCTTATCTCGAAGCATAAACTGAATCCGAAAAATTGGGATGCATGGAAATGTGTGCCACTGATGGAGGAACGTGTCATAAGTCTCCAGAAGGCAAGGGACACGTTTTAACACGTTTTTATAACTGAAAACGTGTATGGTTAGAAGACGTGGCTGTAACGCTGTTTCCACGCCTTTTCACTTTGAGGGGCATTTCGGGAACTCTACAGAAGTCCGTTCAAAGTGGAAAAGGTGCTAACTAGAAGAGTTTTTTGTCCCGAATGCAACGAATCCAGTTTCATGGTAATCCGAGTTCGTTTGAGGCACGAACTTGGCTGTTTTATCTGATTGCGCAGAATCCTACGGGAATCGGGGTTTTCCTATCTTATCTAGAATTCATCCTTATCTTGTGCATGGGAAGTTGAGTTCATGAGGGACTTGTAACTGGAGGTTGCTCCTCTATAAGAGGACCCTCAAAGGGGAGGGATTGGTATCTGGTAGAGCTGGAGAGGCCAGGAGAGCTTATTGTAATCAGTTGAGTGGTTATTCAATAAAGTTCTCTTCCCCTATATTTCTCCATCTCCTTCGTGCTATTTTCTGGTGTTGTGTTTTGCTGCATTATTGTTGTTAAGCGTGACCTAAGTCATAGAGATTAGGTACCCACGCCAGGAAGGCTGATCGGTTATCTTCGATAGACCGAGCCGCACGTTGTTGGGATTCGCTTTGAAATTCCTTCGTACGTGACACTTGGTATCAGAGCCATACCAGAAACGAAGGAGACGACCTCTACGGTAACTTCCATGGTGGGAATGGCAGACGCATCATCCTCGACTGTGGATCCCAATCGAGCCTTAGGAGGAGGCACGGCAATGGGTGGAGCACATCCAGTTGATGATTCCCTGTATGGGTTACGTATTGCATCTCCGGTTATCTCCGCCGACAATCGATTACGGAGGTGCGAGGCCCAAATAGCTGAGGTTGAAGGGCAGATGGAGGACCTTGAGGGTAGGGACGCAACCCTCCGAGGTGAAATCGCCGCTCAGCTGAACCAGATTTCTTTCGATATGGAGCGGCGCTATAAGGAAGTGCTGCGGCGTAACGAGGAGTTGGAGATCATGGTGAAGGCTCTCAAAAATCAAGTGGTTGACCTTTTAAAGGAGAGTACCATCACAGGCGTATCCTTGTCACGGCTCCTTGAATCGGGGCTGGACCGGACGCGGATCAAGGTATAAACCAGATCAGGTCGCTGGACGGGTTCGAAGTCTGACGGTGCTCTCTAGAGATTTGGGCAACTTGGAGACCAAATCTGGGCCCTAGGATCACCTAGGGAAACGTGTGCAAGATGTAGGAGGAATACCCAAGCGCATGGGGCTGTGGGCACGTGCTCCAAGGTGTGTATTGTTGAGAATACATGCTGGTTCATCATTAGGAGGAAAGCTGCTGCAACGAGACTGATTCAGCGTTGTGGGCTTATCTCGAAGCATGGACTGAATCCGGGAAATTGGGATGCATGGAAATATGTGCCACTGATGGAGGAACATGACATAAGTCTCCAGAAGGCAAGGGACACGATTTAACACGTTTTTATAATTGAAAACGTGTATGGTTAGAAGACGTGGCTGTAATTAGAGTTGGGCACTGGGCCGGCCCGGCACGGCCCGGCACGAAGCGGGCCGTGCCTGGCACGGCCCGCTTGCTACAGTGCCGGGCCGTGCCTGGCACGGCCCATTTGAGAGGGCCGTGCTGGGTCACAGGGTACTGGCCCGCGGGCCGAGCCCGGCACGGCCCGCTTCGGGCCTGGGCCGGCACGGCCCACTCTAGGCCCGCGGGCCAAGCACGGCACGGCCCGCGGGCCAGCCCGGCACGGCCCATAAGGGCCTGGGCCGGGCTGGCCCGCGGGCCTGGCACGGTCCGGGCCTGGGCCCGGCCCGGCCCGATAAAAATTAATGCTTCATAAATTTTCTAAAAAAATTAATAAATATTGAAAACTAAGGATTTATGAATATAAAGCCACCTTAATGGTGGGGGGTTTGGCATAGACCCCTACTAGTTTATTAATTTAAATCAAAATGGTACATGAAGAGAGGTTTGGACCTTGGTCTGACCTCCAGAATACAATAAGAAAGGGCCGAGGTTTGGACCTTGGTCTGACCTCCAGAATACAATAAAAATGTACAATTATAAAAAATTAAGAAATCTTACTAATCATCAGTGATTCAGTGAATCAGTATTCACTCTTCAGTCTTCAGTCTTCAGTCTTCAGTCTTCAGTAGTGTTTGTATCATCATCATCAGAGGATGTTGTATTATGTCCACCTTTATCTTGAAGTCTTGCCTCAGCATCCAACCAATCTTTGAAGCAGAGAAGCATCTCCACCGTTTCGCCCGTCATCCTACTTCTCTTTTCGTCAAGAACACGCCGACCTACACTAAAAGCGGATTCCGATGCTACCGTGGACATCGGCACAGCTAAAATATCGCGTGCAATTGCAGACATAACAGGATATTGATTTCTAACACTCTTCCACCAAGATAATACATCTAGATTCTCTATTTGATTTTCATCATATGCAGAATGAAGATCATTTCGTAAATAAAATTTTAGTTCACTACTTAAAGATGAAGAAGATGAAGAGGAACTTGAAGCATGTGTGTGTCTTCTCTGTGCAATGAATGAAAAAATAGATGACGAACGAGAACTACTAGAAGAAGAATTAGAGGTTTGTATTTGTGTTCTAGATCCACGAATTTTTTCATCATATATAGCATAAATATCATAAAGAAGTTGTTTTACCTCATCTTTAGCAGATTCAGAATCTTGATTCATATTTTCAGAGTATGCATCAAGTAAAATTAGCACGCCATTTAATTTAACTCTAGGATCAAATACAGCAGCTAAGTTATGCATAGGACATATCTTGTCCCAATACTCATTCCATTTAGATTCCATTAGGTCAATAATAGGCATTAAAACATCATCATATCTATATTCTGCAAATTTTTGACTAATTATATATGCTTGTTGTAAAAATGAACATGAAGTTGGATAATAAATACCAGAAAGAACATTGGTAGCATTATAAAAACTAAGCAAAAAATCTTCCAAAATTTTTCCTTTATTCCAATCAGTTTCAGACAATGTAAAGCCTAATCCACGATCATTAATATATGCACTTAATAAGTTTTTATATGGGTATGCATCATGTATCATGCTATATGTGGAGTTCCAACGAGTAATTACATCAAGTTTAAATTTTTTAAAACGTTTACCATGATTTATGCATAATTCCTTAAATTCTTGAAGTCTTGATCTTGAAGCATGAATAAAAGAAACTGCATTTCTAATTTTTGAAATCACATCTTGAATAATGCCCATGCCAGCTTGAACAGAAAGATTTAAGATATGACATGCACATCTAATATGCAGTAAATTTCCATCTAATATGGGATGCAATGAGTCTTTTAATAATGCAACAGCAGAATTATTATTAGATGCATTATCAAAAGTAATAGACATAATTTTATCATTAATATTATATGAACATGCAGTTTGATAAATGATATTTGAAATTTGTTGCCCAGAATGTGGAAAATCAAAAGCACGAAAAGCAAGAATACGTTTATTTAATTGCCAATCATTATCAATATAATGAGCAGTAATGGTAATAAAACAATTACTACCTACAGATGCTGACCAAATATCAGAAGTTAATGAAATTTTTACATTTAAAGTAGAAAGTGTTTCAATTAAATTTTGTTTCATTGCTAAAAAGTTGGTCATAGCTACTCTTCTAAATGTACGCCTACTAGTTCTTTTGTAAGCAGGTTGTAGGTTTAATTGAACATATTCTTCAAAATTAAAAGATTCACATAAACTAAAAGGTAATTCATCCTTAACTATCCATTTTACAAGTGCTTTTCTTTGATTTTCATGATTATATGCAAAATTACCTACAAGTAATCCCCCTTGTATATTAAGGGTACTTTGAGTTTGAGCATGAGAATCATGCATCCTATGACTCTCTTGATGTCTTTTTAAATGCCCTGTTCCCCCACTACTACTACAACTATAAAGTTTGGCACATTTTTTACATCTAGCTTTCCAGACTCCATCATAACTCTATCAAATTCATTCCATACAGCACTAGTCCTCTTACGAGAAGAGGTTTGATCTTCACTCGGTTCACCAGTTCTAGAGGAACTAGGAACATGGGGTTGGGAATTAGTTTCTTCTCCCTCAGAAACAGGAATGCCAAACTGACTTTCCTCAAAAGATGACATATCTATGATTAATTCAAAAAATAAAAACTAACCGCAAGGAGGAATTGAGTAGAGGATCGGAGGGCAGAGGCAGAGCCGAGATTCCGAGCTTCCTCTTGTGCTCTCAACAGAAGCGACCTTCTCTTCTCAACAGGAACCTCCTCTTGTGTAGCACTTGAACAAACTAAAAATTAAATTGCTAGAAGAGCACTTTAGAAGAGAGAAATAATAGCAGTAGAGAAGGAGAGAATAGTTGGTTTGGTGTGGTGAGAATGAGGGAGGAATGGGCTATTTATAGAAGCCCAAAATTTTTTTTTCCAAAATACCCCTCAATTCAGTCGTTATTGGACTGTTGGGAGGGGTAAAAGGGTCTTTTTCCCGAAAATAGCCGTTGGAAACGGCTATTTTCCTCCCCCCTCTCCAGACGGGCCGTGCCTGGCACGGCCCGTTTGCGCCCGTTACGGGCCGTGCCCGGCCCGGCCCGTGGCGTGCCGTGCCCGGCCCGGCCCGCCAATAGACGGGCCTGGGGCCGGGCCGGGCTGGCGTTCCGTGCTGGACGGGCCGTGCCAGGCACGGCCCGCTTCATAAGCGGGCCGGGCCAGGCACGGCCCGTTTAGTCCTTTGGCCCGGTGGGCCTGGGCCGGGCCGGGCCGGCACGGCCAGTTGCCCAACACTAGCTGTAATGCTGTTTCCACGCGCTTTCACTTTGAGGGGCATTTCGGGAACTCTACAAAAGTCCGTTCAAAGTGGAAAAGGTATCATCTGGAAGGGTTTTTCGTCCCGAATCCAACGAATCTAGTTTCATGGTAATCCACGTTCGTTTGGGGCATGAACTTGGCTGTTTTATCTGATTACGCAGAATCCTGCGGGAATCGGAGTTTTCCTATCTTATCTAGAATTCATCCTTATCTTGTGTACGGGAAGTTGAGTTCGTGAGGGACTTGTAACTGGAGGTTGCTTGATAAGAGCACACTTCGGACCGTCCTGGAAACAGGTAGAGAAAGAGGAACTTGACCCTATCCGCGACCTGCCGGTAGAACCAAAGTTATCAAAAGAAGCGTGACCCTAACCGCGACCTGCCGGTAGAACCAATACTATCAAGTTCTAATCCAAGAACAAAGGTGAAGCTCTCACATAAGAGAAACTCTCAAATTTCATTCATGCGTCCTCCTCCTCTCAAGTACAATCAGGTGTTATTTTAAGGCTGAAATGGCTTCAAAGGGAAGCAACTCCTAGGAAATTACATAGCTCTACTTGTCATGCATTTACCAAGGCTGCGTTTACCAAGGCTTGGAAAAATGCATGTTACACCTACTCCTAGAAAAAGTAACCAGAACTTAGGAAAAAGATCCCAAAGTAATTATAGTGACTTTGGGAACTACAAGAAAGTCTGAATATGACTTGGGGAATACAAAATATCATCTGAAAAAATCACCCCAAAAATATGCACGAAAATCCAAATACAATAGGAAAGTTGGCCTTCCCATGAATGCTTTTTGTCATGTGATTTGGACTTTCCAAAGTGTTGTCTTCAGGTTGGACTCAAAGCATCTTCACCCAGTTGTATAAAAGTGACCCAATTAGGTGCAGCCTCTATCTCACGTTGGTCTTCTTTTCCTTTGATTTTTATGATCAGGCTTTCCAAAGCTTGTTTCATCCTCTTCGTCTTGGCCCTAGTCATAGGACCTTCAATTCCATGCAAAGGATCTTTAGATAGGCTGGTTGCGTCTCTATCATTCCCTCCCTCTTCAAAAGGATTCGTCGTCGAATCAGATTCATCACCTACATCAAACAAAGATAGATCAGCCACATTAAAGGTAGCACTTACATTACCATATTCACTCGGCAAGTCCAGCTTGTAGGCATTGTCATTGATCTTCTCTAGAACTTGGAAGGGTCCATCTCCTCTTGTTTGCGGCTTAGATTTTCTTTCAGTGGGAAACCTCTCCTTCCTCATATGAACCCAAACCCAATCTCCTGGTTCAAAAATTACTTTAATACGCCCCTTATTTGCTTGCTTTGCATATTGCTCATTCTTCCTCTCAATGTTGGCTCGAACTTTTGCATGCAACTCCCTAATAGTATCCGCCTTTTTCTCACCATCCAAATTGGTACACTCATTAGTAGGCAAAGGTAAGATGTCCAAAGGAGTCAAAGGATTAAAGCCATACACAACTTCAAAAGGAGAATAAGAAGTAGTAGAATAAACAGTTCTATTATAAGCAAACTCAACATGTGGCAAGCATTTCTCCCAATTTTTCAAATTCTTTTGAATGATAGCACGCAACGAGGTAGTAAGTGTTCTATTTACTACTTCAGTTTATCCATCTGTTTGAGGATGTGCAACAGTAGAAAATAAGAGTTTTGTTCCTAGTTTATTCCACAAAGTTTTCCAAAAATGACTTAGGAACTTCACATCCCTATCACTTACTATTGTTCTAGGCAATCCATGCAAGCGCATTATCTCTTTAAAGAACAGATCAGCAATATGTGTTGCATCATTGGTTTTAGAGCATGCAATGAAATGTGCCATTTTACTAAACCTATCAACAACGACAAATATACTATCTTTGCCACCTTGAGATCGAGGTCATCCTAACACAAAATCCATTAAAATATCAGTCCAAGGTCGATTAGACATAGGCAAAGGTGTATAAAAGCCATGGGGCATGACTTTAGATTTAGCTTGTTTACATGCTATGCACTTATCACAGACAGATTGCACATCATGCTTCATGTTAGACCAATAAAAATGCTCATGCAATATTTCTAAAGTCCTTTTTATCCCAAAATGTCCCATCAATCCGCCACCATGACTTTCTCTAACTAGCATTTCACGCAAGGAACAAACAGGCACACAACTTATTTTTCTTAAACAAGAAACCATCATGCCTATAAAAGTCCCCAAAAGCATGTTTAGAACAAGAATCCCATACTTGGCCAAAGTCAGAATCATTAGCATATAAGTCCTTTATAAACTCAAAACCAAGTAATTTAGTTTGCAAAGAAGTAAGCAATGCATACCTTCTGGACAATGCGTCAGCCACTATGTTTTCCTTACCATTCTTGTACTTGATTACATGAGGAAACATCTCAATGAATTCCAACCACTTGGCATGTCTTTTTTGAAGCTTACCTTGAGATATTAGAAACTTCAAGCTTTGATGGTCAGAATGAATTATGAATTCCCTTGACCACAAGTAGTGTTGCCAAGTTTGCAAAGCTCTCACCAAAGCGTACAACTCTTTGTCATACGTGGAATAATTCAATGATGCCCCATTAAGCTTTTTACTAAAGTAAGCAATTGGTTTAGAGTCCTGCATTAGTACGGCCCCAATACCAACACCAGATGCATCACATTCAATTTCAAAAGCTTTATCAAAATTAGGTAAACAAAGCAAAGGTGCATTGGTCAATTTTTCTTTTAATGAATTAAAAGCTTCCTCATGCACATCCTTCCTCACTCTCTTTTTTTTCTCTTCTTTGGATTCTGATTTATTCTTTTCTTTCTTCTGCTCACTCTCATTTTTCTTATCTTTCCTCTCTTTTTCTTGAATGCTCAATTACTCCTCTCTCAACTTACACTCTCTTGTAATTCTGATTTGATCAGCATAGGCCTCGGTTGGTTGGAGAGGTGTTAAAACAATGGTGTGATTGTTCATAACAAGAGTGTATTTACTTTTGTACCCATCATGAATAACCCTTCTATCAAATTGCCACGGACGTCCAAGAAGTAGATGTCCAGCATGCATAGGTGCCACATCACAAAGAACTTCATCCTTGTATTTACCAATAAAAAATGAAATCATCACTTGCTTAGTCTCCCTTATGTCTCCACAATCATTCAGCCACTGAAGTCTATATGGATTAGGGTGCTTTAATGTGGGCAAACTCAATTTTTCAACCAACAAGGTGCTAGCAACATTAGTACAACTTCCACTATCAATGATTAAGCTGCATACCTTGTCGTTTATATGGCATCTTGTATGAAATATATGCTCACGTTGCTCCT
The DNA here is from genome assembly GCF_051530095.1 of Phoenix dactylifera. NCBI lineage: Eukaryota > Viridiplantae > Streptophyta > Magnoliopsida > Arecales > Arecaceae > Phoenix > Phoenix dactylifera. The sequence continues at coordinate 15,633,718 of NC_143194.1, read as the reverse complement.
CATTACCACCCGCCTTAGGTTGCATGTTGAGAGCATGCCTAGTAACAAGCACATCTCCAACAACAGGTTCAGCAACTTCAACATCACTACAATCCTCCAATGGTGGCATGTCATCATCACTTGAGCTCACACTCTCTATGTCTCCATTATCCAGCAGTATCATGGCTCTTTTATTTGGACATTGAGAAGCAATATGTCCAACTCCTTGACACCAGAAACCTTTGATATCACGAGATCTAGAGGATGAATTAGTTTCCATTTTACCTTTAGGTGCAGCAATCGAATTTTTGGCCTTTGCATCTTCTTTTGGCTTTGACACAAATTTGTTGTTTTGCCAATTCGATTTCCATGAAGAACTAGTAGTAAATTTGGAAGTACTCTTAGCTTTCAATTGCCTTTCCACTAGAATAGCTTTGTGCAGCAAATCCTCCATCTCTATATAATGTTGCAATTCTACCACATCAGCTATCTCCTTCTTTAAACCTCCAATGAATCTAGCCATAGTTGCCTCTCGGTCTTCTTCAACATTGGCTCTAATCATGGCTATTTCCATCTCCTTATAGTAATCTTCCACACTCATGGAGCCTTGAGTTAGACTTTGCAATTTTCTGTGCAAATCTCTATAGTAGTGGCTGGGTACAAACCTTTTTCTCATGACAGCCTTTATTTCATCCCATGTACCAATAGGCCTCTCCCCATTTCTACGTCTACTAGTCACAATTTGATCCCACCAAATACTAGCATAATCATGGAACTCAACAATGGCTAGTTTAACCCTCTTCTCCTCAGAATAATTATGACATTCAAACACATGTTCAACCTTGCTCTCCCACTCTAAATATAATTCAGGATCATTTTTACCTTGGAATGCAGGGATTGTCATCTAGTACTTCCCAAATGACTGTCTTTTCTTGATTCATCTCTTTGCCTCCTTCCATTACTTCTTCCATCCGAATACTCCTCTTCTTCTCCTTCTTCAAACATCCGCCCCCTCAAAGGTTTAAGTTTGCTTGGTGATTCCAAATCATTCATTCGTGCACCAAGCTTAGTAAGTTGATCAGCAGTGGCTTTCATCCATAACTTCATATCAACATCTGGTTGTTCACTACCTTCACTACTCATCTTTGTATGCTGCAATCAAAAGATTAGTATAAACAGAATAGGTCCTCACACACTCCTCTCTCTGGTGGACACTCTTTTATGGCTTTTTCTTGATGATGATCTCACCCTCTTGTCTTTTACCACTCAGCTTCACCTTATGAGCTCTTAAATAAGAACCTTTTGGATGTTTCTACACAACAGGAAACAGTAAGGAGTCGATGATAACCTTAGGGAACAAGAACTCGCAAGGAACAATTTAATTGGAACCAACAAGGGGTTCAAGGAAGGTTTGAATTGAGAACAATTCAATGGAAGCGTTAAAGAACCAACAAGGAAATTAGAAGCAAAATCTGCCCCGAATTTTTTCTTTTTTTTTTCTTTTCTTCTTCTTCTTTCTTCCTTTCTTCTTTCTTTTCTTTCTTTCTTCTTTTTTTTTTTTTTGAAATAGCATAACAGAAAAGAACAAAGGAAGATGACACAAATCGATTAAAGGAAGATGTCACCAAGGATATAGAGATAAACAACAGCGGAACACTTTTTTTTTGAATTAAACAAGATAAACACACAAAGGATAGATAACACCTGATTTCAGGAACCGGGCTCTGATACCAAATGATAAGAGCACACTTCGGACCGTCCTGGAAACAGGTAGAGAAAGAGGAACTTGACCCTATCTGCGACCTGCCGGTAGAACCAAAGTTATCAAAAGAAGCGTGACCCTAACTGCTGTCACGGCTCCTCGAATCGGGGCTGGACCGGACGCGGATCAAGGTATAAACCAGATCAGGTCGCTGGACGGGTTCGAGGTCTGACGGTGCTCTCTAGAGATTTGGGCAACTTGGAGACCAAATCTGGGCCCTAAGATCACCTAGGGAAACGTGTGCAAGATGTAGGAGGAATACCCAAGAGCATGGGGCCGTGGGCACGTGCTCCAAGGCGTGTATTGTTGAGAATACATGTTGGTTCATCATTAGGAGGAAAGCTGCTGCAACGAGACTGATTCAGCGTTGTGGGCTTATCTCGAAGCATGGACTGAATCCGGGAAATTGGGATGCATGGAAATGTGTGCCACTGATGGAGGAACGTGGCATAAGTCTCCAGAAGGCAAGGGACACGTTTTAACACGTTTTTATAACTGAAAACGTGTATGGTTAGAAGACGTGGCTGTAACGCTGTTTCCACGCGTTTTCACTTTGAGGGGTATTTTGGGAACTCTATAGAAGTCCGTTCAAAGTGGAAAAGGTGCCATCTAGAAGGATTCTTCATCCTGAATCCAACGAATCTAGTTTCATGGTAATCGGAGTTCGTTTGAGGCATGAACTTGGCTGTTTTATCTGATTGCGCAGAATCCTGCGGGAATCGGGGGTTTTCCTATCTTATCTAGAATTCATCCTTATCTTGTGCATGGGAAGTTGAGTTCGTGAGGGACTTGTAACTGGAGGTTGTTCCTCTATAAGAGGACCCTCAAAGGGGAGGGATTGGTATCCGGTAGAGCTGGAGAGGCCAAGAGAGCTTATTGTAATCAGTTGAGTGGTTATTCAATAAAGTTCTCTTCCCCTACATTTCTTCTTCTCCTTCGTGGTGTTTTCTGGTGTTGTGTTTCACTGCATTATTGTTGTTAGGCGTGACCTAAGTCATAGAGACTAGGTACCCATGCCAGGAAAGCTGATCGGTTATCTTTGATAGACCGAGCCGCACGTTGTTGGGATTCGCTTTGTAATCCCTTCGTTCGTGTCACTTGGTATCAGAGCCATACCAGAAATGAAGGAGACAACCTCTACGGTAACTTCCATGGTGGGAATGGCGGACGCATCATCCTCGACCATGGATCCCAATCCAGCCTCAGGAGGAGGCACGGCGATGGGTGGAGCGCATCCAGTTGATGATTCTCTGTATGGGTTACGTATTGCATCTCCGGTTATCTCCGCCGACAATCGATTACGGAGGTGCGAGGCCCAAATAGCTGAGGTTGAAGGACGGATGGAGGACCTTGAGGGTAGGGACGCAACCCTCCGAGGTGAAATCGCCGCTCAGCTGAACCAGATTTCCTTCGATATGGAGCGGCGCTATAAGGAAGTGCTGCGGCGTAACGAAGAGTTGGAGATCATGGTGAAGGCTCTCCAAAATCAGGTGGTTGACCTTTTAAAGGAGAGTACCACCACAGGCGTATCCTCTTCTCCATTGACAATGGAGGTCGCAAGAGAGGCTACGCGCCCCCTGCATAAGCTTGATGTTCCCAAGCCACAAGAGTTCTGCGGATGACGGTCCGCGAAGGAGGTGGATAACTTTCTTTTCGCCGTGGAGCAATACTTGCAGGTTACCGGCGTGAGGGAGGAAGCCATGAAGGTGAGCACGGCGGCCATGTTCTTGAGGGATGTGGCGATGCTTTGGTGGCGACGTCGGGCCGACGATGTGAAGCGAGGGGCTGTTCCAATCACCACTTGGGTACAGTTCCAAACTGAACTTCGAAAGCAATTCTTCCCCGCGTTCGCTAAGGATGATGCTCGAGCACGACTACGGCGGCTCACGCAAAAGGGCGATGTGCGTGAGTATGTGCGAGAGTTCAGCGAATTGTTGTTGGAGGTACCAGACCTCAGCAACGAGGACTCTCTCTTCACTTTTCTTGACGGGCTCAAACCGTGGGCAAAGATGGAGTTGCAGCGAAGAGGAGTCCAGAGTTTGAACGAGGCGATAGCTCAAGCGGAGGCTCTCATCGAGTTCAAGACTCAACCCGCAGCTCCCAAAGCCCAAGCATCGAAACAAGGCAAAGGTGGGGGAGCGAAATCAGGTCACAAAGGAGGTACAAAGGGCTCGAATCCGAGCTCCTCAAGTGGAGGGGCTTCCCAAGCGAAGGGCAAAGGGGTGGCGCAAGGTACCAGCACCATCTCATGCTATATTTGCAATGGACCGCACAAGGTGAAGGACTGTCCATTGAGGGGCAAGATAGCATCTATGGCGGTGGAGGAGAAGCAAGAGACCGACCAAAGGATGGGCTCACTCAGTCTCAATGCCCTGAAGGCCAAAGGGCCACGAGGTCTGCTCTATGCACCTATCTGCATTGGTGGTCACATCTTCCAGGCTCTCATTGATACGGGTGCCACTGACTTCTTCGTGGATCTAGCTACGGCAAAGAGGTTAAATCTGAAGATTGAACATGATGAACACACGTTCAAGGCGGTCAATTCCGCAGAAGTGGCTACCAGCGGAACGTCGAAGGATGTTGAGATCCAATTCGGCGCATGGACCGGACGGGTGACAGCGGTGGTCGCCCCGATCGACGACTACGAGGTGGTCATCGGCATGTCTTTGCTTACCCAGCTACAAGCCATGATAAAGCCGGATTCAGATGTGGTGGTGGTCCTAAATCCGAGTGGAGCTTGCGTAGTTCCAGGGAAGCGAGTTAAAGGGACTCCGCAGCGAGTCCTATCGGCGATGCAACTTGCTAAGGGGCTGAGAAGGGGACTTCCAACATATATTGCGTCTCTTCAGGAGGAAGAACTACTGGAAGGAGAGGAGATTCCAGCGCCCATCGAGGGTGTTCTCACTGAATTCAGGGATGTGATGCCCCCCGAGTTACCCAAGCAATTGCCGCCAAGAAGAGAAATCGATCATCGGATTGATTTGGTGCATGGAGCACGTCCACCAGCTCAAGCACCATATAGGATGGCCCCACCTAAACTCCAGGAGCTGAGGAGGCAGCTAACGGAGTTGGTGGACAGCGGGTTCATTCGACCTTCGAAGAGTCCGTATGGAGCACCGGTACTTTTTTAGAAGAAGCACGATGGTTCGTTGAGACTCTGCATCGACTACAGGGCCCTCGACAAGCTCACAGTGAAGAACAAGTACCCCATTCCTCGGATTGATGATTTGTTCGATCAACTTGGCAAGGCACGATGGATTTCCAAGTTGGATCTTCGCAGCGGATACTATCAGGTTCGCGTGGCGGAGGAGGACATTGAGAAGACTGCATGTGTGACAAGGTACGGGAGCTTTGAGTACCTTGTCATGCCTTTCGGCCTCACCAACGCACCAGCAACTTTCTGTGCTTTGATGCAGCGTGTACTCCACGACTTCATCGATAAATTCGTGGTAGTATACTTGGATGACATTGTTGTATACAGCCGGACATTGGATGAGCATATGGCACACCTGTGGCAAGTCTTCTCTACCCTACGGCAGCACCAACTCTTTGTGAAGAGGGAGAAGTGTGTGTTTGCGCAGCAGAGGGTGCCGTTCCTCGGGCACATCATTGGGGATGGAAGGCTCAAGATGGATCCCTCAAAAATTTCAGCCATAGCCGAGTGGGAGGTACCTACACGTGTTACACACTTACGCTCTTTTCTTGGCTTGGCAAATTACTATAGGAGGTTCATCATCGGATATTCGAAGTTATGCGCCCCACTGACGGATTTGTTAAAGAAGGATCGACCATGGCGGTGGTCAAACCAATGTCAGGAGGCATTTGATCGTCTCAAGCAGGCGGTCACGGCGGAGCCGGTCCTCGTGCTACCGGACTTTTCTATTTCTTTTGAAGTCCACACCGACGCATCAGATTTTGCCATCGGAGGGGTGCTCATGCAGGAAGGGCACCCAGTGGCCTACGAGAGTCGGAAGTTGAACGACACCGAGCGCAGGTATACGGTTCATGAAAAGGAGATGACTGCAATTGTGCACTGTCTTCGAACCTGGCGTCATTACCTCCTCGGATCTAAGTTTGTGGTGCGCACGGATAACGTGGCCACAAGCTACTTTCAAACCCAACCAAAACTCACCCCCAAGCAGGCGAGATGGCAGCAGTTTCTGGCTGAATTTGATTTCGACATCGAGTACAAGCCGGGCCGAACTAATTCAGTCCCTGATGCTTTGAGTAGAAAGGCACAGCTGGCTGCAGTCTCTTCCTTTTCCGGACCAGCAAGTAACCTAATGGAGAGGGTCAAGACCGAGATGGAGAAGGATCAATGGGCCACTTCCATGGGTGAACTCATCAAAGACGGCAAGGCGCGCCGTTTCTGGACCGAAGGAGGGCTGATTTTGACACGAGGGCGACGTGTCTATGTGCCTTCAGGTGGAGGGCTGAGGCGCGAGGTGTTATGAGAACACCATGATTCTATGTGGGCGGGACACCAGGGGGTGCATCGGACCCAAGCTCTCATAGAACATAACTACTATTGGCCGAAGATGCGGGATGACATCGAGGAGTATGTTCGCACTTGTCTACTATGCCAACAAGACAAGATTGAACATCGACGGCCTGCGGGGTTGTTGGAGCCATTACCTATACCAGAGCGTCCGTGGGAGAGTGTCTCCATGGACTTCATCATAGGACTACCTCTGGCGGATGGGAACAGCTCTATCATGGTAGTGGTGGATCGCTTCTCGAAGTACGGAGTCTTCATTGCAGCACCTACTACTTGCCATGCAGAGGACGTGGCGCGGTTGTTCTTTACATATGTGGTGAAATATTGGGAGATACCGCGGAGTATCGTTTCTGATCGCGATGCTCGCTTCACGGGGAGGTTCTGGACGGAGTTATTTCGGATGCTCGGAACGGAGCTGAAGATGCCCACGGCCTTCCACCCTCAGACCGATGGCCAAACAGAGCGAACCAATGCATTATTGGAGATTTATTTGAGGCACTATGTGAGTGCCAACCAGCGGGATTGGGTGCGACTCTTGGACCAAGCCCAATTCAGCTACAACTTACAGCGATCGGAGTCGACAGGTAAATCACCATTCGAGGTGATTACAGGGCTGCAACCAGACACTCCGGGAAGTATCGCAGCAGACTACATGGGACGTAGTCCGACCGCCTACAGGTTCGTGAGGGATCTGAAGGAGGATACAGATTTGGTTCAGGTCTTCTTGTGGAAGGCGACCAAACGAATGAAGAAGTTGGCTGACGTAAAGCGGCGGGCAGCTGAATTTCAGGTTGGTGATCGGGTATTGGTGAAGCTTTATCATCACATGAAATTGAAGTAGGGCTACCACAAAGCACTTGTGAGGAGGTATGAAGGTCCCTTCATCATCACACATCGAATTGGAGAGACAGCATACCGATTGTCGCTGCCTTCCAAGCTGAAAGTGCACCCGGTGTTCCACGTGTCCTTGTTGAAACCATTCAAAGAGGACACAACTGACCCTTCTCGAGCTCGAAGCGGGCGAGCTCCAGCGGCCGTACGAGTTCATTACACCAAGAAGGTTTCTGAAATCAAGGCGGACAGGAAAAAGGGTAACCGTGTGCAATACTTAGTCCGATGGAAAGGACTATCAGATTCAGAAGCAAGCTGGGAATATGGTGACGAACTATGGCAGTTCGAAGACATCATCAACGAGTACCGCCTAGCCTCGTCAGGGGCGACTTCGGCTTAGGTGGGGGAGGGTGTCACGGCTCCTCGAATCGGGGCTGGACCGGACGCGGATCAAGGTATAAACCAGATCAGGTCGCTGGACGGGTTCGAGGTCTGACGGTGCTCTCTAGAGATTTGGGCAACTTGGAGACCAAATCTGGGCCCTAAGATCACCTAGGGAAACGTGTGCAAGATGTAGGAGGAATACCCAAGAGCATGGGGCCGTGGGCACGTGCTCCAAGGCGTGTATTGTTGAGAATACATGTTGGTTCATCATTAGGAGGAAAGCTGCTGCAACGAGACTGATTCAGCGTTGTGGGCTTATCTCGAAGCATGGACTGAATCCGGAAAATTGGGATGCATGAAAATGTGTGCCACTGATGGAGGAACGTGGCATAAGTCTCCAGAAGGCAAGGGACACGTTTTAACACGTTTTTATAACTGAAAACGTGTATGGTTAGAAGACGTGGCTGTAACGCTGTTTCCACGCGTTTTCACTTTGAGGGGCATTTTGGGAACTCTACAGAAGTCCGTTCAAAGTGGAAAAGGTGCCATCTAGAAGGATTCTTCGTCCTGAATCCAACGAATCTAGTTTCATGGTAATCGGAGTTCGTTTGAGGCATGAACTTGGCTGTTTTATCTGATTGCGCAGAATCCTGCGGGAATCGGGGGTTTTCCTATCTTATCTAGAATTCATCCTTATCTTGTGCATGGGAAGTTGAGTTCGTGAGGGACTTGTAACTGGAGGTTGTTCCTCTATAAGAGGACCCTCAAAGGGGAGGGATTGGTATCCGGTAGAGCTGGAGAGGCCAAGAGAGCTTATTGTAATCAGTTGAGTGGTTATTCAATAAAGTTCTCTTTCCCTACATTTCTTCTTCTCCTTCGTGGTGTTTTCTGGTATTGTGTTTCGCTGCATTATTGTTGTTAGGCGTGACCTAAGTCATAGAGACTAGGTACCCACGCCAGGAAGGCTGATCGGTTATCTTTGATAGACCGAGCCGCACGTTGTTGGGATTCGCTTTGTAATCCCTTCGTTCGTGTCACTGCGACCTGCCGGTAGAACCAACATTATCAAGTTCTAATCCAAGAACAAAGGTGAAGCTCTGACATAAGAGAAACTCTCAAATTTCATTCATGCGTCCTCCTCCTCTCAAGTACAATCAGGTGCTATTTTAAGGCTGAAATAGCTTCAAAGAGAAGCAACTCCTAGGAAATTACATAGCACTACTTGTCATGCATTTACCAAGGCTGCGTTTACCAAGGCTTGGAAAAATGCATGTTACACCTACTCCTAGAAAAGTAACCAGAACTTAGGAAAAAGATCCCAAAGTAATTATAGTGACTTTGGGAACTACAAGAAAGTCTGAATGTGACTTGGGGAATACAAAATATCATCTGAAAAAATCACCCAAAAATATGCACGAAAATCCAAATACAGTAGGAAAGTTGGCCTTCCCATGAATGCTTCTTGTTATGTGATTTGGACTTTCCAAAGTGTTGTCTTCAGGTTGGACTCAAAGCATCTTCACCCAGTTGTACGAAAGTGACCCAATTAGGTGCAGCCTCTATCTCACGTTGGTCTTCTTTTCCTTTGATTTTTATGATCAGGCTTTCCAAAGCTTGTTTCATCCTCTTAGTCTTGGCCCTAGTCATAGGACCTTCAATCCATGCAAAGGATCTTTAGATGGGCTGGTTGCGTCTCTATCATTGCTCCTCTATAAGAGGACCCTCAAAGTGGAGGGATTGGTATCTGGTAGAGCTGGAGAGGCTAGGAGAGCTTATTGTAATCATTTGAGTGGTTATTCAATAAAGTTCTCTTCCCCTATATTTCTCCTTCTCCTTCGTGGTATTTTCTGGTGTTGTGCTTCGCTGCATTATTGTTGTTAGGCGTGACCTAAATCATAGAAACTAGGTACCCATGCCAAGAAGGCTGATCGGTTATCTTCGGTAGACCGAGCCGCACGTTGTTGGGATTCGCTTTAAAATCCCTTCGTACGTGACATCCTCTTCTCCATTGACAATGGAGGTCGCAAGAGAGGCTATGCACCCCCCGCACAAGCATGATGTTCCCAAGCCACAGGAGTTCTGCAGACGACGGTCCGCGAAGGAGGTAGATAACTTTCTTTTCGTCGTGGAACAATACCTGCAGGTTACCGGCGTGAGGGAGGAAGCCATGAAGGTGAGCACGGCGGCCATATTCTTGAGGGACGTGGCGATGCTTTGGTGGCGACGTCGGGCCGACGATGTGAAGCGAGGGGCTGTTCCAATCACCACTTGGGTACAGTTCCAAACTGAACTTCGAAAGCAATTCTTCCCCGCGTTCGCTAAGGATGATGCTCGAGCACGACTACGGCGACTGACGCAAAAGGGTGATGTGCGTGAGTATGTGCGAGAGTTCAACGAATTGTTGTTGGAGGTACCAGACCTCAGCAACGAGGACTCTCTCTTCACTTTTCTTGACGAGCTCAAACCGTGGGCCAAGATGGAATTGCAGCGAAGAGGAGTCCAGAGTTTGAACGAGGCGATAGCTCAAGCGGAGGCTCTCATCGAGTTCAAGACTAAACCCACAGCTCCCAAAGCCCAAGCATCGAAACAAGGCAAAGGTGGGGGAGCGAAATCAGGTCACAAAGGAGGTACAAAAGGCTTGAATCCGAGCTCCTCGAGTGGAGGGGCTTCCCAAGCGAAGGGCAAAGGGGTGGCGCAAGGTACCAGCACTATCTCATGCTATATTTGCAATGGACTGCACAAGGTGAAGGACTGTCCATTGAGGGGCAAGATAGCATCTATGGCGGTGGAGGAGAAGCAAGAGACCGACCAAAGGATGGGCTCACTTAGTCTCAATGCCCTGAAGGCCAAGGGGCCATGAGGTCTGCTCTATGCACCTATCTGCATTGGTGGTCACACCTTCCAGGCACTCATTGATACGGGTGCCACTGACTTCTTCGTGGACCTAGCTACGGCAAAGAGGTTAAATCTGAAGATTGAACATGATGAACACACGTTCAAGGCGGTCAACTCCGCAGAAGTGGCTACCAGCGGAACGTCGAAGGATGTTGAGATCCAATTCGGCGCATGGACCGGACGGGTGACAGCGGTGGTCGCCCCGATCGACGACTACAAGGGGGTCATCGGCATGTCTTTGCTTACCCAGCTACAAGCCATGATAAAGCTGGATTTAGACGTGGTGGTGGTCCTGAATCCGAGTGGAGCTTGCGTAGTTCCAGGGAAGCGAGTTAAAGGGACTCCGCAGCGAGTCCTATCGGCGATGCAACCTGCTAAGGGACTGAGAAGGGGACTTCCAACATATATTGCATCCCTTCAGAAGGAAGAACTACTGGAAGGAGAGGAGATTCCAGCGCCCATCGAGGGTGTTCTCACTGAATTCGGGGATGTGATGCCCCCCGAGTTACCCAAGCAATTGCCGCCAAAAAGAGAAATCGATCATCGGATTTATTTGGTGCATGGAGCACGTCCACCAGCTCAAGCACCATATAGGATGGCCCCACCTGAAGTCCAGGAGCTGAGGAGGCAGCTAACGGAGTTGGTGGACAGCGGGTTCATTCAACCTTCGAAGAGTCCGTATGGAGCACCGATACTTTTTCAGAAGAAGCACGATGGTTCGTTGAGACTCTGCATCGACTACATGGCCCTCAACAAGCTCATAAGATAAAGAACAAGTACCCCATTCCTTGGATTGATGATTTGTTCGATCAACTTGGCAAGGCACGATGGATTTCCAAGTTGGATCTTCGCAGTGGGTACTATCAGGTTCGCGTGGCGGAAGAGGACATTGAGAAGACTGCATGTGTGACAAGGTACGGGAGCTTCGAGTACCTTGTCATGCCTTTCGGCCTCACCAACGCACCAGCAACTTTCTATGCTTTGATGCAGCGTGTACTCCATGACTTCATCGATAAATTCGTGGTAGTATACTTGGATGACATTGTTGTGTACAGTCGGACGTTGGATGAGCATGTGGCACACCTGAGGCAAGTCTTCTCTACCCTACAGCAGCACCAACTCTTTGTGAAGAGGGAGAAGTGTGTGTTTGCGCAGCGGAGGGTGCCGTTCCTCGAGCACATCATTGGGGATGGCAGGCTCATGTTGGATCCCTCAAAAATTTCAGCCATAGCCGAGTGGGAGGTACCTACACATGTTACACACTTACGCTCTTTTTTTGGCTTGGCAAATTACTATAGGAGGTTCATCACCAGATATTCGAAGTTATGCGCCCCACTGACGGATTTGTTAAAGAAGGATCGACCATGGCGATGGTCAAACCAATGTCAGGAGGCATTTGATCGTCTCAAGCAGGTGGTCACGGCGGAGCCGGTCCTCGTGCTACCGGAGTTTTCTATTTCTTTTGAAGTCCACACCGACGCATCAGATTTCGCCATTGGAGGGGTGCTCATACAGGAAGGGCACCTAGTGGCCTATGAGAGTCGGAAGTTGAACGACACCGAGCGCAGGTATACGGTTCATGAAAAGGAGATGACAGCGATTGTGCACTGTCTTCGAATCTGGCGTCATTACCTCCTCGGATCTAAGTTTGTCGTGCGCACGGATAACGTGGCCACAAGCTACTTCAGACCCAACCAAAACTCACCCCCAAGCAGACGAGATGGCAGCAGTGTCTGGCTGAATTCGATTTCGACATCGAGTACAAGCCGGGCCTAACTAATTTAGTCCCTGATGCTTTGAGTAGGAAGGCACAGCTGGTTGCAGTCTCTTCCTTTTTCGGACCAGCAAGTAACCTAATGGAGAGGGACAAGACCGAGATGGAGAAGGATCAATGGGCCACTTCCATGGGTGAACTCATCAAAGACGGCAAGGCGCGCCGTTTCTGGACGAAGGAGGGCTGATTTTGACACGAGGGCGACGTGTCTATGTGCCTTCAGGTGGAGGGCTGAGGCGCGAGGTGTTGCGAGAACACCATGATTTTATGTGGGCGGGACATCAGGGGGTGCATCGGACCCAAGCTCTTATAGAACATAACTACTATTGGCCGAAGATGCGGGATGACATCGAGGAGTATGTTCGCACTTGTCTGCTATGCCAACAAGACAAGGTTGAACATCGAATGCCTGCGGGGTTGTTGGAGCCATTACCTATACCAGAGCGTCCGTGGGAGAGTGTCTCCATGGACTTCATCATCGGGCTACCTCTGGTGGATGGGAACAGCTCTATCATGGTAGTGGTGGATCGCTTCTCGAAGACGGAGTCTTCATTGCAGCACCTACTACTTGCCATGCGGAGGACGTGGCGCGGTTGTTCTTCACATATGTGGTGAAATATTGGGGGATACCGTGGAGTATCGTTTCTGATTGCGATGCTCGCTTCACGGGGAGGTTCTGAACGGAGTTATTTCGGATACTCGGAACGGAGCTGAAGATGTCCACGGCCTTCCACCCTCAGACCGATGGCCAAACAGAGTGAACCAATGCATTATTGGAGATGTATTTGAGGCACTATGTGAGTGCCAACCAGCGGGATTGGGTGCGACTCTTGGACCAAGCCCAATTCAGCTACAACTTACAGCGATCGAAGTCGACAGGTAAATCACCATTCGAGGTGATTACGGGGCTGCAACCAGACACTCCGGGAAGTATCGCAGCGGACTACATAGGACGTAGTCCGACCGCCTACAGGTTCATGAGGGATCTGAAGGAGGATACAGATTTGGTTTAGGTCTCCTTGTGGAAGGTGACCAAACGGATGAAGAAGTGGGTTGACATAAAGCGGCGGGCAGCTGAATTTCAGGTTGGTGATCGAGTATTGGTGAAGCTTTACCATCACATGAAATTGAAGTCGGGCTACCACAAAGCACTTGTGAGGAGGTATGAAGGTCCCTTCATCATCACACATCGAATTGGAGAGACAGCATACCGATTGTCGTTGCCTTCCAAGCTGAAAGTGCACCCGGTGTTCCACGTGTCCCTGTTGAAACCGTTCAAAGAGGACACAACTAACCCTTCTTGGGCTCAAAGCAGGTGAGCTCCAGTAGCCGTATGAGTTCATTACACCAAGAAGGTTTCTGAAATCAAGGCAGATAGGAAAAAGGGTAACCGTGTGCAATACTTAGTCCGATGGAAAGGACTATCAGATTCAGAAGCAAGCTGGAAATATGGTGACGAACTATGGCAGTTCGAGGACGTCATCAACGAGTACCGCCTAGCCTCGTCAGGGGCAACTTCGGCTTAGGTGAAGGAGGGTGTCACGGCTCCTCGAATCGGGGCTGGACCGGACGCGGATCAAGGTATAAACTAGATCAGGTCGCTGGACGGGTTCGAAGTCTGACGGTGCTCTCTAGAGATTTGGGCAACTTGGAGACCAAATCTGGGCCCTAGGATCACCTAGAGAAATGTGTACAAGATGTAGGAGGAATACCCAAGAGCATAGGGCCATGGGCACGTGCTCCAAGGCGTGTATTGTTGAGAATAAATGCTGGTTCATCATTAGGAGGAAAGCTGCTGCAACGAGACTGATTCAGCGTTGTGGGCTTATCTCGAAGCATGGACTGAATGCGGGAAATTGGGATGCATTAAAATGTGTGTCACTGATGGAGGATCATGGCATAAGTTTTCAGAAGGCAAGGGACACGTTTTAACACGTTTTTGTAACTGAAAACGTGTATGGTTAGAAGATGTGGCTATAACGCTGTTTCCACGCACTTTCACTTGGAGGGGCATTTCGGGAACTCTACAGAAGTCCGTTCAAAGTAGAAAAGGTGCCAACTGGAAGGGTTTTTCGTCCCGAATCCAATGAATCCAGTTTTATGGTAATCCGATTTCGTTTGAGGCATAAACGTGGCTGTTTTATCTGATTGCGCAGAATCCTGCGGGAATCGGGGTTTTCCTATCTTATCTAGAATTCATCCTTATCTTGTGCATGGGAAGTTGAGTTCGTGAGGGACTTGTAACTGGAGGTTGCTCCTCTATAAGAGGACCCTCAAAGGGGAGGGATTGGTATCCGGTAGAGCTGGAGAGGCCAGGCGAGCTTATTGTAATTAGTTGAGTGGTTATTCAATAAAGTTCTCTTCCCCTATATTTCTCCTTCTCCTTCGTAGTATTTTCTAGTGTTGTGTTTCGCTACATTATTGTTGTTAAGCGTGACCTAAGTCATAGAGACTAGATATCCATGCCAGGAAGACTGATCGGTTATCTTCGATAGACCGAGCCGCACGTTGTTGGGATTCGCTTTGAAATCCCTTCGTACGTGACACCTGCCCCTGTTATGTTAGCATCTCTAATCTCATCTATTGGTTGGAGCTCTCTTCGGGAAAGAGTCTAAGCTGCCCGCCCATTTCTTCTTCAATTTCACAAAGAAGATTTGAGTGGTTTCAGGCCCTTCTCCTACAATGTTAGGCGAGGTGCCTTCTGCTCTCTTCGATTTAGCAAGCAACTGAGTGGCTTTCGCTCGTGAGAAAGCACTCTTAGGAGTGAATGGGCAGCGCTCCCTTGGCACACTGAAGCTTGAAAGCCTTTTCCCCTTGGACAGATTGCGTTGGGAAGGAATTTCTACTAGAGAGGGGCTCCTATCTATAAAGATAGGGCAGACTGGCATAGATGCCTTAGATAGCACAGACTGCCTTGACTCCCACTGCTTCTTTGCTTGCTTGCATGGGCAGACTGGATTGTCCGCACTGATAGGACAGCTAGCCTTCCTTCCTTTACTACCACCGACTGGAGACCGGATTGCTACCAGAGAGAGGAATGACTATAGGCACGAAACTGGCTTTTTACCCTTTCTTTGCCCCTTGGTTCGCTCGCTGACTTGCCTGCACTTTTTTCTCAAACTCTAAGAACGGATTTAAGGCATTTTTTCACATACAATTCGATGGCATCTGTCCACTTTCAACCCTTTGCAAGCGTGCTACTAGCTCGATGGACAAACTCAAGGAACTGCTTTGCCTCCTTTGCTTCGATGGAATGCTTGATTGCTTGCCGGGAATGACTAACCGAAGAAAAGGAACTGGCAGTGATAGTTTGCTGCCAATTGGCCAGAAAAATCACTATACTACGACCCATTGAACACGTTTTCTTGCTAAAGAGAATTGGCCATATAGAAGAAGAATTGGATAGAGCCTTGATACAGATCAAAAGAGCTGATACGGAGAATGCTACCAGACCGATTGAATTGAGGACACTCGACTGAAACAACCCTTTGGACGATCGATGGCAGGAGAGAAGGATTCGATAGATTGAGATCGATCTCCCTTCCCCTCTTTCAAGATCAGATCGAGAGGTTTTTATTCCAACAGAACGAGCATTCGCTCTACTTCTTCTTCCCTCTTCAAGCTCATCCTTCTATTCCCGATTGAAGAAAAGCTTCAATTTCTTCCACTCTTGCCACTGATTCTACTGAAAGTTAAGTCACAACTAAAATGGAATGAACTAATAATTCAATTGATTTGACTTCTTTCAATGAAAGTTTCCAATCAGAAGAGATTCGCACCTACCATAAACTCCCAGTCGTGAACTTCCTTTACCTTTAAAAAGAAAGTAAAGGAGAGGAAGGGGAGTTCTCATTAAACAGGATGGAGAATCAATAGACCTCTTCCCTATTGTCGACAGATAGGCTCGTACTTTTTTTCTTCTTCTTCTTGAAAGTTCTCTCTCTTCATTGATTGATTTCGTTCTCACTGAAAGAACTGAAAGAGAAAGAGAAGCATAGGAAATCTATTAACTATGCTTCTCTTTCCTTTCTGGGTAGGAATGCAGGGGAGTCAGTCAATAGGAAGAAAAGTCACCCAAAGGAAGCCGGCTCATCTGTGCTTGTGATCATATAAAAAAAGGGATTCCCTACCTCCCACTTCCGTCGATTACCGGATTTGCTTACACAGTGGGATGAGTCTAGACGCCCGGGCACTGATCCTCTTCCGTTCGCTTTCAGGAGAACAAGAACATCATTTCCTCCTTTCTATAGAAGACAACTAAACCAGGATAAAAAACCAAAAACTACACGTTCACAAACCCTTCTGAGCCGCTCTCACTTATCGACGCATTAGTCTTTCCAGATGAACTGGCATTGAAGCAACTCTGACTCTAGGAGAATCCACACACATCTGCTTATATAATTAATTATATAAGGCTAGCTTTAGCTACTGAGACTCGGGAAGAAGCAACTAATAGACCCGAAATCGGTAGCGGCAAGGATCGCTCTAACGCTCGATTATCCACCCATTGGAGCGTAGCTGCTACTGTGAAAAGAACTATAACACATTATTAAAACAGGCTAAAAAGGCATTGAACGAGAGTTATCTCACCTTGTGTCTAAAGCGAAATAGCCATATAGCAGGCTTCTCTAATGAGATAGGGTGGATTCCCACGGCTAGGCAAGAGTTCTACTTCGCCTCCTATGCTGGTCTTCGAATATTTACCCCTTGTTTTAAGAAGATAAGCGTAGCACCAACTGATCTGCTTAAGCCCGCGCATTCATCCTCTTATCGAAAGGTAGACTGAACACTAAGCAGATTGGCATCTTTCCCGGGATAACAAAGCCACCTCCATCTATTAACGACCACTTTGGAATCGCTAGTTCGCATACGCTGGTTCGCTCGTACACCCTGCTCGATTTATAGTTAGGGAAGTGAAAGGAGCAAGTTCTTGCTTGGCATGTGACTTCTACGTCAATCCCATGTCTTCATGCAAGGTAGCGTTAGCTATCCCAGGTTGTGAAGTTGCTCCGATCAGTGCTATTCTCCGATCCATAGTTCGATTCTATTTCCATATTGCTGTAGTCCAAAGGCCAGGGAATCCTAAGTGATATAGGTTGCCCATCTCACAAGGGAAGAAGCTACGCACCTCTACGAGCAAGTAAACTACCTATCTGGGAATTCCCTCTTATCTTAAGAAGCAAGCCAACCCAACCAACCCGACGAGAGGTTCCCTGCTTGCTCTCTGATCATAGTTCTATGAAATGGCTGATTTTCGACTTCGTAACCTGAGTTTAGGCTATCGTGTGAGTCTAAGGCAAGCATGCCAATGCGTGCTAGGAGAAGTGGTGAGCTAATGCGGGCGTACTTGCTGTTATTAGAGGTGCGAAGCGGAGATGAAAGTCACAGTTGTTTGCCCGGCCGGGTAAACTTCAGAGTGGAAGATCCCGGGTGGGCGAGGTCCCCGAAGAGAGGGCGAACCCCTAAACGGAGCTACCGAGGTTGCGCACGAGAGAGTCAGAAAAGAGGTCCCGATCAGGCACTACGGGAACATAATCCCTGGAAAGAAGCTCAAAGTAGGACATGCCAAAGTGGGAGAGTCGCAAGCATAGGGGCTTTATCCGTAAGTGAGTGGCCAAAGTTAGAGCATGGAGTTAAGAGAACTCAGTCAGTGATTGCGCCATAACAGAGTGCTAGAGCGCATATGATATATTTCTTAATAAAATTTATAGGGATTACGATTGCGCTTACGCTTGCTGCCAGCCTTGAACTTGAAGTGGATCTCCCATCTATACAATAATCTATTTTACAGCTTGAAGAGGGCTGATGGTTGATTGCTAAAAGAAAATTCTGTCATCCTTTGCTGCTAGCACTTGATGAAGGTGACAATTGCTCTCTCTTTCTTGAGAGATGCGAATGAATAGCCTACTTTTTTCTTTCCACGAGAATGGAAATTTTCCAACTGACCTTCAGAGATGGGAATCAACTTGCCTGCTTCTACGCATTTTCCTTAAGCGCGTTTTCTGCTTGAACTGGATTCTAGAAAGGCCGTTAGTTCTTTGACCTGAGGAGAGGCAACTCCATAGGATATGCTATAGAATCTGAATCTTGCTTTGCAGCTTTCAAGCTTGACTTTCTTCTTTCTGGTGTGACTGCTTTCTTTGCTAGATGGGATCGATCCCAGACCTAGCTTTGCACCTTTGGTGGTCTCGTTATCGTATTCTAGGTAGAAGATCCCACGTACTATCCGAAAGGCTGATTGGTCTTAGTCTTCCGCTTGAACTAAAGGGAGTGAAAAGTCACCCAGTTCACAGTGAGCCGGGGAAGAGGTCAGTCCTTTTGCTCTTGTTCAACTCGACTGTGAACTCTGTTCATGCTTTCATGTGAAAAAGAATAGCGATTGTTGAATCAGTTTGCTTTTTCGACTGTGATTGCTCTTGTGAAGCTCTGAGGTAGCCACCTTTAGGAGTGAAGGCAAGATCCGACTTTTCATCGAGTGAATAGCAGGCTTGTAGTTGAATCGAGATTGGCAATTAGTACAAGAAAATCTATCTCTTTCTCGCAGCTCGTGCTTTAAAGCGAACAAATGGAACTACAGGAATGATTGTTGACTAGACTTAGACGAGATTACCTCTAATTCCTATATGCTTTAATAGAGAGAATATCCTAGCTAGAATAGCAATAGGTTATAGGAGAGACTAGGGAATGATTGGCCTTAGCGATTCTTCACTCCTTGTTCATAGCTAACCAACTGAGAGAGCTGCCTAGATGAATTACTTGCTTCGAGAAAGGAGGAAAAAGGATCAAGGCAAGGAAAAAGCATCCTACCCTACTAAGACGATCGATGCCGAAATGATGAAAGAACTCAAGCCCCATCCCTTCTTTGTACAAGAGACCTTTTCCCAAGCGGGAATAGTCTAGAACTAGGCACTTCGCTTTCCTGTTCCGTTTCCTAGTTTGGACGAAAGGGCTTGGGTCTACTGATTGCCTCCACCCAATTCTCTTAAAGCTACGTGATCCCGATGAGTCCACCCAAGATAAGCAGGGTTGAGCTGGGATTAAAAGCGCCTCGCCCTAATTGGCAGATGACTGACTTTAGGCAGGCTATAGATGAGAAGGGCCTTATTGATGATGGATTTGAGGGACTTGGAACTGGGTATGAGGGTGCTGACAAAACGGAGGGCCAAATGAGGGAATTGTCTGATTGCATGACTCTGATATCCAACTCAAAGTCGATGTTTCTCGCTTCTTGGATTCCAAACCTCGCACGTATATGGATCAGTCTCCTATCCTTGCCGCTATGACCTCTCTCCTGTCCAGCCACAGAGCAATTCGCAGCAGGATCTTTCTCAGGACTACCATCCTGCCTCAGCCTCCTCTCGTCTCCTTTCTTTCATTCAGCGACTAGGTACGCAATTCGCCATGAAAGATCTTGCTGATCTTCATTTCTGCTTGGAATCGAAGCCAAACGTACATCGACTGCTCTACTCTTGACTCAGACAAAATACACCTCGGATCTGCTTACTCGCACTCATATGCAAGACTCCAAGCCATGTCCCACACCCCTTACATCTGGCTCAAAGCTCTCTGCATACAATGGTGCTCCTCTCTCTGATGCAGCAGAATATCGTAGCATTGTTGGTGCCCTTCAGTACCTCACTCTCACCAGACCTGACATCTGCTATGCCGTCAATCAAGTTTGTCAGTTCATGCACGCTTTCGCCACCGTACTTCTCCGGGCTGTAAAACGCATCTTACAGGATCCGAAGGGTTCTCTTGTCCTTGGCCTAACCATCACTCCAGGATCGAAAACCACCTTCTTTGCATTCTCCGATGCCGACTGGGCTGGCTGTCCCGATAGCTGACGGTCCACTACTGGCTTCTGCGTATTTCTTAGAAAAAACCTACGACTTGGCTTTCTAAAAAGCAACTGACTCTTTCCAGGTCTAGTGCCAAAGTAGAGTACAAGACACTCGCCCTTACTACCTCTGTTATGGCCTTCTTACTTGCTACACGATCTAGCGGTGCCATTTCGCTATCAATTTATCCTGCACTATGATAATGCTAGCGCTACAACTTGGCGGCCAATCCTGTGTTTCATGCCCGCTCTAAGCACATAGAAGTTGACTACCACTTCGTTCGTGACCTCGTCGTCGCAGGCAAATTATTCATTCGACTTGTTTGTAGCAACAAGAAAGTGGCGGACATTTTCACTAAAGGATTACCTGAACCAGCCTTCCATCATTTTCATGGCAAACTGCTGTCTCCTGCCTGCCTTTCTCTTGAGCTCTTAATCGGTTATACGAATGACTGTCTGTTAATGAAATATGCGATTCCCTTCCTTTCCGAAGTGAGGCAATGAAGATTGTATGCTTTCCTTTTCACTCCTAAATGAAAGCTAAACTAAATTGATGAAAATCTCTTTTCCATTCAGAAAGAGGACTCTCATACAAGACGCATTGCCCTTTTTTGATCGAGACCATGTGTCATTTGTGAAAGAATTCGATTTCCTTTGTAGTTCACAAAGAGGGAGTTCACATCAGTACTTCGCAGGAAGGGTAAAAATCTCTTCTAGCCCTTTAAATAGGGCAGCTACAAATAGCTAGTTTGAAAGAACCGACTTTCACCTTGAAAGCCACTAGAGTAGCGCCTAGCTAAAAATCTCTTCCCATTCTTCCTTTCTAATCGATCGAGCCTCCCCAGGGTAGCACAGTCTTTAGCAACCGTCCATGCAAGAGTAGCGCCTGTGCCTATAGCAAAGGTTAAAAGACCACCTGCAAATAAGGTAGTGATGCCTCTCGACAAGGATAAAGCTTTGTGCAATACTAAAGCAAAGACGATCATGCCCTTCGCAATGCTTTGTGGATCTTATGAAGAGCATTCACTGGTATCAAAACAAAGTCAAAAGCAGGTCTGATTCATGGCATTCCGAAAAGGCCTTATTGTGGGATGAAGAGGCGAGCTTGACTCGTTCTCACAAGAATGGTCTACCCCAGCGAAAAGCACCTCCACTTCAGCGAACAAGTTGCATTCCACACGGACATTAGAATTCGATGAAGTCGGTCTCTTTCTTCTCATGCAAGATGACTCAAAAGGAGGAGGGGAAGGCTCATAAATAGGGTCTTTCTAAGCAAGTTGGGTGCTCTCCCTTCACCGCCCCCATGGGGATGGTCTACAGGGTTCATAACTACTCCTCTTACTACAGGACGCTTACCTAGCCAACACTTAGATCCGGCTCTACCCAAACTTTTTTGGTTCACCCCAACATTACCCACTTGTCTGACTGTTGCTAAGCAGTTTTTGGATATCAAATGGACCTCCCCAGATGGTAATCTTAACGTGGCCGATTTACCCTCTTTTGCAATCAGTTTCGCTACAGCACTTGCTGCTCTAGCTAATTGTCCACCCTTTCAGCTAAGTATCCCGCTCTTCCCTTGAGTAGACAACATGAACAAGGTAGCCATTCCCTCATGATGGAATGTCCCATACCATCCCAAGTTGTAAGCGACAACATGCCCAATCTGTCATAGCCAACTCGTTTGCTTCTACCAAGCTCACAAGCTTGAGTCTTCAACCAAGATTCATTGTTCACCTGCCAATTGCATGCACCGACCACATATGAATAAAGGCTCAGGAAGGAAGAAGAAGTTGACTCTTGATGCCTTGCAGACGTATGATCCCCTAATCATGATCTGCCCTCATCCGATCTTGATAGCACCGTTTTTGGTCATCTTCCTCTTTGTTCTTGTGCATGACTTGAGACAGACTTCTTCTCGATGGCATTGGAGCAACTTGATGGTCAAATAGCAGTCTGAGCGGCCATTCTCTTTCTGGCTGTTGTGACTGGTGAAGTGGGCAGCAAGTTTTGCTTGTCTGTCAAAGCCGGGAATCACAAGGCGCTACATAGGCAAGGAGGGAAGATCTTGTAGTGGTCTAGAATCCACAATCCCTTTCTGATCCAGACCGACTGACCCCGAGAGCTGTGATGGTTACTTCACTACCTCCGATGCATGACCCTTTCTGAACGGCACCTGGATGAGGCTAGGTGGTCTGACGGGACAACTGCCTCTTCTTGTATTCAAACCATCGAGGAGATCTTCCTTTTTTTATCTCTCTTCTTTGGGTTGATAGGATAGTCAAAATAAGAACATGATAGGTCATTGTTAAAAAAAATGAGACTACTAGTCCGGTCTCAGACTGACATCACAACCAATGAACGTGGATCTCTTTCCAAAACATAAGGCATGAGAAGAAACCCGATCTTCACCCTCGGTCTAAAGCACAAAGCTACCATGGGTGGAATGAGAAGACCATGAATCGGGAAAGAGAGAGCTCAATTGGAAAGTTCCAGGGGTAGAAAGGAAGACTTTGAAGCCGGGGTTGCTGTTTTCTCAAAAAAGTGATCAGGGCTCAAAGGCGTCAAGGAGGGGCTTAGTTTCAAGGGATGGCTTGCTGAGACGTTCAGGAAAAGGTCTCATGGGCAAGACAGAATGCGGGTCTAGATAGGCTAAAGACCACAAAACGGAATCAAAAGACAGGCTCTTGAATTTTTGGTCTTTCAAAAGGTAAAAGGGGGCTCCCCCGAGTGGGAAAGAAGAGAAGAAAGGAAAAGATGGGAAACAGCTGGAAGAGCCACGATAGGGTCTCCTAGTTTCAACTCTATCAATCAGATTAGAGGAAAATGCAAAGCGGAAGCTAAGCTAGTTCCAGAGGGAGAGAAACAAAAGACTGGCCAAAGAGAGAAAAGGTATAGGTCAAGTGCTCATACCAATAGCGAAAATGGCTCTGACGAGAACTACGGCTTGATCGATCAATCAACGAAAACGAATCTCATCCCTCTGCTCCGAACTGTCTGAATCAGTGGAAAGGAGAGCGGCTGAATCATCTTAGTCTCGGCATGGTCGAAGATCAACGTAAGGGTTCACGTCAGCTAAGAGTGCCAACCTTTGGTGAGTCTCAGTTCTAGCCTAGCCTCAAACCTATGGTGCGCAGCCAACCGGAGTACAGAAATCTTTCTATCCCTCAGTTGTTCGTCAACTGAAAGACAATGATGGAAGTCAGCTTACGCGTTCTGATCGTTCATCGGAAAAGCCAGATGACTTTCTTACAAACCTCCCCCCAATCTTGCTGTACACGACCTCTACCCACACACTGAGAACTGCTTCAGGATCAACTCCTTGTCCCCTCCTCGTACTCCTCCCTAGTCCCTAAGCACACTGCCCAATTCTTTCTTGTCTTCGGTGGACGGTTTGCTCGGGATGTGTTCTTTCCCTTTTTTGATTAGGAACTCTCACCGACTCTCTCTTTTGCTCACGAGAGAGCTTTCCCTAACCCATGAAAAAGCGCGGGTCCATCCCACAAGCTTCAACATAGAAAGAAAATCCCAAACCAAAAGGACTTTCAGACCACCTAATCACATGAAGGCGCAATGACTCGAGATTCCCTGCATTCGGGTCTTTGCTGACTCCCGGCATGCAACTCCCTCTATCTTTCCTGATTGAAAAGAGTGTTGATTTGGCAACTCAAGTACGGATTTGCTTGGAAGCCCTTTTCCCGGCTGCTCTATTCCCTGAACCTGAAAGATCGAAAGAAGGACGAGCTATGATGATTCTTTGTTCCCACAGGACAGAAAGAAAGACTCGAGAAAAGCTCAATCTCTCTTTGAGTGTCAAGCTATGTGATCCATCGCGGCGAAGCACGTCATTGTCTCATTCACGAAAGAAGGGGGTAGCCCGAACTGCCAGCAGGAAGAAGTGTCATCTCGGTTCAAAGGAAAAAAGCTCTGTTTTCTCCGTTCGTCTTCTTCGTTCTGTCCCGGCAAAGAAGGGTAAGTAATCTCATCCATTGTCATCTAGAAGTTGCTTTCTCTGCAAGTGCTTTGTTCCCGATTTAGGAGAACTTTGCTCTTTCGGTTCAAAAATGGGCAAGTGGTCTCTCCGCAAGCAAGCGAGCTGGGCGGGGAACAAAAGAAGAAAGAGAAGGGTCTAGTTGGGTAGGGTGGGATAGAAGGAGCATTTCAGACGATCAAGGGCGTCCCTGGGTGAGGAGTAGAGTTTTCTTTCGAGTCAAGGGGATAGGATAGGACGATGAGAGCTTTCCATTGGCTTCCCAGGAAAAGACTCCAGATGTATGAATGGGCAGACAAAGGGATTGCCTTCTATCATTTAGCTCAGATTTCTCTCTCCTGACCCGGGGCCCCCAACCAAAGGGAATTAAGTAGATTAGCCTCTTCATCAATCAAACAGGGCTTGATATGCTATCCATTGGGGTGGTCCCCCATGATGACTACCAGTTGAACGTCGGTTATCGGTTCATACCGAGTTGGTCTTATACTCCATCCATAGGCAAACGTCTTTATGGTTTCACTTCAGTGCAGCCCTACCAACAGAAGCTGCTGCTCCGCTGAGGCGTTGTGCCTCTCCAGAGCGAACTCTTTATGAGTCTTTTAATACCCTTTCTTTCAATGGTCCTTACCATTGGACTAAGAGAACTGTGTTCCGATTGGACCATCTCATTAAGTTAAGGGTGGGACGCATGCTGGTGTTGATTGTATGAGCTATCTACCAATACAGTTGACGTTGGTGCCCCTATACCTGGAGTCCGACTAACATGTTCTGTTGAGGGTGCGGGCTTTGCCCGCATCTTTGCCAATTGTAACTCCTATCCGTCAAGGGTTGGCAAAACCGCTCCGTTAATGAGGATCCTTCGATCCGTCCGATGGGACGCTCGATATAAATGAAATGTTTGGCCTCTTCGCTTCAAATGGTAGGGTAGCCGGGCGATCCTTTTTCTTTTCCTTTTCTTTGAAATCAGCAGCGGACCTTATTTCTTAATGACTTCTAAAATCCTCGGGCAGCTCTTTGGTTGGTGTTCTGCATAGATGACCTATTTGTTGAGATAGGTGCGTTTTCATTTACCATTTAAACACGCAACTGCTGACCGTTTAGGTCCTAAAGTTTGTTTCAACACGGGTAAACCTCTTTGTTTTCTTGGCTCTAAGACTTCATTCGCATTGACCCATCATCTTATCGTGTGGATGGATGGTGGCGGTGTATCCCGGACGTTCGGTTTAAAGCATATGCAATTTGGGATGATGACAAGGTCATAGCCGATGAGAAAGTAGCATTACAGCATTAGGCCATCATGGCTGAGCTTCCTTTAGGTTGTCATATCAAAAGAGAAATCTCTCATATCACGATCTTTTTGCAAGGAGTTTGCCAAACGGTTTCTCATTCGTCAGGGAACCCCGTATATTTCCCTTCTCCATTCTCTGCTCGGATGATTGCCGCTTGTGTGAATTCTATTGCTGTGGGTCCCGTGTGTGCTCGAATAAGGTTTTTTTAGGATTCTATTGAGTTTCATTTATTGACTCCGCGGTGCTGGTTATCGAGTTTCTGGCGCCGCCCACCATCCAAAAAGTCAAAGATGGCATCGGCATTTACTAATTTTTCTCTCTCCTGATAGTGGTGTATTCCCCCCTTCCCTTGGTATTCAGGTTGTAAAATCCTGATAGGATAGTTGACTGTTATACTTGGGAGTTGTAATGGCGTATCTTCTTTAAAAATAGAAAGATAAGGATTTCAAAGAAACGATAGTTTGCGTTCCTTTTTGTTTTTTAGGATGCTGGTCTCATGTTGGATCTGGTAGCGATTAAAGAATGAATGTTGCTCTGGCTCAAATGGTGGGATTGGTACACCTCTATATGCTGTAATCAGAAGGTACTCTTGAGGTCATGCTACGACCGCCAATCGTTCCTGTGACCGCACGCCGTACCAACAGAAAACTATCAACCTATCGGTATGGTTTGTTGTTCACGTGTTACGATCTCACTCGTCAGATTGTTCCCCCCTCCCCTGGTCAATGGCAGTGAGTTGATTGACCGAGGCCTTCCCTTACGACGATGGAATTTCTTCCACCGGCAAGAGTACCTCTGTTTGTCTCCTTCTACATTAATGAAAAGCCTAGTCTCTCGATACTAACTCATTTTTGAGTATCGGTGCTTACTGTACGATGAATGCCCCATCCCATTCCTTTTTCTTATTCTATAACCTTACCAATTAATGGCTTAAGCCGCTGTTACCATTTCTGCAACCTAAACCTAACTAATACTTTGTTGTTTCCATTTCCTCATCTGGTGATAGATCCTCATCTTCTTCTGGCTCAAATCTCACATCTAGGGCACGCTCATACCAATAGCTTTAGGTATGCTTTAGTTTGAGGTCATTAAAGATATGCTCGACCTCGTTTATGTCCATGGTACCATCGCACGTACCTTCAACTATCAACCAGATGAGATAGGACTTTGAAAGGTTAGAGTCAGTCTCCTCTTTTAGGTCGTTTAGCAGTTCCCCAACTAGCTTTCTCCCCGAGAAAGCCTTCCAGAGATTAAAAGAAAAAGGTTTGAAGGCTGATCTCTGGGATCAGTGATAGTTCGGAACCAGCAAACGGAGGCTGAAAAGCCATAGTGCATTAGCACGCTCTTCCGTTTTTCAGCAGACTTCGACATCTGCAAGCGGAGCGTCGAAAAGTGAAGCGAGCCGCGTTAGCGCGCTCTTCCTTTATGAGCGAGACTCTATCCAGATCTACTGATCTAAAGAACTCCACGAGCGAACTGAGCGAGCCATGAGCCGCCTATTGGCAAGGCTTGGAAAAGCCTTAATTTAATCTTACTTCACTGAACTGATTCACGCAGGTCCAAACCAGCTGAGCTAGCTCATTTTTCCTTACAAGATCTCGGCTCTTCGGAATGGTTGGAGAGAGCCCCCCCTCCTCTTGGTTGGCGCCGGGCCCGAGGGTGATGGGACTACTTCCTGAAAGAGCGTTTCGTTCAGGCCGGCAGGAGGGCCCCTGATCTATCAATAGAGGGAGCAAAAAACAGGCTTTGCTCCCCTTTTTGAAAATGAAGAAAGAAAGAAGGGTCGAAGTTTAGACCGCTCACAGTAGTTCTACCCGTACAAAAGATCATGAAAGAGGCGATAAGAATAGTACCCGAATCCATTTACGATCCCGAGTTTCCAGACACATCGCACTTCCGCTCGGGTCAAGGCTGCCACTCGGCCCTAAGACGGATCAAAGAAGAGTGGGGAACCTCTCGCTGGTTTTTGGAATTCGACATCAGAAAGTGTTTTCACACCATCGACCGACATCAATTCATCTCAATCTTTAAGGAAGAGATCGACGACCCCAAGTTCTTTTACTCCACTCAAAAACTATTTTCCGCCGGACGACTCGTAGGAGGTGAGAAGGGCCCTTACTCCATCCCACACAGTGTACTACTATCAGCCCTACCAGGCAACATCTACCTACACAAGCTCGATCAGGAGATAGGGAGGATCCGACAGAAGCACGAAATTCCTCTTGTTCTGAGAATCAGATCGGTTCCATTAAGGACAGGTCGTCGTATTGATGACCAAGAAAACTCTGGAGAAGAAGCAAGCTTCAACGCTCCCCAAGACAACAGAGCCATCATTGTGGGGAGGGTAAAGAGCATCCAACGCAAAGCGACCTTTCATTCCCTTGTTTCGTCGTGGCACACCCTCTCCACAAGCACCCCCCGGCGAAGGGGAGACCAGAAAACGCCTTTCGTTTTTCCCCCTTCAGCGGCCCTTGCTGCCTTCCTTAACAAGCCCTCGAGCCTCCTTTGCACCGCCTTCCTCATAGAAGCCGCTGGGTTGACCTCGAAGGCCGAATTCTATGGTAGAGAAGGCTTTAATAAGAATTTGGCCATGAGAGACCTTATTAAGTATTGCAAAAGAAGGGGCCTGCTGATAGAGCTGGGCGGGGAGGCGATACTAGTTATCAGGTTAGAGAGACGCTTGGCCCGTAAGCTGGCCCCCTTAAAAACCCATGACTTATTAATAAGGATTGGTTACGTGCGATATGCCGACGACTTACTACTGGGAATCGTGGGTGCCTAGAGCTTCTCATAGAAATACAAAAACGTATCACCCACTTCAATCAATCCGGCCCGAACCTTTGGGTAGGCTCCGCAGGATCAACAACCATAGCTGCACGGAGTACGGTAGAATTCTCCGGTACAGTCATTCGGGAAGTCCCTCCGAGGACGACTCCCATACAATTCTTGCGAGAGCTGGAGAAGCGTCTACGGGTAAAGCACCGTATCCATATAACTGCTTGCCACCTACGCTCTGGCATCCATTCCAAGTTGAGGGACCTAGGTTATAGTATCCCTATCAAACAGCTGATGAAGGGGATGAGCGGAAGAGGTCGTCTACTGGACGCGGTTCAACTAGCGGAGACTCTTGGAACAGCTGGAGTAAGAAGTCCCCAAGTTAGCATATTATGGGGGACCGTCAAGCACATCCGGCAAGGATCAAGGGAGATCTCGTTGTTGTATAGCTCAAGTCGGAGCAACGTGCCATCGGACATTCAACAGGCAGTCCCACGATCGGGCATGAGTGTCCGAAAGTTTTCATTGTATACTACCGCGGGTCGGAAGGCGGCGGGGGAAGGAGGGGGACACTGGGCGGGATCTTTCAGCAGCGAATTCCCCATACAGATAGAGGTGCCTATCAAAAAGGTACTCCGAAGGCTTCGGGATCGAGGTGTCACGGCTCCTCGAATCGGGGCTGGACCGGACGCGGATCAAGGTATAAACCAGATCAGGTCGCTGGACGGGTTCGAGGTTTGACGGTGCTCTCTAGAGATTTGGGCAACTTGGAGACCAAATCTGGGCCCTAGGATCACCTAGGGAAACGTGTGCAAGATGTAGGTGGAATACCCAAGAGCATGGGGCCGTGGGCACGTGCTCCAAGGCGTGTATTGGTGAGAATACATGCTGGTTCATCATTAGGAGGAAAGCTGCTGCAACGAGACTGATTCAGCGTTGTGGGCTTATCTCGAAGCATGGACTGAATCCGGGAAATTGGGATGCATGGAAATGGGTGCCACTGATGGAGGAACGTGGCATAAGTCTCCAGAAGGTAAGGGACACGTTTTAACACGTTTTTATAACTGAAAACGTGTATGGTTAGAAGACGTGGCTGAAACGCTGTTTCCACGCGCTTTCACTTTGAGGGGCATTTTGGAAACTCTACAGAAGTCTGTTCAGAGTGGAAAAGGTGCCATCTGGAAGGATTCTTCGTCCTGAATCCAACGAATCTAGTTTCATGGTAATCGGAGTTCGTTTGAGGCACGAACTTGGCTGTTTTACCTGATTGCGCAGAATCCTGCGGGAATCGGGGTTTTCCTATCTTATCTAGAATTCATCCTTATCTTGTGCATGGGAAGTGGAGTTCGTGAGGGACTTGTAACTGGAGGTTGTTCCTCTATAAGAGGACCCTCAAAGGGGAGGGATCGGTATCCGGTAGAGCTGGAGAGGCCAAGAGAGCTTATTGTAATCAGTTGAGTGGTTATTCAATAAAGTTCTCTTCCCCTACATTTCTTCTTCTCCTTCGTGGTGTTTTCTGGTGTTGTGTTTCGCTGCATTATTGTTGTTAGGCGTGACCTAAGTCATAGAGACTAGGTACCCACGCCAGGAAGGCTGATCGGTTATCTTTGATAGACCGAGCCGCACGTTGTTGGGATTCGCGTTGTAATCCCTTCGTTCGTGTCACTTGGTATCAGAGCCATACCAGAAATGAAGGAGACGACCTCTACGGTAACTCCCATGGTGGGAATGGCGGATGCATCATCCTCGACCATGGATCCTAATCCAGCCTCAGGAGGAGGCACGGCGATGGGTGGAGCGCATCCAGTTGATGAATCTCTGTATGGGTTACGTATTGCATCTCCGGTTATCTCCGCCGACAATCGATTACGGAGGTGCGAGGCCCAAATAGCTGAGGTTGAAGGACGGATGGAGGACCTTGAGGGTAGGGACGCAACCCTCCGAGGTGAAATCGCCGCTCAGCTGAACCAGATTTCCTTCGATATGGAGCGGCGCTATAAGGAAGTGCTGCGGCGTAACGAGGAGTTGGAGATCATGGTGAAGGCTCTCCAAAATCAGGTGGTTGACCTTTTAAAGGAGAGTACCACCATAGGCGTATCCTCTTCTCCATTGACAATGGAGGTCGCAAGAGAGGCTACGCGCCCCCTGCATAAGCTTGATGTTCCCAAGCCACAAGAGTTCTGCGGACGACGGTCCGCGAAGGAGGTGGATAACTTTCTTTTCGCCGTGGAGCAATACTTGCAGGTTACCGGCGTGAGGGAGGAAGCCATGAAGGTGAGCACGGCGGCCATGTTCTTGAGGGATGTGGCGATGCTTTGGTGGCGACGTCGGGCCGACGATGTGAAGCGAGGGGCTGTTCCAATCACCACTTGGGTACAGTTCCAAACTGAACTTCGAAAGCAATTCTTCCCCGCGTTCGCTAAGGATGATGCTCAAGCACGACTACGGCGGCTCACGCAAAAGGGCGATGTGCGTGAGTATGTGCGAGAGTTCAGCGAATTGTTGTTGGAGGTACCAGACCTCAGCAACGAGGACTCTCTCTTCACTTTTCTTGACGGGCTCAAACCGTGGGCAAAGATGGAGTTGCAGCGAAGAGGAGTCCAGAGTTTGAACGAGGCGATAGCTCAAGCGGAGGCTCTCATCGAGTTCAAGACTCAACCCACAGCTCCCAAAGCCCAAGCATCGAAACAGGGCAATGGTGGGGGAGCGAAATCAGGTCACAAAGGAGGTACAAAGGGCTCGAATCCGAGCTCCTCAAGTGGAGGGGCTTCCCAAGCGAAGGGCAAAGGGGTGGCGCAAGGTACCAGCACCATCTCATGCTATATTTGCAATGGACCGCACAAGGTGAAGGACTGTCCATTGAGGGGCAAGATAGCATCTATGGCGGTGGAGGAGAAGCAAGAGACCGACCAAAGGATGGGCTCACTCAGTCTCAATGCCCTGAAGGCCAAGGGGCCACGAGGTCTGCTCTATGCACCTATCTGCATTGGTGGTCACATCTTCCAGGCACTCATTGATACGGGTGCCACTGACTTCTTCATGGATCTAGCTACGGCAAAGAGGTTAAATCTGAAGATTGAACATGATGAACACACGTTCAAGGCGGTCAATTCCGCAGAAGTGGCTACCAGCGGAACGTCGAAGGATGTTGAGATCCAATTCGGCGCATGGACCGGACGGGTGACAGCGGTGGTCGCCCCGATCGACGACTACGAGGTGGTCATCGGCATGTCTTTGCTTACCCAGCTACAAGCCATGATAAAGCCGGATTCAGATGTGGTGGTGGTCCTGAATCCGAGTGGAGCTTGCGTAGTTCCAGGGAAGCGAGTTAAAGGGACTCCGCAGCGAGTCCTATCGGCGATGCAACTTGCTAAGGGGCTGAGAAGGGGACTTCCAACATATATTGCGTCTCTTCAGGAGGAAGAACTACTGGAAGGAGAGGAGATTCCAGCGCCCATCGAGGGTGTTCTCACTGAATTCAGGGATGTGATGCCCCCCGAGTTACCCAAGCAATTGCCACCAAAAAGAGAAATCGATCATCGGATTGATTTGGTGCATGGAGCACGTCCACCAGCTCAAGCACCATATAGGATGGCCCCACCTAAACTCCAGGAGCTGAGGAGGCAGCTAACGGAGTTGGTGGACAGCGGGTTCATTCGACCTTCGAAGAGTCCGTATGGAGCACCGGTACTTTTTCAGAAGAAGCACGATGGTTCGTTGAGACTCTGCATCGACTACAGGGCTCTCAACAAGCTCACGGTGAAGAACAAGTACCCCATTCCTCGGATTGATGATTTGTTCGATCAACTTGGCAAGGCACGATGGATTTCCAAGTTGGATCTTCGCAGCGGGTACTATCAGGTTCGCGTGGCGGAGGAGGACATTGAGAAGACTGCATGTGTGACAAGGTACGGGAGCTTTGAGTACCTTGTCATGCCTTTCGGCCTCACCAACGCACCAGCAACTTTCTGTGCTTTGATGCAGCGTGTACTCCACGACTTCATCGATAAATTCGTGGTAGTATACTTGGATGACATTGTTGTATACAGCCGGACATTGGATGAGCATATGGCACACCTGAGGCAAGTCTTCTCTACCCTACGGCGGCACCAACTCTTTGTGAAGAGGGAGAAGTGTGTGTTTGCGCAGCAGAGGGTGCCGTTCCTCGGGCACATCATTGGGGATGGAAGGCTCAAGATGGATCCCTCAAAAATTTCAGCCATAGCCGAGTGGGAGGTACCTACACGTGTTACACACTTACGCTCTTTTCTTGGCTTGGCAAATTACTATAGGAGGTTCATCATCGGATATTCGAAGTTATGCGCCCCACTGACGGATTTGTTAAAGAAGGATCGACCATGGCGGTGGTCAAACCAATGTCAGGAGGCATTTGATCGTCTCAAGCAGGCGGTCACGGCGGAGCCGGTCCTCGTGCTACTGGACTTTTCTATTTCTTTTGAAGTCCACACCGACGCATCAGATTTTGCCATTGGAGGAGGGGTGCTCATGCAGGAAGGGCACCCAGTGGCCTACGAGAGTCGGAAGTTGAACGACACCGAGCGCAGGTATACGGTTCATGAAAAAGAGATGACTGCAATTGTGCACTGTCTTCGAACCTGGCGTCATTACCTCCTCGGATCTAAGTTTGTGGTGCGCACGGATAACGTGGCCACAAGCTACTTTCAGACCCAACCAAAACTCACCCCCAAGCAGGCGAGATGGCAGCAGTTTCTGGCTGAATTTGATTTCGACATCGAGTACAAGCCGGGCCGAACTAATTCAGTCCCTGATGCTTTGAGTAGAAAGGCACAGCTGGCTGCAGTCTCTTCCTTTTCCGGACCAGCAAGTAACCTAATGGAGAGGGTCAAGACCGAGATGGAGAAGGATCAATGGGCCACTTCCATGGGTGAACTCATCAAAGACGGCAAGGCGCGCCGTTTCTGGACCGAAGGAGGGCTGATTTTGACACGAGGGCGACGTGTCTATGTGCCTTCAGGTGGAGGGCTGAGGCGCGAGGTGTTACGAGAACACCATGATTCTATGTGGGCGGGACACCAGGGGGTGCATCGGACCCAAGCTCTCATAGAACATAACTACTATTGGCCGAAGATGCGGGATGACATCGAGGAGTATGTTCGCACTTGTCTACTATGCCAACAAGACAAGATTGAACATCGACGGCCTGCGAGGTTGTTGGAGCCATTACCTATACCAGAGCGTCCGTGGGAGAGTGTCTCCATGGACTTCATCATAGGACTACCTCTGGCGGATGGGAACAGCTCTATCATGGTAGTGGTGGATCGCTTCTCGAAGTACGGAGTCTTCATTGCAGCACCTACTACTTGCCATGCAGAGGACGTGGCGCGGTTGTTCTTTACATATGTGGTGAAATATTGGGGGATACCGCGGAGTATCGTTTCTGATCGCGATGCTCGCTTCACGGGGAGGTTCTGGACGGAGTTATTCCGGATACTCGGAACGGAGCTGAAGATGTCCACGGCCTTCCACCCTCAAACCGATGGCCAAACAGAGCGAACCAATGCATTATTGGAGATGTATTTGAGGCACTATGTGAGTGCCAATCAGCGGGATTGGGTGCGACTCTTGGACCAAGCCCAATTCAGCTACAACTTACAGCGATCGGAGTCAACAGGTAAATCACCATTCGAGGTGATTACAGGGCTGCAACCAGACACTCCGGGAAGT